>NC_136073.1:394111021-394536908 GCF_964261635.1 Lissotriton helveticus | reverse complement strand
AGCAGTCTCCCGTCTGAGATTGCCCCTGCTTCAGTATATAGTCAACCCCCTTGTTATTTTCCCCCCCAAAATCTCCCACGTGTCGTTTCTAAAACGTTGACATATGTGCAGTCTAGGTATTTTAGTTTCCTAGTACCAATAGTATTGTGAAGCTGAAAACAAAGGGGCGTCTGCAGTCTGTGAACAATATTTGGTAAACTTCTCGCCTCCCTTTTGTCGTGGCTTGAGGGTGAGTTTTTTTGCATATCAGAGACGTATCCAACCGTTCAACTATGGCCACGAAAATATCGATTTCAACCTGTACCTACACAGCGGCTCTCCCCCAGTCTACTATGGCTTTCTTTCTAATTCTACAGACAGCCAGAACCCTTAATTTACGCGCCACCATCGCCACGATACTCCTTCCCTTCCCAAAATAAACATTAACATTTCTAGCACGAGAGCGGCCGATAATACCTGAACTATTAACAATTCAATGTGGTCGCATTAAGCCCTGGAGTTTTTCCCATTCCAAAAATGGCGGCCAGGTGGTAGCTCATCCTATTTCGAGATCAATGCTGCTGGGAGGAGGGAATCCCTTTCACTGTTTGCAAAGGATCAGAGGGTATTTGTGCAGTTAGGTGAGTTCCGTTGTTGGTAAGTGTTCATGCAACTGGGCTGTAATTTGTCGAACGGTCGGTCAAAGATTTTACTTCTGGCGAAATAGCTCAGCAGGTTGCTGCAACATACACATGTGATGCGAGTTAAAAACTTGCCAAGCGCTAATTTTCTCCCATTTATCGAAGGAGCGCCCTGCAGAATATGAGATGACCTACACATAGCCTGGCGAGGGACGGGCGTATCATCTATCGTAACAGTATTATTGTTTTATCTGTTAAACATGTATTCAATATCGTATCGTAGTATTCAAAAAAGTTAATATACAAGTTTGGCAGTTGTACATCATTCTCAATGAACATTGACTCGCCGTGTCTCGTCATATTAAACTACCCCTAGACCAGTTTCATTGTCGTTTTGCTTCCGATAGGGGCACATAATGGGAGTTTTATTCCTGTGTTCCACGAGATAATTGTTTCCTTCAGACAATTATATAGTTTGATTTGTGTTTCTTTCCCAAGCAGCGATCACAAAGTTGTTTTCTCTTGTATATATCCATGTTGGGTGTTAACCTAGTACATTAAGGGAATTGTCGTTTATTTTCGTAGACTGTAGCCCCAAATAGCCTTCCGTTCCAGCAAAGCACTGAAAAAGAAGGCAGCTTTGTCTGGAATTTCAGTGGGACCAATATATACCAACCATTGTCGCCTCGTGTGTCGCATGCCTCGTCGTTTCGATGATGGTGTTTGCTATTATTTAAAATGAAACTTCCCTTATCTTAATGTGGGTCTCAGTGGTACAGAGGTTTGTAAACTTGCCAGTATTGGTCTCAACCTTTCCTCCATTTACGACCAGTTACTCATTAACCCAGCTCTGGAAACCAGACCTGCATGTCTCTCACTTCACTACAGACACACCTTCTTAATGCGGCTACCTTACCTTCAAATACTTCCTTGCACGTTTTCTTCCTTTTTGTAGGTCTCGCCTGTCAATGCGCATGCACATTGAGCGGAGCGAGAATATAGGGGCTTAAACAGAGTTCAATCAGACTGGCGATTTGATGCAGTGCACGTGCGCTTTTAGCTCAATGCGCAAGCGCAATGAGTTAAAATGCGCGTGCACAGCATCAAATCTCCAGCCATCGCCATCTGTTCCCCAGCTTGGTGCCGCCAGCACCTCCCCTCTCTCTCTCCGCACTCAGCCTTACTCGCATTTCTCCTCCCCCTCCCCAGCCGCCAGCAACTCCCCTCTCTCTCCCCGCACACAGCCTTACCCGCATTTCTCCTCCCCCTCTCCAGCCGCCAGCACCTCCCCTCTCTCTCCCTGCTGTATTTTTATTCTTAAATGTTGCGAATAGTAAATGTAGGATGATGGGTTGACATAATGAGAGTTACTGCAACTGTGTGCACATTTAGACTGAAATTACAAAATAACTTTCTTTCCCAGTTTTATATAGTGCAAACTCGACCCGTGGGTATTGGAGCCTTTACATGAGCATCAGTTACATTACACCAGTCACATTCATATTTAGGCACGGGAGATTAAGTGGTTTCCCCAGAATCGCCGAATGTTGAGCCGGCGCCTAAACTCCAGGCTTGTTCATCTGTTTCAAAGTCGACAGCCCTCCCCAACACTTCAGAATTCGTTTCGTCGGGTCTTAAAAATCGAGCAGCACCTCACACATTTCATGGTGGGAGATAATTAACACCACTTCGAGGCACCAGGCTGTTAGCTCCAAAACACACCAGGCTTATGACGCTAACCCAAGTAAGTACATGCCCAGTTCGCCAATTACAAAGGGTCTCTGACATTCAGTTGTGGCATACAGGCTTTGGATGCTGGCTCATGTATGTTCCTCATAGTTAAAATAAAAAAGTCTGAAACTTTGCTGTTAATTACCTATTGTAATCAACAGATACCGCGAGTCATCCCAGCTTAGCCACGTAAATACAAAACATGTTGCATTACAAATGCTATAGGTGTCACATTTGCGAAAGTTATAACTATTGGCATTGTAAATGACAAAGCTATTAATTTAGCTATTTTAAAAAACAACACATAAATAAAAAAAATGTCATTTATAAGACCAATAGCTCAAACTTTCCTAATGCGAGACCTATTGCATTTCCAATGCTTGTTTGACTATTTATTCTTGCAAGGGAGTGTTATTCTTTGCTTTAACTGATTTGGAGTGCTGCCTTACGGTTGTGATATGTAAAAGGCAAGTAGGGCAGGGAGACCCACTACCCTTATTGCTTCTAAGAGGCTGTTTGGGTTTGAAGATTCTACAAGAAAGTGCTAACCATGTACTTGAATGCAACGTGAGTGATGCACTTTTCCGCCCCCTCACTGTATACTCTCTACACAGGAATGTGTGAAAAAGGGGAAAATATGTAGTAAGAGAGAAAACGGAGACACTCAATACCACGCTGTGACTTATCACTCTCTTGGGCACTGTCTGCAGGTCATAGATGGCTATCTTAAGCAAGTCAGAGAGGGCATTCTAAAGGCAAATGAGTATCTTTAGTAAACTTTTGTTTTAATCATGGCATGTAAACTGCGTTTACTTCTGGAACTGCAACATAACCATATTCTTTACACTGGAATGGTAAACTGCTCTCCTTCTCTGTTGATAATCTAACTACCTCCAGCTGATCGGATGAACACTCCCTGGAGACTATAGTTCATCTCAGTTTTTTGTATGTATCTATAAGGCCCTTAACAAATGTCAGATCCCTGTAAGATATGAATCCAATTTTAAGATTCTGGCAAATTTAAAGATTCTGGCTGCAGCAACATTGTAACCCAATTGCCTAGAAAAAGAAGTCTGTTCTATACATGAATCTAAGGTGGCCACTGCCATCTCCAAATAACATGAGCGTTTAAATATTTGTGGTAGCTCTAGATTTCTTGTGCTCTGTTACATAGTGTTCTCTACAGGCGCAAAGCATTCACCAGGCAGCACCAATACTCCATGACCACAGCTATCCTTTCTTTGCCAAGAATGATCTCTGTGTTAGCTGGTTTGTAGTGTCACATCTCCTCAACTGCTGAGTCTCGACCAGGAAGCTATGCATCCTGTCAGATTCAGGCACCCTTCAAACCAGTGACTCTGAAAGATTTATAGAGCAGGGCACAGTCAGCCACTTGTTAGGATCATTTCTGAAAGTCCATCTGGGTTAGGACAGAATGAATCCTATACTAGTCTTACATCTAAATGGTCATATACAGTTGGGAAGTAGTCCTGTCCAAGCACACACCTACATTGGACTGGCTACATGCTAGAACTATAGCATCACGATAGGCAATGTTAGTATGTAATAATTTGCAAGAATCATACCACCTGAATTTAAAGTACATATTTTACCACAGCCTTATGAAACAAGGTAAAGTGGAGGCCTGGTGTTTCTAGAACTTCAAGTTATCTTACTTTTAATCAGTGGTATTTTGTTGATTTTCCAATCCCTGTTTATTTTTTTAATGATTTTCTATTGCTTCTTGGTTGAGTGTTCCGAAGTGTAAACACGTACAATTTAAATTAAATTTCACAGGCAGTTCAATAAGTCTTGAACTTCATTTAACCTTATTGGTATTATTGTTTTTGATTGTAATGTTTCATTCATGTTTATTGAATGTGCATTGCATTCCCATTTGCCAACTACTTGCATCAACTGAAAATAATAAATTCCTAAATTCTGTAAGCACTGCCGTCTCCAACTTCCCCAGACTTTTTTTATTTTTTTGTAAGGGGGTGTAATTGTTTTTTTTTTATATTTCTTTTTATTAAAACAAGGCATCAATGAACACAGCGGTGCATAGTACAGAAGAGGGTCATTCAGCGTCAACATTCAATACAAAAATTCTTGGTTGGGGGGGAGCAATACATCGATATCATAAATGATTATACAGATGGATTATGGGGAAATCGGGACATCAAAGACTACACTTGCAGGTGGTACACAAATATTCCCTCTGTAATCATTCCAAGGGCCCCAAACATTGTTCCACTTCCGAGGACGACCCCTTGCCAGGTAAACAGTTTTTTCACGGAACATACACCAATCCATACTTTCTTTCCACCTCTCTATCGTTGGCGGACTTTCAGAACCCCACTGCTGTGCTATATTTCACTTAGCGATCATGGCCCCCAATGTGACCCATTGGGTCTGTGCAGTCCTAGCCTCCGGCTAGAGAGCCACACCCGTCACTTCCTGCATAACATTGTGGACAGAGCCCCAGTAATTCACCATATGTCGACATTCCCATATGATATGAAGAAACGTCCCCCATTGACCACATCCCCGCTTACACAGACCCTCCTCCGCTAGACCCATTTTAATCAAACGTGGACCCGTGACATAAACTCTGTGGAGTATCTTCAGCTGGACAAGTCTCAGTCTTGCTGGAATCGCCACCTCCTTCGGAGAGGAGATTGCAGATTGCCAGTCCTTATCATCAATTTCGAGGCTATCTCGGGTCCACTTCTCCCTCAGATCTACTAGAAGATCCACTCTGTGATTGATCAGTTTTTTATAAACAAGAGAAATGGTGCTATCGGGCAGATGTCCATCTAGTATACGGTCCTCCAAGGTGGACGCCTCTGGTATCCCCTCCCCCTCGGGGAAGACCGATCTCAGTGCATGTCTAACCTGCGCATAACGAAAATACTCCGTACCACTCAGCTCGTATTCAGTTTGTAGATCAGCAAATGACTTGACCTTCCCCTTTGCCCAGAGATCACCTACAGTAGTAATCCCAATCAGTTCCCATTTGTCAAAACCCTTCGTGTTCCATAGCTTGCCAAACCTATCCGATCCAAAGAGTGGGGTAGCCAAAGTCAAGCGGTCCTTCCATCCAAGCGAATTAGTAACATCATGCCATATGCGTAGCGCCACCTTGGTCGGCCCTGTCAGGGTTTTCTCTACTGATCTAGTGTACAGCGCTCTGCTATAACTACCACCAGGAAGTACCCACCTATCCATGGCATAGCCAGGATCTGCATCAGATCCGTAGGTACCATGATTTATAGCCCCTAGTGGCGACGCCCAATAATATCTCTTGATATCGGGGAGGGCGATCCCTCTATCATACCGCGGGAGCGTTAGCTTGGCCAACGCTATACGCGGCCTGCCGTCCCAGAGTAGTTTACGCTGCAAACCCTCCACTTTTCGAAAATAGCTAGCAGGTACCACATCTAAAGTGTTTTGGAGGGCATAAAGGAAACGCGGCAGGGACATCATTTTAAAATGGGTCGCCCGTCCCAACAGCGAAAGTGGAAGTTTCTGCCACCCAACTACATCACTTTTCAGCCGAGCCAGTGGAGGGAGAAGGTTTCGCTCATACCGGGTCGTAGGATCCATGGAAATATAGACACCGAGTTATTTGAACCCTTCCCTTGCGATTTGGATGGGACAGTTCCGAGGCAAAACGGGGGGCGTCACCACATAATACATACAGATAAGATTTCGCCCAGTTTATAACCAATCCTGAATTTCTGCCATAAGACGCCAACACATCACAGAGAACAGTAAGGGACTTCCTTGGAGAGGAAAGATAAAGCAAGATATCGTCAGTGTATAAAGAGGTCCGATCCTCAAACTGCGGAGACCAACGAATACCCTTGATCGAGGGCTCCCAGCGGAGCCAGGCCGCTAGAGGCTTGAGAGCCAGTGAAAACAGAAGGGGGGAAAGTGGGCAGCCCTGCCTAGTGCCCCGCCCAAGACAAAATGGCGCCGAGACACGACCGTTAATGACTACCTGCGCAAGCGGCTCAGTGTACAATAGGCGTACCCAGCTAATGAACTCCGGACCAAAACCAAATTTAGCCAGAACAGCCCATAAATATGGCCATTCCACCGTATCAAAAGCCATCGTCGCGTCAAGTGACGCTATGATTGCAGGGTCTTGCAAGGTATGCGCCCTCGCAAGAACCCCATGTAACCGCCTCAGGTTCAAAGCCGTATTTCGATGTGGAATAAATCCCGATTGGTCAGGATGTACAAGCTCACCAATGACTTTGATCAATCTATTGGACAGTATTTTGGCCAGTATCTTGGGCTCCGAGTTCAACAATGAGATCGGCCTGTATGAAGCGCAGCTAGCTCTGGGCTTCCCTTCCTTATGTATCACCACTATCGATGCCAGTCTCTGATCCCGGGGGAGCACACCACACTCTCAGGACTCCAAAAACATATCTCTCAAATAGGGGGGCGACTCTATCGGGTCGGAGTTTGTATAATTCGATAGGGAGACCATAGGGACCCGTCGCTTTTCCGGAATTCAAGGAACGCACTGCCAAAGCTACCTCATCGGCGGTAAGCTTACCGTCCATGAGGTCACGATCCTCCATAGACAGACACGGAAGCTTAATATCTCTCAATAGTAGACACGAATCTTCCTCCGGTCTATCTGAAACGGAAGTGTAAATAGTATGGAAGTATTCCGCTAAACGGTCCACTATCCCCTGTGGGTCGGTCACACAAGTCCCGTCTGTAGTTTCAATCTCTGGGACGACCCGATCTGCTCTATCCCTCCTATCCAACCAGGCTATCAACTTACCGGCCTTGTCCCCCACATCATAAAGGCGCCCCTGGTGCTCTCGACTTAGAGCTCTGGCGCTGTCAGTGACCAATGCCCTATACTCAAGCTGCTTAAGCTGTAAAACATGCAGTCTGGCACGGGTCACCTCTTGCTCCAATTCCGTTTAGATGTTAGCTATTTCGGACTCAATTCTCACTACGTCCTCCTCTTTCTGATTTTTAACACCTGTGATCAGGGATAAAGCCTGACCCCTGACTACAGTCTTAAAAGCCTCCACAACGAAATCGATGAGGAAACCGATCCCTCATTATCTTGAAAATAATGCTCCAACACTTGTAAAAAATCCTTTCGGATTTTAGGATTATGCAGATACCAGGTATTAATGGGGGCTACTCTACCACTGGAGCCAGAAGCAAAATCAAATCTAAGCCAGAGAGGAGAATGATCCGATATACCTCTGGCCAGATGCCGTACTTCAACAATAGACGAGGCCTGGGCCGCAGGCACCAGACCATAGTCAATCCGAGAGAGACTACCATGAGCGCCAGAGTGGAAGGTGTATTGCTGCTGACTAGGATGAAATAATCTCCAACTATCAACCAAGCCCAGTGCCTCCACGAAGTCTGGCAGCCATCTTTGAGCTCGCCTCAAATCCCGTGACGGAGATCTGTCTAAGTGAAGTAGTGTGGCTCACTGGTTAGAGGCGGCAGACCCGAGAGCAGAGGATGGCCCGGGACCAGGGTTCGATTCCCGGCGCGGCAGGTTTCTGGACCAGGGTCAGCGGACTCGATAATTCTCTCGCCTCCGTGCCCACTCTGATCAGTGATCACACTCGGCGACTCTGGGCATTAGCTTGCCTCATCTTCACTAACGGCCCCACCAGACCGCCGGGGATGCCTGATATCACCCTGGAGATACCCATTAAGGGACCATCTCTCAGGGAAGCCAGGAAGGGTTTCGCAGCGGTCGAAGCGCCTTGGGACCCTATGGGTAAGTAGTGCGCTATATAAATGCCTATACATTACATTACATTACATCTAAGGTGCCAGAATCTACAGCGTTGAAATCTCCACCTAAAATCAACAATCCACTAGGAAGATCCAATACAATCTTCCCCAACTCAAGAAAGGTCGTGTTCTGCAGACCCGGAGGGACATAAATCGAAACCAGAGAGAGAGTACGCCCCTCCCAACGTCCCGAAACCGCAGAGTATCGTCCCCTCTCATCCGCAACAACCGAATCAACCACGAATGGGAGAGAACTCCTAAGGAGGATCCCGACACCCGGGACCCAGAAGTAAAACTCGCATGCGCCACTAGCCGATAGCCCTTCCTATTGATCGCCTTACATACATTTCCGACTAAGTGAGTTTCCTGAAGGAGGACCACATCCGGGGAATGTCTTTTAAGGAATTGTATAACCACACTACGCTTGATTTTATCCCCCAACCCATTGACGTTCCAACTCAATACCCTCAGCCCCCTACCCCCCATCATGAAACAGAAGGAAGACCCAACCCTCCTCCGAGCCCCGCACCATAAAGGAGCAATCTTGAAATACAATGCCTTGTGAAAACACAAACAAAACACCAGAAAACAACAGTTACCCCCCAAACATCCCGTTACGCTACCCCCCTCCCTGCACCCCTGCTTACGACTCTCAAGCCTCCCCAACTTGCAGTGTGCCTGTCGCCCCCACATCTAGACTAAACTACAAAAAGTAAGTCCGAGGAGGAAAGAGACCTAACTATAGCCCGTTTACCCCCCCTTATGTATTGTGCTTAGTTGTGAATCAAGACAGTACAACAATGGACCTTTCCCCAGCTCTCCCCGGGTCCCAGAATGACAGGTCTCATTCTTGTTCTTGCGTACCCCCTTCTTCTTCTCCACTCTGTCTCTGGGGTTCTTGCCGGGCAGTCAAAGTGTCTAACCAATCTGCAGCAATCACCGCGGCTTATCAAAGAAATAAGTTCTCTCTTCATGTTCGATTCGCAGCTTAGCCGGGTAAAGCATGGCGTATTTGAGTCCCATATCACGAAGTCTTCTCTTCACCCCCATAAAACTCAATCTCTGCTTCTGGACTGTTTGCGTAAAGTCTGGAAAGAAACTGATGGACGAGTTTTCATACTTCAAGGAGCCTCCTGATCTGGAAGCCTGGAGGGTTGTGTCTCTGTCTCTAAAATTGAATATTCTGGCTATCAAGGGCCGAGGCGGGCCACCAACACGCGGTCTACCTCCAGGAATTCTGTGTGCCCGCTCAACAGTGAAGTACTTGCTCAGGCCTTTGGGTCCAAGGTGATTGATTATGAGACCCTCCACAAAAAGATCGGCTGCCTGCCCTTCCGCTTTTTCTGGAACCCCAATGATACAAATGTTATTCCTCCGGGCCCTCCCTTCGAAACCCTCCAGTCGACGGACAACAAGGTCATTGGAGGCTTTCAGAGTCCGTACTTCAGATTGTAGCTCTGTGACATCATCTGTGAGACTAGCCGTTTTAATGTCCAAAGACTTCACTTTCTCAATTGTCTTTGTGATGTCCGCCGGAATCAAGTTAACCTCAAAGGAAACCGCATCAAGTTTATGAGCCAGGGTCTCCATCTTCTGTCCCAAGCGAGGACTTGATCCCATCAATGGCGGCCATCACGTCTTGCAATGTAGGCTTCACTTCCAGGGCAGAGGCGTCCTTTACTCCTTCCTGTGACTTTCCCAGTCCACTAGGTGACCCCTTAGTGTGTGCGTATCGGTCCATGTTGTTCGACTGCGTATACCGTCCCCCTCTGGTGGCCTTCTGCTGCCGTTTGTCCCCCTCCGGCTTGGTCGCCATTTTGGGATAATCCTATATTCGTCGTCCGATCCGGGGAGGTGGCACTCAGCAATCGTTGTTGGTGGACCACTTCAAGTCCCTTCAGGATAATCTGTCAACCATCCGTGGCTCCGCAGCGCCCACCAGTTAGCAGAGAGATCAGGTTGCGATGGCCACACGACACTGCACGGGGTCAAAAGTCACGTTTGTTGGGTCCGTAAGCCTCCACACTGATAAAATGTCCAAACAGCAGGGCTCACTGATGTCAACTGGGGTGCCCAAAAGTCAGTCGCACACTTCGGCCAGAACGCCAGGCGTATCAGTGAAAATCGAAAGTGAAACCAAGTGAGGCTGTGGGGCCAGACCGGCCACTTCCGGTATACAGCGCCGTTGTTGTCGAACTACGCCACGGTAACTATGCCATCCCAAGCTCCAAGCATCCGAGAGAAACAGGACGCAAACTTTCCGACCCCATAACTCCGGTTTCCGGGGTGCCTTCGGGATGCGGTTTGCAGCATTTAGATCTTCTTCGGTACCACTGCAAGAAGCACTCCACAGCAGACAGTATTAACGACAGGATATAGTCAGGGGGCTACGGGGGTCTCGGGAGCCCCCAGCTCACGCGGCCATCTTGGATACGCGCGAAGCTCCAACCTTACCCAGACTTAATTGCGTCTCCGATCTGCACATGCTGAGGGTGGTATGATTCCCTAGCCTTGCGTCATGAGAGAGGACAGCATGTCTTTGATCCAAGTGCCTGGTACTTGGTGGGAGGTCTCCTCTCGTATCTGCCTGACTGGGATTGGTATCTCTTCAGCCGCTCAGTGGGTCTTTATGCTTGTGCAGTGGAGCACTAGGTGCAGGAGGCAGCTAGTAGAGTTTGAACATATGAGGGATGTCAACAATAGGGTTCTTCTTCCTTCGTCAGCCATTTCAGGGAAACACTATTCTCCTTGAGGAGCAGCCATGACATATATTTTTTGCCTGCCAAATTCATCACCGCTACATTGTTAGACACCTAAAGTTGAAAATCCAATACAGTACCAGACCGTTTCCTAGTGATCTAAATTTCGGTGTTGATCATAAATGCGAGAGCTTGAGATGGATGCATTGCAACACATTTATTCAGATTTGCCATCGCGTTCCTTGCTCAGTTCGTTACCTTTTTGACCCCTGTGTGCATGTATGGTTGGTTTTGCTGCAAGTAGTACATCGGATATCTATTTCCATAATGTGGTATAAAGCAAGTACAACCACTTCCCTTGGGCATCTTGCTTCTGGAGGTCTTGCCACATCCTTGCCTTTATTTCAGAAACTCATTACAGTAGGGCACTCACCAACACAGTATGTGTATGTGTGTGTGCCTGTTTCTCCACATCCTCACCAACATTTGTCACATTGCTTTTGGGCTGTTTTCGAAAGCATTTCGGGAGCATAGTAGCACCTATACGAATCTTGAGTAAAATTTCTCCCCTCTGTCTGTCAGAAAAGTAGTCACCCATATCCAAATTTCTTGCCACTGAGTATGACCTAGGTCTGTCCCAAGTATTTTCCCCACTTCTCCTGGTACACCCACCTAGACCTTTGATGTCTAGCTTTTACATAAGGGATACAGTGTCTGTTGTTTTCTTATCTAGGAGAATTTTCTCAAACCTGATTAGTTTTGTTGTGGTTCCCTCTCTTACCTTCGAGTTCATCATCTTTTGCCTGATTCTGGGATTGCTCAGTCTGTCCCCCTCTAGAAGTTGAAAGTCCTCCCTTACTTTTCAAAGGGTTTGATTTACCCCCTGACTCAAACACATCACATATGTTGAGATAGCCCAATATCTTTTACTTTGCAAAGGAAATCCTGTCCATCTTTGGTGAGAAGTCTGGTTTCCTCCGTGAAGTAAAGGAAGGGTATACTGTGTCTGTCCCAACCTATCATATCCCACTCTCTAAGGGAAACTTTGGTGAAGTAAATGGGTAGGTACTTCAGCCCTTTTACTTGAGCCACGGCACCTCCGAGAGAGAGAGAGAGAGAGTTCTTCTAAAGTATGGCCAATTATACACCAGGATTAATTTTTTTCTTTTTGTTGTCTATTCTAGCAAATATTCTAAGAGTGCAGCATGATAATACCTCACTAAATCGGGGCTTGCCATCCCTCCATTTTGCATCTTAGCGTCTAAGATCCCCCGAGTACAGTTTATCCTCGCTTCCCCCCTTATCTATGTTGTCCTACATTCTCTTAATTTTCATCAGCTTGAAGTGGAGTAAGATAACCTGAAAATCGTAATATTCTGAGGAACATTGCCATCTTCAAGGGTCCACTCACAATAGTCATTTAAAGTTCCTCTCCTGGGCCTTCTCCCATAGTATGTTTCAGTTCAGTCCGGAATTGATTTTGTCAAATGTTCTTTCCCTACCGGCCCCAGTTAGAGGTCAGAACCCTCATTTTGACTGAGATTTACTTTGAACCCTAAAATCTCCTGGTGTAAGGATAATTCCCTTACCTACTGCTTGATAGCTTGAATCAGATCAGTTATGGAAACCACAAGGTCATCGGCAAAGAGTGACATGACAGTATGAATTCATCAGGGACTGTTGTTATTCCCTGATAGCCTTGTAATCTTGAATTCTCTAGGCAAGTGGCTCCAAAGAAAGGGTGAACCATAGATGGCACAGAGGGCACCGTCCTACCTACTTCTCCATATGTGTTGTGTCATTGTTTTGACTGATACTGGTGGTTACTGACTCTGAAAATACCCTGGGCTTTGCTAACGAGGCTCAGGGCCAGTGCTCTGTTCTCTAAAAGGTATACATTAATTGACCTAATTCTAATTGACAAAGACAGCCTACCTGCAAGTCCCTAATATACGGTAGGGCATGCAGATTTAGAGATCCCGGTGGACTTAATGCAGTTAAGTGTGCATTGCTGTGGTGTTTGGTGCAATTTTAAAGCCAGGCCTGACTTGCTGGCTGGTTTGAAAATAAAACTATTTGCAAATTCGAAATTGAGATTAAAAGTACTTCCATAAACCAATACAACCTTTTTATGACTTATAAGTCACCCATAAGGTCTGCCCTAGGTGCCCCAAGGGTACGGTGCATTGTTATTAAAATGAGGGACAGTATAAAAGATGTTGTATATGCCCTGGTAAGAAAAAAGTAATTTTTCCCTATTATAGTGCTGCTAGCCCCATAGGCTAACATGGGAAGGCTTCATTAAAGTAACAATTGGAGCTAGCTAGACATATCATTCAAGGTATCAAAATATTGGTTGCAATGAATCCAACATTTTGCCAAGGTCGAATTATACCCATTACAGGAAAGTCGTTTTAGAACTTACTAACCTGAAGTTATCCTGAACAGCCCTGTAGCAGCAGCTTCTAATTGGTCAGTCTTTGACCGCCTGAGCCAAGCTGCTCCCTGAGTAGGTGTGTAGACGCCTGGGCTTGAAACAATACAGCCATTTGATGGGAGGAGATCTGCTTCCATGACAAGCCAGGGAGGGGAAGAGGGCTGGGGAGAAAAGTTGGACTTCAAAGGCAGGAGATCAGATGTCATAGGACACAGGCCAGCCCCCACTTCCTTGATCCCGAGCAAGATGGGAGCTCCCCTAATTAGATTAGGAGAGAGTCTGGAAATAGAGTTTAGTGAGTAGTTAGCCACACCTTTGGGGTGGTTTGCTCAGATACACACATCAAGGAGAGATTTTCTACACTTAAATTTTTAGGAGAACAGTGCATTTTGGGTCAAAAATATGCCACACTTTGCAGGAAGAGTTCAATGAAGAGAGATAATTTTATCCCTTTTGGTTTGCGTGCTCCCCCCCCCCCCCCTTTGCTAGCCCAAAATGGAGGATAAACATGGGAGAGCTGCAGGAGCTTCTCAGAAACTGCTCGGAACAAACTGACTGCCCTGCTAGGCCCTTGGGCTGCATCACAGAAGGCTTGCACTTAAAAAGACTGCACCTTCTGCACTTCAAGGCTCCACAAAGGACTCTGCCCGACTCAAAGGAAAAAAAGTGGACTGCCTGATCAGAAACAGGTGCAAGAGAGCTGGAAGAAGTCACCTGCAAGCCCAAAGAGAGGATCACCCCAGCGGACCAATTGCAACTGTATTTTTCCTGGACTGTGCAGGTGCCCTGTGGGAAATTGAGTCCTAGCCACCAAACGGTAATCCAGAGTGTCTGAGCCCTTGGTTGGTGCTAAAGGACCCTTATTTTCCCCAGAGGAATCCTAAAGAAGCAAGATCTCAAAGTTTGGAAACTTTCTGCAACGTTTTGCAGAAAAGCTCCAGCAGAAGACCGGCTCGACTTCAAGAGTCAAGCTGCTTGGGTTTGTTTCTCTGAAAGCTCTAGAGCTTTCTGCGGTTGAGGAAATAAACTTCCAGAGGCTCACCAAGGAATCCTGCTTCAGCAGGCTGCCGTTGTCACATAAAAGTTCAGATCCGAGAAGCCCAAAGACCCACTGATGAGAGAAAAGCTCCAAGAAAAAGACTAGGTCTGAAGGTAAACTCCTAACCAGGACCTAACCCTCAACCTATCCGATCCGTGCTCCATCGTTGTCAGCCTAAAATGTTGAAATGTTAAAATGGTCCTGCGCAACCAGATAGCTGTGAGTTTCACTGTAAGCTTTTTGGTGCTAGAATGTACAATTTACTCTTTAAAACTTAATATCGCTGGTTCCCCACATTGGAGTTATGTCATTTTGGTGTTTTAAAGATACAAATATTGTCTATTTTTATAAATTAGTGTTGAATTTTTATTGTGTCTTTTTACTTATTTACTGTTTTGGTGGTATTAACCCCTTCCATGCGTCGGACGGCCCCCGGCCGTCCAACGTCACAGTGGGTGTGTGCGGAGGATGGCTGTGGGCCGCCCGAACCTCACCCACTCATTATTTTGCCACACCGCGGCGGAATTCGCGCCGCGATCAACAGGTTAAAAGCATACCTGTCTCCTCAATTAAGTTTGCCTGCTTCTTTGCTAAGCTACAAAGGGTTGGGCAAGGATTAACTTACTGAGACTTGACTGAACCTATTAGGGATTGTGGTTTCTGGTATTATTACTAGCTGAGGATGAATACTCCCCACCTACTAATAACCCACTTTTACATAGTCCCTCTCATCGATTTTCTTTCAAATTATATTGATGGGTCCACTGTAGTTAGCTAAGACCCAGCAAAATACCTTTCTCCCCTGCGACTGCTGCATTTCTTTCATGTAAGCACAGTTCACTCTGTTAAATGCTTTCTCTGCATCCAATTATAGCACCACAGCTGTCCTCTCTCACACCTGGTGACACCACTCAGCTACAGAGTTATCTTTCCATCAGTGTTTATCAAAGAGATTGGCTGGAAAAAGTTGGTAAAAGGGGGGTTTTACCTGCCTTTGACATGTGTTGTGTAGCCTCACGCTCAGAGAGTCTTTACTCGTCCTCTTTGAGGTGTGTAATTAAATAGCTCAATAAGTATTGTTATTAAATTAGTTAGGGGAAAAAGCTTGATAGAGGTTACCAGAAAGCACCTGAACCCGATGTCTTTGAGTTCATAAAGCTCTCTCTTGCTGCCAGTACCTGTTCTTTCTCTACGGGGTGAGCAGCCTGTCTCTGTCCTTTTCTGACAGCCTTCAGGGACATACTATCCAAAGGCATTCCTGTCTGGCTTACACTAAAGGCCATTGCATGGCATATTTATTTTATTTTAAACAAAATGTTCATATAACAAAATACACAAAGGACATTGCTACCATTACTTAGTACTTCAGAGTAAAGCAGTTCAAACTCGTACAGCTGTATACGTGGGTTAGCGTATATGAGGTAAAAAGTAAAATGTAACGAAACATCAGCGCGCTGCATAGCAACTGCAACTTACTTCATCAAGGCGGTGTGCCTGCTATGACCTACTTCAGTCTCCCGTAGTCCCGGCTGCTGGCGGGTGTCTGTGAGCGGGAGGACTAAGTAACGGGAGCGTTGGCGTGCTGGAGCACATCACTCAGAGGAGGAAAAAGACTAGAGCGGCTACCTGCGGGCACACGGAGCATGCGCGTTCGCCCGGTTGTTGCTGTAGCCTTTGATGGTACCCGATAAAGCAGGCAAAGAGTAATGGAATGCCCAAAGTGGCAGTGTACCCTCATAAAATGCAAGGGAGATTGTTCCCGATATCCAGAAGTTTTTGCTGTGCTGATTGGGAAGGAAATTAAAATTAAAATAATGTTGCCCTGCATATTAGGTCATGAACGTTGTGTGATCAGGCAGGTGAGAAGAGGTGATGTCCGCATGATCCCATTGCCTAGAGCGGCTGGAAGATGAGAAGAAGCAATGTAGACAATATGGCATTGCGTTAATGTGTCAGATGTGAAGTCCTATCTGGTTTTGTCTAAGTGGCTAGGCTCTATGCAATTGATGGTATGAAGATTGTTTGCTTAAGGAGTTCCACAGGATATTGTTGTTAAGTCCAGTCAGATGGCTGGACAGGCGGTAAATCCAACGCTGTTCCTTCTTCCAAGAGCCGACTGTGAATGTTGGTGGTTGCCGGGTCCAGTGTTTCTATCACGACTCACCGCATGTCGTTTGAGGTGTGACCTGCCTCTAGGAAATGGTTGGTCATCCTGGTGGTGTTTTTCTTGCAACGGATAGTGCTGAGATGCTCGCAGATGCGGGTTTTCACTTTTCGAATAGTCATACCAATATAGGTGAGACCGCAGGGGCAGACAATGCGGTAAATGGCATGTGCAGTAATGCGGTTAGTGTGCTGTCTGATATGCCAGGTTTTCCCTGGTTCCAGCGATAAGCTTTTGGTGGTTTCAGTAATGCGACAGACGCTGCAATTACCGCATGGAAAGTAGCCGACTATGTTGGGAAGGCCCCACGCGTTCAAAACTGTGTTGCTGGGTTGGGACAGTTGTGTGGGGCACGTGAATACTAGAGTATCTTTGAGGGATCTAGCCCTTCTGTATTGTAGTAAGGGGTTTTCCCACCTCAGTTTGCCGGTGTGCAGTGTATTCCAGTTTTTCTTTATTATTTGTGACAGTTTCTTGGAGACCACACATGTGAGGGTGATGGAGACATCGGTGCGTACAATGGTCTCAAGCAACCCCTCTCAGTTACTGATTACGTGCACACTTTTTTGCTTTTTCTGTTCTCTTTTTAGGGTATCCACAATACTGCAGCTTAGTGCTCAGGGCATTAGCCTGATCCTTGAAATCTTGCACATCACTGCAATTCCTGCGCAATCGGAGAAATTGTCCATAAGGGAGGTTTTCACGTAATGTCCTTGGGTGAAAACTTGTATAGTGTAGTAATGAATTGCGGGCTGTGGGCTTGAAGTGTGTTTTACTTTTAAGTTTTCCATTTTTAGCTTGGATCTCCAGGTCCAGGAAAATCCTATTGTGCCTATAATTGTTGCGAGTGAACTTGAGCTTCGGGTCACAGGTGTTAATCCACTGGCAGAAGGGTTTGAGAGAATCTTCATCACCTTCCCAGATTAGAAGGATGTCGTCGATTATAGCGTTTATAGAATGTGATCTGGGGAATTTGAGACCTGTTGTGAAAGAATAGGTAGGTCATCTCAAAATTGTGGACATAGAGTCCCGCCGCACTGGGAGCAAAAATGCTTCTCATGGAATTTCCATATTTTTGCAGGTATATTTCTCCTTCAAATTCAGTCTTTGAGTGCTAATGATGCACACTCTAATATGAATTGTTTAGGAGTGTGGTGGTTCCAAGTCGTGTTGTCCAAGGCCAATTTGAGTACAGTTAGTGTATTGTCTTGTGGCAGGCTGGTTTATAGACTCTCCATGTCTAGACTGACTAGAAAGGAGGTCTCAGGATTGTATGCCAAGTTGTCAATCAGTCTCAGGAGGTCTTTTGTATCCTTCAGGTAGGTGCTGGTAGACCGCACTATGGGCTGTAAGAAGAAATCACAGTAGCAAGAGAGTGGTTCCAGCAGTGACCCTATGCCCGAGACGATGGGGCGGCTGGGTGGTGGTATCTTGTTCTTGTGTATTTTGGGGACTGTATAGAAGTACAGAATTTTTCCTGGAGTTGTAGTGAGGAATCGAGCTTCTTGTCTGGTGATTTGTCCAGTGTTTTCAGCCTCTGTCACCAAATTATTGATTCTGATTCTGAGAAGAGCACTGGGCTCCTGAGTGAGTCTTGGGAAATTATTGGTATCATTAAAACTTGGCTCTCGCAGCTGTGCGCTGCAGAATCAGTATCAATTAAAAGGGGAGAGCGAAGTTATATGTTTACTCCCAAATATTTCAGACATGTAGGGTTCCAGACAAGTCTGTGTTGGTTCTGAGGAAGGGCGATATCCCCACAGAAAGGAAACGGTTGGGATTTCTGCCAATTAATGTGTAGGCGTGAGACTCACTAAAGCGCTCCTGCAAATTTATTGCGTCAGGCAAGTCCATTTTGAGATCTCTGAGAAACCATAGTTTATCATCAGCAAATAATGCTGCATAATGAGATTGCACATGAACCTCTAAACTATATTAAAATCTCCCTGCTCAAGCACTACTGGCCAACGACTCCATTGCAATGGAAAATTATAAGGGGAGATTGGACACCCCTGCCTTGTTCCTCATTCTACCTCGTATGAATCTGATATAGTATTGCCAGAGCAAAACCGTGCTGTGGGTCCTTTGTAGAGAAGTCTGACCCAGCGTATAAACCCAGGACCCAACTCCATACGAGCAATTACCTGATATAGGAAGTCTCAACTCCCTGTCAAAGGCCTTCTCTATATCTATTGCCATAATAGCTGCGGCCTATCTACCAAATCTTCATTCATAAGTGAAAGGAGTTTATGGATATTAAGCTCAGTATTGCTCCCAGTAATAAATCCTGTCTGATCTATGTGAATTTAAGGTAGGATTGTGGAGCAGGAGCACGCCTACGAGGAACATGGCGGCGGGCTGAGAGCCGGTCGCGGCAGCACCTAGGAGTTCCCGACGACTGGGCTTAAGATCGGTTTTTCTTTTTGCGAGAATATTGGAGGCTTCAAGTTCCCTATGTCAAGGTGAGAAGTAGATGACCTATGCCCCAATAATAAAGTACTATCGATTAGGCTAAGCCGGCTCCTCTTTCTTTCACGAGGGTATCGGCTAGCTTGCCGGGTACACGAGGAAGCAGTCGGCGCCAGGACCCGTGCCCGCCCGGACCTGGATGACGTGGGAGACATCGCTCACGCTGGGAGAACGCCGGCGGTGTCTGTGGAGCAGATCGCGTTTTATACTACACTACAACAAGAAGGTAAAGGAGGGTCCGAGGGAAAGTTTAGCGACCTCACAGGTAGTTACCCCCAGTACATCAGCCAAAAGAACAAAAGTACCTGTCAGTCGAATACCGCCGAGGTGCTCAGAAATAGTGCTGGAGAAAGGAGTGCACAGACAAAACAATACAACAACCAGATAAATCAAAAAATGAATTGACCATCAACATTTGCTGATTGAAGTCCTATCAGACCAACCAAACAAGGCGGGGCCTCATCATGTAGGACACTCAGGCCATGGTCAGTCTACAGACGCCCAGATGTAAATTGGCGATGTATGACTGAGTAATGGTCTGGACACCACAAAAGTTAATATGGAAATGGTACTGATAGGTGCAGTGCAAACAAAAAATACATAAGTATAGTGCAGTGGCTAAAATGGCTGTCGAGGCAAACAAAGACCTTTATTAGTGCTTGCCTGGACGTCAGATTAAAAATAGTGTTATGACAGCGCAAAATAATCACTGTCCTGCTCGCTTGGTGGAAAACAAAAATAAGGCCAACATGTTTCTGCCGTACTGTGTCAGTACACCGGCATTCGTCAGGGCCGAACTCTCAAATGCTACTGCAGATCACACTACCTAATGTGTAGAAAAAATCATAAATATAGATAAACTAAGAGTGGTCGGACACGACCATCCTACCGCATCTTCTCAATCTTGGCAATGGATGCGAATGGTCTTCCCTATAGTGAAGAAGTGAAAGAAATACAAACGTCAATTGTATGAACACGTGGTACCTATCAGATCACAGGCGATCTAGGTTAATCACATATGTCCTAAGTACCACGTATTAATCCAGTGCATCTCCAGCAATCATTCCAGCAACCTACGACAGACCAAGCATAAACTTATGATGATCATTCTAGTGGCGCGCAAACTACGTCACCACAAGTTACTACAGTGTAGAATTACATAATAGGTGAAAAAATTATTAAGCACTTACCCATCAGCTTGTGGGAAGTAAGCCTCACCTCACCCGGCAACTGCTCAAACAAATAAGGCCCCGCTCTAGACGTGTAAAAAGAGACAGTTCCTAGATCAGATCACTGTCAATGTTTTAGTACACTGTACTGTCTACCTAACCCAATAATTTTCCGAATAGTCCACAGATGGAATCCCGCCATGCGAGAGAAAGATGGCCACGTTTAGATGAGTTATTTAGGACAAAGTCCCAATGAATCTAGCCACATATCTAGTGACTATAGACACAATCCTTAGTTAAACACATACACTTACAGAGTGTATAAACCCTATAAATATAGATATGGTTGGGCTGTAGATATAGCAATAACAGCCAGGTATACCTCCACTAAGGGATGTGCAACCTCAAGGATATATATATCGTTTTGGTGTGTAATACAAACGAAAACAAAGAGAGAATAAGTAAGCAGTATAGCTCCTCACCCCTTAAAGTATATCTGAAGTCAAGCCGTGCACAAGCCCAGATAACCAAACTGAGCGGAGTTTGCTAAAAATGCCCATTAGGTCACACACACCCACTCACAACTAACCTGTCCGTCGGTACCTCAGGCGGGTTCACGAGCCGAAGGGGAGGCACCGACGGACAGTTCCAGGCCAGTATATATACTGGTGCTAAACGGTGTAATGCAGGGCAGCTGGACCGCGTCCCGCTGCAAATGCGCCTGTGTATTGACGAGACACTACCCTGCGCATGCGCGTCTCTGCAGCCGGTAGTGGCGCGCATGCGTGGAAGCCTCAGTAATTACCGCCTCCCGCGCCACTACCCCTGCCGCGCACAGTCTCAGTGCCGCGCATGCTCACACCATCATAACTCAGAAAGCTGTGTGAAGCCACCGATTCACCGCGCATCCAGGGCGCACATTAGCCAATCAAGCGAGCGCGACCTGGCAGAGGCAGTTCACATCATGATGTAATAAGGGCAAAAGCTCACCCCTGGTGTACCGTCCTCAACTCAGAGGACCAACTTGGTTATCCATTACTCACAGAGAATCGAAACCAGGAGGAAGAGAAGCTAAATGTCCTGAGTCAGTCGTTTCTAGTGCTACAGTGTGATTGTTCAATGTGTAGTATACCCAAGCTTAAGTAAGTAACTAGGTATGCACAATCTACGTGTCTAGGTCCATATGTCTCATCATTACTTGTGCACAAACAGGTCGTGGGTGCACAGGTGTGTGCTATCAGATGGAGATCCACGGGATGTTGTCATTCAGGCCACTCACGTCCGTTTTCAATTTGAAGATCCAACGCTGCTCTTTAACGAATAAAAAGTGCGAAACATCAGTGGTATGTGGTGGAATATACGGCTGTTCACAGCTTTCTGAGTTATGATGGTGTGAGCATGCGCGGCACTGAGACGGTGCGCGGCAGGGGTAGTGGCGCGGGAGGCGGTAATTACTGAGGCTTCCACGCATGCGCGCCACTACCGGCTGCAGAGACGCGCATGCGCAGGGTAGTGTCTCGTCAATACACAGGCGCATTTGCAGCGGGACGCGGTCCAGCTGCCCTGCATTACACCGTTTAGCACCAGTATATATACTGGCCTGGAACTGTCCGTCGGTGCCTCCCCTTCGGCTCGTGAACCCGCCTGAGGTACCGACGGACAGGTTAGTTGTGAGTGGGTGTGTGTGACCTAATGGGCATTTTTAGCAAACTCCGCTCAGTTTGGTTATCTGGGCTTGTGCACGGCTTGACTTCAGATATACTTTAAGGGGTGAGGAGCTATACTGCTTACTTATTCTCTCTTTGTTTTCGTTTGTATTACACACCAAAACGATATATATATCCTTGAGGTTGCACATCCCTTAGTGGAGGTATACCTGGCTGTTATTGCTATATCTACAGCCCAACCATATCTATATTTATAGGGTTTATACACTCTGTAAGTGTATGTGTTTAACTAAGGATTGTGTCTATAGTCACTAGATATGTGGCTAGATTCATTGGGACTTTGTCCTAAATAACTCATCTAAACGTGGCCATCTTTCTCTCGCATGGCGGGATTCCATCTGTGGACTATTCGGAAAATTATTGGGTTAGGTAGACAGTACAGTGTACTAAAACATTGACAATGATCTGATCTAGGAACTGTCTCTTTTTACACGTCTAGAGCGGGGCCTTATTTGTCCGAGCAGTTGCCGGGTGAGGTGAGGCTTACTTCCCACAAGCTGATGGGTAAGTGCTTAATAATTTTTTCACCTATTATGTAATTCTACACTGTAGTAACTTGTGGTGACGTAGTTTGCGCGCCACTAGAATGATCATCATAAGTTTATGCTTGGTCTGTCGTAGGTTGCTGGAATGATTGCTGGAGATGCACTGGATTAATACGTGGTACTTAGGACATATGTGATTAACCTAGATCGCCTGTGATCTGATAGGTACCACGTGTTCATACAATTGACGTTTGTATTTCTTTCACTTCTTCACTATAGGGAAGACCATTCGCATCCATTGCCAAGATTGAGAAGAGGCGGTAGGATGGTCGTGTCCGACCACTCTTAGTTTATCTATATTTATGATTTTTTCTACACATTAGGTAGTGTGATCTGCAGTAGCATTTGAGAGTTCGGCCCTGACGAATGCCGGTGTACTGACACAGTACGGCAGAAACATGTTGGCCTTATTTTTGTTTTCCACCAAGCGAGCAGGACAGTGATTATTTTACGCTGTCATAACACTATTTTTAATCTGACGTCCAGGCAAGCACTAATAAAGGTCTTTGTTTGCCTCGACAGCCATTTTAGCCACTGCACTATACTTATGTATTTTTTGTTTGCACTGCACCTATCAGTACCATTTCCATATTAACTTTTGTGGTGTCCAGACCATTACTCAGTCATACATCGCCAATTTACATCTGGGCGTCTGTAGACTGACCATGGCCTGAGTGTCCTACATGATGAGGCCCCGCCTTGTTTGGTTGGTCTGATAGGACTTCAATCAGCAAATGTTGATGGTCAATTCATTTTTTGATTTATCTGGTTGTTGTATTGTTTTGTCTGTGCACTCCTTTCTCCAGCACTATTTCTGAGCAGATCGCGTTTTGCCATACTTCAGCTCCGATTGAGAGGGCCAGCGTATAATACATGCAAAGAACCCTTTAACGCTTTAGTTGGAGAGACGTTCGACCAATTTGCGGTAAGGTGGGGGGAAAAGGGGGGCCCCGTAGTGAATTGCCCGCTTGTGTCAAGGAGGCAGGGTTTTATGGAGCAGACACTGATAAAGGTTCCAGCTAACAACAATAACAGCCTCTCGAAAGTAACTACCAAGAACCTAGAAAACTCTATAGACTTAAATGTGTCACCAGTACAGGCACAGGTAGTAGTAAAACCTGTAGACTTAGCCAAAGGAGTAACAGTAACAGTTGGAACTGCAGTTGCCACGCCTGGCGCGGTGGACATAAGCCTGAGCGCAGTGAGGAAAAGAACTACCCCCCCGCCAAGAAGGAATAGGTATCAGCTGAGATCTAGGCTAGAACTGAAGGAGGGAGGTGTGCTGGAATTTGAAGAGAGGGAGAGACCTATGCCATTAACCCCCTGCAAAAGGAAAAACAAAAAGGAAACTTCAGTAAAAAAATCTAAAGGAGTTACTTCTGATAAACAGGTGGTGAAGAATACTCCCTCGCTTAAATCTTTCTTCAAAGTCCGAGATCAGGCTATGAGTTCCACCACGCATATAGAGGGACGCACCAACACTGTACTTTTAAAAAATCGTTTTGGGCCTCTGGAGAACTTGGGCAATATGGAGGACGCTGGGTTCTCGGATCCTTTGAACGGGGGGTGATAAGAGAAGAAGTTGGGGGCACAGAGACTTTGGTAATTGCTGGTTTAGAGCATCAACAGGACCAGTCGAATCCTTCTGAGTCTAACATTCCTGATATATCCCCCACACCTTCTATTCCTCCTTCTTTACCTCCCCACCCCTCTCCCTGTAAATTTAAACACAGCGTTATCTGGCGATAAAACGCTAGGTATGCAGGACACCAGACCTAAGATTGCCGGTAACAGCTAAAACTGTACAAAATGGCTCAAACGGGACCCAAGAAGGAAATATGAATCAGGATCTCAATAAAAACAAAACCTCAGTCTCAGACCCAGCCCCTCCTAGTTCAAGAAGAGAATCAGAAGAACTACGGGAGCAAGATAGTGATCGTTTGGGTGATCTCTTCCGATCCTTAAGGAGCGATATGATGTCAAAATTTGAGATATCTGAGAGTAATCAAAAGACAATACACGATAGATTCGACCTCTTGGAAACCAAGTTAGATGATGTTATTCTTCGCACGGGGAAATTGGAAACGGAAGTAACAACATTGAGTAAAACTGCACATGGAAATTCAAAAGATATAGATATCCTGAGAGCGCAAAACAGATCGCTGGCCGCGGATGTTGAGAGATTGGAAACCCAGGCACGCAGAAATAACCTAAGAATTCTGAAGATACCAGAGGGAGAAGAGCTGGAAGATATAAAGGGATTTGTTTGCAGGCTTCTTAGAGAAGGAGTAAAAACAGGAGATAATCTGCTCCAGGCAGTCTGGAACAACAAGGGGGGTCTCCATCATAATTCGCGCAAATTGCGGGATAAGCCTGAAAAAATATGAGACAGACTGTAACGAGGTAGGGACGGGAGGCCGGGATGACTGGTGGACCCCTGATCATAATTCCCCTCCTTCCCCACAGACTAGCACCTCGAGGGAAGACTGGGGAATACAGCCGGTGACAGACGAAGGAAACGATACCGGCTCCTTTAAGTGGGCGTACGATGACGTCAGCGATACCACGCCTCCGGCTGACGTAGGAGGACCCGAATGGATGAAAGAAGGGGAAGCCCTGTATGCGGCGTGTGACGTCACCGCGGGACCGAGAGACGGAGAAGACGAAGAGAGACCGAAGGCGAGAGGAGGAGAAGGCGGAGAAGTCGGGAGGACCGAGAGCGGAGGAGAGCCAGGAGGCCAACGACCCCGTGATCCGCCGTGCCACGCTCCCGAGGGAGGAGTGTGGCTTGCTCAGGTACGGCGGCATTGGGCAACCTGGGTGGGGAGGAAGAGTGCCCCGTGTACATAGTGTTAAAACCCCTGTGAGTGCCTTCCCTGTGTTCTTCCCTGGAACCGCTACCCTCCCTTCCCTTTACCCGCTTACCTCACCTCACCCCCCTGGCCTGAGCACAAACACGTGTGAATTTATGACTATCACCGGTGCTCCCTCACACACACTGGGTCCCATTGGGATATGGTAGTATCAGATAAGTGACTAACGGCCTCCCTCTGTCGGTCTTCTTTCTCCTTGGGTACCGGAGACACGGAAACCGGGAAGACAGCCCTGAAGACACCCCTACCACAGGACCCCAGCAGGGAAGACAGCCCCAGAAGTCAATCCAGCCCCCCCGGACACCACCATCACGGATAAGCTGGAGTTTGCCAGAGAGAGACTGACTTTCAGAACCAGACGTACCATAAAAATAAAACCTAGTCTAAAGAAGTATACTGGTCAGTCTGTTCCTGTTACAGCACCTGTTCCCAGCATAGAGAGTATCCCCTGCCCCTCTCCCACGCCTACACAGACCAAACGGGAAGATGGTTGGTAGCAGCAATACATATTCAAAATATCCTATACACACTTGCTGTTTACTATGGTCCAAATGATGATAACCCCGGACCGCTTCTCAAGTTAGCGACAGCATTAATAGGGTCAACTGGCCCGGTAATTCTGGGAGGTGATTTTAACTTAGTTTTCGACCAGAAGTTAGATAGAACCTCCAAAGCTATGTATCACGCTCCCACAAAATCACTCGCTACTTTAGGCGGTATAATGAAAGATTTCAGCCTTCTAGACGTATGGAGGAAAAAATACAGATCTTTACAGGGATTCACTTTCTACAGTAAGAAATATAAGAACTAATCCAGGATTGACCATTTTCTAGTCTATCAGCATCTCCTCACAGACATTAATCACTTGTCCTTCACACCTGTAGGGATGTCAGACCATGCAGTATTGGAAATGGTAATTATATTGAACTTGAGTCCTTTAAAAACAAGATGGACCTTGGAAAGGTCACTTCTATTAGATGACCAGGTAAAAAGTGACGTTAAAGAAAAGACCACAGAATTTTTTATATTAAATTCAGGCACCTCTACCCCCCAGGTAGTGTGGGATGCCTATAAGGCTTTTTTGAGAGGGGTCTTAAGTTCCTTAATGGCTCATAAAAGAAAGACTATAAAAGTCAAGAGAAGGGAAGACCTGGCGGCGATAACTAGAAAAGATCTTGAGCTACAAAACGCAATTTTAGCCAATTCCGAAAGGGTTCACCTGTTAGAGAAGGAACTCATTGAGCTACAACTTCAGCTTAAAATCTGTGACGAGAAAATTCTTAAAGAAAAATGGGAGACTAGCAGATTAAAGAACTTTGAATATGGCGAAAAATGCGGAGCCCTCCTAGCGTGGAAATCTAGAGAAGAAAGAACGAGGAACAGCATTAAAGCCTTAATACAAAGAGAGACAGGAGATCTGATCGAGGTAGACGCCGAGATCAGAGATGAAGCAAGGAGCTTTATGAGAAGCCTCTATACGGAAGATAAAGACCCTAAGCTGGATGAGATAGAAACCTGGTTGCTCCTGAAAAATCTTCCTCAAATTTCAGAACTGGATAAAAAATACCTAGAAAGTGAGATAACAGAAGGAGAAATATTAAACCAACTAAAGAAAATGAAGCGGGGGAAAGCCGCAGGTTCAGATGGGTTGCCGGTTGAGATTTATATGGATTACATAGATCAGTTATTACCCACACTTAGCACACTTTTCAATTTCTTACTAACTCGCGGCGACTGTATTCCCCCTTCATGGGCTGAAGCCACAATAACGCTCATAGTAAAACCTAATAAAGACCCCAAGAAAATAGAGTCGTACAGACCAATTTCCCTTTTAAATACAGATATGAAACTATACTCGGGGATCCTAGCAACTAGACTAGCGAAGATAATAGAATCTATAATTCACATTGATCAAAGAGGTTTCATTCCAGGGAGACAGCTAAACAAATTAACTTTCCAAGCGATAGGGGCCATAGATTATGCTAATGATAAAAATCTCCCGCTAGCCTTGGTTGCGATAGATGCAGCCAAGGCCTTTGATCAGGTTAACTGGAAGTATCTATAGGCTACAATGACGGCATTTGGGTTCCCCCTAACATTCATCAAGGGTGTCAAATCATTGTATCATAATCCAATGGCAAAAGTTTTGGTAAATGGAGTATTATCTGATTGGTTCGACATATCTCGAGGTACTAGACAGGGTTGTCCCTTATCCCCTCTTTTGTTTGATATTTATATGGAGCCTTTTGTTTGTGGCATTAGAGATGACAATTTGATTCAACCTTTTAAGCTGGGTAATATGACATTAAAAACTGCCCTGTATGCGGATGACCTCCTCCTATACACTTCTAACCATTCTGTAGCTATACCCAGGCTATTTCATTTATCAGAAGAATTTGGAAAATTATCAGGCTATCAAATTAACAAGGAGAAAACAGAGATAATGGGGTGGAATAACAACATCCCCATACAGGGTGTGAAACATAAAATGCGATATTTGGGAATTTATTTAACCCAAGATGTAAAGAACATACCACTAATTAGCTGGCAGACAGTAGTTAAAGACATTAATAAAACATTAATAAGATGGGGTAATCTGCCACTAAATATCTATGGTCGGGTTAATCTCATCAAAATGACTATTCATCCCAAATTGACCTTCCTATACAACTCCATCCCATTATCATTCTCCTCGAAAGACATTAATAATCTTCAGGGTAAGATTGGTTCATTTATATGGGCCTGTAAATCTTCTAGGATAGCCTGGAAAAAATTGAGGAGGGGTCTAAAAATTGGAGGCTTAGCCCTCCCAGATTTATTATCCTATTGTCATGCTTTCCACTTCAAAAACTTTAGGCTACTTGCAAATACGTTAGACGCATCTTCACAGGGCCGCTTGTTCCAGGCTTTACTTTATGATTTACCCTATGGCCATGACTATTTTTTATTCAAGTTCGGCGACCATACATTTTTAAAAAAGGTTCGCCTTAAGATACTTCAGACCGCACTTAAAAACTGGGGGTTCATTCGGAAGGTTTTTAACATCCCTTATTATCAAACGCACACTCCAATATGGGATTCCCCGGGAACACCTCAATGTCTTCAAGATCAGCTTTCACAACCTTTGAGAATAGCTGGATTACAGAAGTGGGGAGACTTATGGGTAGACTCGGGCCTAATGGACTGGAACTCCCTAACACAACTTACAAATGGACACCTGACCAGGTTTAAATATTACCAATTATCCGCCTGGTGGTCAAGTCAGAATTTACAGCGGGAAAGAGATTCAGGACTCCTGGATGCAATTCGTACGGGGGGAGATGGATTAGAGAAGTATCTTTTTGGTACAGGCTGTTTATTGCGGATGAAGAGAACAAACTGCATCTGGAATTGACAAACCTATGGGAAAACAGAATAGCGGAACTCCCCGAAGAATGCAGTAAAATATGGTCAGACTCTTTCACTCTATCTCAGAGGCTAATCAAACCAGCAAATGTAAGGCGTAATCATCTATTTACAGCCTATAGAGTCTATTGGACCCCGGCCAAACTACATAAGATAACACAAAATAATTATTATTGTCCCCGCTGTAACTATGACGCAGCAGACGATGTCCACATGTTTTTGGAATGCCCGGTAATTCAGGATTATTGGAGAGCGATAGTTGGTTTTCTGGGTGAGGTATTAACAACAGCTATTTTATGTTCACCTAGATCCGTATTTTTTGGTTTACCTAATGACTATAATATTAATAATTTAGATACACAGTTTATCTTTTATGTAGTAGTTATTGCCAGGAGAGAAATTTGCAAAGAGTGGAAGTCAGCTGCTCCCCCCAGATTTGCAGAATGTTTTAAAACATATAATGGAAGTATGTAAGATGGACATGGTTGGTCGTAATGGGAATACTGACAATGTCTGGTCTAAACTGGAGGTCTGGTTAAACAAGTAAATGGTCCGATGATTATGCCAGAGGTTGTGTCGGTCCTGTCCTCCCCCCGGCTTAAAGTACTCCATCATGGGCTAAGGGGAGTTGGACAAGGAAAACAACCTACCTCTGGGACATCCCTGTCTGCTATGATACTGTCTCCAGGGCGGACTCGGAAATGTCAGTATAAGAGGCAACAGCGTGACCCATCTAGAGCATACAAAATCTGGTGGCATATATGAGGACAAAAAAAAAAAAGGATTGTGGAGCAGGAAACGGGTCACTAGAATTCTACTAAGAATTATGTAGTCTACATTAAGCATGGACAAGGCCAATAAACTTTGACATCTGTGGGAGATTGACCTGGTTTCAATATTGGGATAACTAAAGCTTCACATGTGGATACAGGAAGATGACCAGCTTTTCGAGCTGCAGAGTAGAGTTCTACCAATTTTAGAGCCAAAGTCTCCCCTTATGTGGCAAAGAACTCCATAGGTAGGCTGTCTGCACCTGGAACTTTACCATGCGCCATATTTTGATGGCAGCTCTTACTTCCTCTAACGTAAAATCTCCCCCTTATTCAACTGCATCTTCCTGCAGAAGAACCCGTAGGTGACCCAGTGACAGAAGCCTTCAATAGCCTGAGGTGGTATCCTTTGTAATAGGCCATAGAGGGTTGCAAAATATTCCCGGATTCTTATATTGATGGCAGATTGGCAATATAGAGGTTCATCAGTGTCTGATTCGAGCTCTAAAATCATGGAACCCCTATTTTTCGGGTTAATAAGCAACATTAATAAGGTACCTGCTTTGTCATGCTCTGCATGTGCATGAGTCGAGTCCTCCCTGTAATCAAAGCAGTGGAGCCTCTCATCTCTGGCTGACAGTAATTCCTTTGCCTCAAGCAACAGGGGCTTAAGGGGCGGGATTTACCAGTCTCCATTGTTTGAGGTCCCGCAGCACCTTTTCCTACTTTTCAACCTCACCTACTAGTGTACGTCACACCCCAGCTGCATCCGCAATACAGCGACTTCTGATCAGTTTTAAATGCATCCCACGCAATCAAAGGGGATGAAACAGACCCGGCATTGTCTGCAAAATAAACACTTACGGCCTCTCTCTAATGTTTTTTTGGAAGACCGGATAATCCAATGCCTCAACCCGTAATTGTTAGCCCGTGATGTGTGCGTGCACGTTTCCAGTTCAAAGAGAGTAACACTGGGTTATGATCTGATATCGTCAGGCACAAATATTCTACACGTGTACCGTTCCATGAACAGTCGGAGTGCATAAAAAGGTATCAAGTCGAACATTATGCTTGTGCATGCCAGAATAGAACTATAGTCTTAGTCCGCAGGGTGAAGTCGCATCCAAGGGTCTACCATCCTCCACTGTCTAGAGAAGGTATACGCCAACTGGGGAATTCCCAAGGGTGGATGGGAATGATCAAGAGTGGGGTCTTCAACACAATTAAAATCTACACCCAATAATATAGACTGGGTCAGGTACGGCGCCAAAACCCTAGAAAGCTCTGCAAACCCCCCCCCCCCTTTCTCCTCCGTTCAGTATTGGGAGCATAGATTCCAACTAGTTTAGTTGAGTCCAGCCACCCTCCATATGATAACCATATATCTACTCTCTGGGTCTACAATCTCAGTGGTTTTCTGGAATGTTACCCCCCCAGTCTTACCCATAGCAAAAGGCAAAGTAACACGTAGCACACACCTGACACCGCCTCCTCTTATGGTGAGCCAATCCCTCACACCTAGTAAGATGGGATTCCTGCAACAGGACTATGTGTGCTCCCTGCCTCTTAAGCTAGGAGCACACTTTGTACCTCTTGGAAATATTATTAAGACCCTGGACATTCCAGAAGATGAAGTTATACTTCACTGGGGATGCCATGCGAAGGTATCAAGGAGAAGGGATATTCCAGCTCGCATGACAGGGTCCCTTACTTCTGACAATACTATCCCAGAGCAGCAGGCAGGGATAACGTTATAAAAAAAACATAAGCAAATGCAACCAACCCAGCTTCCCTTCCACAGGAATAAAAGCAAACAACTTCTCATCCAAACCAGTCGGAAACAATCCAATCTGTGCCAATGGAAACCAGTGACCCTGTCTCATCCCGTACTTCGGCCACCCAGGAGCGTTCCCTGTCCCGGCCTAAAGGGATGTCACCAATCTACAATTAGCTCTTAATGAACTCCATTACTGGGCTTAAGTTTTTTTCTCTTCTACCAGGTTACAAATGATTGATCCTGGCACAGTTACAGCTTTGCACCATTGAAGGAGATTTTAGCGTTGTGCTTCACTTTGCCCCTGATTGTTTCATAGTGCTCACAATAATACACTTGGGCCAATTTGTCTGGAACCATATCACCATTTGGTTAAAAGAGTGCTTTCTGTGTGCACGATGAACTGACATTAGGCTTCCATCTGCTGCATACTGCGAGATGGCATTTAAAAGTTAGTGCACATATTGTTTAATCTCTTCCCCTTCTCTGCCCTTTGGTACCTATTTAATTCTTACAATATTTCTGCTGAAGGAGAATGTGCTCTATTTCCAAAAGAAGGAGTCTGTCTCTAATATGTTACATTTCCAAAGAGCTCTTGTCCACTGTTTCTTCCAAGAAGTTGAATCTTCCTCAACTCTGAGACATCTTTGCGTATTTCCTTCAGCCCCTTCAAGATTTCTTGTTTTACTGGTTTTAATTTGTCATTAATGTTCCTTTGCAAATGAAGTTGTTACAACTCCATTATCTTCGGTCAAAATGTCACATAGGTCCGCCTGACCTTGTCTTTTTGGGGCCTTTTTGAAGTTTTTTCCTACTGTTGCTCTTTTGAGAACCCTGCTGAAACAGGCCGTTGATGTTTGGATCTTAGCCTTGCCGCTCACCATGTATCTAGTATAGGCTGTATGAGCTTTCGAGGGCCCAGACCAAAGAGCTTAGATGAGAGACATATGTCAGTTGGCATTTACCAACCTTGGTCAGTGTGCCGACATGCACCACCGACCATGGTGCTCTGACATTATGGTGGCTTTGTTCTGATACAGCCTATAGCTTTCCTGTGCCTTCTAGCTTGCATGGGTCTGCCAGGTTTGACCCACGTTGTGACCCTATGCAGGTGATCTCTGGGGTGGGCTTTCCTAGTTTGGTCTAGCTCGCAAAAAATAGCACTAACCCACCAAGAGTAGGTGCCAGCCGATGCCTATTAGGGCTTCTTCGTCTGTATATGCTTAGTGCAGGTATCCTCAAATGCCAGATGCTCACAACCTGCACCCACGATCCACCTCCAGTAATAGAGTCCTTGTTCCAGTAGGACTAAGAGTCCTCACTTTTTTACTGGTTACCATATGTAGCAAAAGTAGTCTAGACCTCAGTGTTCCACTGATTCTAGTGGACTATGGCTAGCAAGTGCAACTGCTCCCTGTGCATGTGGCTCCCAGTCAGCAGTGCTCAGCCATACACCCCCGAGTGTTCTCTTACCCTTACGCAACTTGTGGCTGTCTCCAGGATTCCCATTTGGGGGTACTACCTGCCCAGGGGTCCCCCAAGCAGCGCGCAGTAATGCATCTAGAACCTCCAGAGGGCAACTGTCAGCTCCACATTGAGTTGTTCCTTTCAAACTCAGTTGGTTGACTGCCATTTCTCTCTAGCCACTGTCGACTGGGAGCAGCATGATTCTGTGTGATAACTTTTTTTTACTGGGGTCAGCCAGTCTCCTCTCGGTGATCCCTTTTGTTGCTGCCGGAGCGAAGCTATGGACATGTGCCTCCAGTGCTTTCTTGCATTCGGCCACAACCCTATATTTTATTTTTAAATATATTGGGCTTCATGTTTAAATTAATAATGTTATTGATGTTTATTATGACGGGGAAAGTCCCCTGAATTGGAGCAGACTTGCACCCCTGACCTGAATAACCCAGCTGCAGAGATATCTGGATCATTGGTATTGATTTTTGGTCTTGGACAAACATGGATCATGTGTGTGCTATGACCTAAGCCGGTCTCAAGGATTGCAGTCTTGTTAGGCTGAGAGGGTCTCACAAAGCGATACCCTGCTAGTGGTAAGGGACTAATGCTCATGCCAACAGTTAGTAAGTAGCACAAACGCTGTGATGGCAGCATGCCGTTTTTGCTCAAATGAACAGTAGAGAACCAGCCTTTTTACCAGTCTCTGAAGTGAGGGCTACAGACCCACTCATGTAAAGTTCCTGCCATGGTGTACCTAACTCGCCCTTGCCATATACCCTGTGAAAATGTAGTGGTATACATCTTGCATGTTTGTGTGCTTTAATGTATGTGTGACTGTATGTGGTACTGTACATGGAGGCCTCTGGGTTCCATATTGGAAACCCAGGGCCTTGGAAAGACGTGGATGACCTATCCCAGCTAAATTTGTGGATTGCCTGCATTCCTGTGAGCTGGGTGGGAGACTCGCACTGGAGGGAGGGAAAGCCTAGCCCTCTTGTGGTCTTAAAAGGGGCTGTTTGATTCTGGAAAGGTCACCCACTGGTCATTGAAGCTGGGAAAATTGTCAGAGAGATGATGGGCTGATAAGGAACTATAAAGAGCAGGGCTGGGGCCTTTGAAACCTTTTAGTAGGTGCATATCAGTGAGACTGACATCTAGGTATGGTCCTCTAGTCACTCCCATTGCCTGTGTTGTGGGGCAATCAAGCTTGGGGTCTTTCTTCCTGTGAGAGACTGCTTCCTAGACAAAGGGCAGGACAGAGCAGTAAGCATTATCAAGCCTGGGGTCTTTCTTCCTGTACAAGACTGCTTCCTAGACAAAGGGCAGAACAGAGCAGCCAGCACTTCAGAGTGGGCATCACCCACAGCGCAAACTTTAAAGACTTGGACACTAAATCACAATTGTGTCTGGAAACTGATACCAAAAGGGGAGCTTGAGCATCCCAAAATTGTCAAATGTCGGACATTTATCTAAGGCTGTACGTCAACATGGAGAAACTCACTACGTCTTCTGCCTGTTGTAACCAGGAATTTTGGACCAGGTCTGCTAGGGTCTCTGCTGGGTGATGAGACATCCTACAAGTGAATGAAGACCCATTGTCCTGGACCACCATTGTCTACTTGTTGCCTTGATCAGAGGATCCCTGTTTGCAACCCCCGCATGCCAGTGGGACCACAGTGAAGATTAGGGCCGACTCCCTGGTACATTGTTGTGATAGAAGAAGGCAGTCACCCTGTACCGTGTTCTGACCCAGAGGGGCCATTGCCTGTAGTACTGCTGTTTTCGATCCGTATGCTAGCTGAGGATTGCAGTGATGAGAGAGGGCAATCGCCCTTGAGCAGAATGCGAAAGTGAAACATATCAGGTTGTGATCCATGTATCAGAGCATTAACGTAACCTCCAGAACCCAGACACTACATGAGACCTGCACTGGAATCAGGAAGATTTACCACATGACTGGAGGAGCGCCGTTGCTGCCTGAAGCCTAGCATTGTCATCCAAACTACTGCTCATTGGCTGCTAATACGCTCCCAGGCCTTAATGCAACACCGGAGAGGACAGGTGTGTCTGATATTTGAGGCACAGAGCCTCTGGGGGAATGGGCTCTGACTAGTGCTATGGTGCTGAGGAACTTTGACTTTTTAAAAGTCAGGTTGACCCCTGCATCTGTATTGTGCAGCTTTTGCTTCCATAAAGGCACCATCTTTATTATTTTGTTAGAACAAAGATGGGGAATTTCTAGTATTATCATGAGTTTTACATTACCTTTTATTCCACACTAAGTGTTGCAGAACTTAACTGTGCCTTTCGTCTAAAAATGTTCTTAATGTGGCTCAATACAAACTTAATATGCTTTCTTTTTTATCAATTGAATAGGCCCATTTGTTGGTGAAGATTTCACTTTCAGGTTTCTTTTGTGTGGCTGGCTGACATTTACATTCAGGAGATTGCTTTTCATGTGGTTGTGCGACTGCCTTAGTGCTTGGCAACATCCCCCACCCCTCCTCCCCGGGCCTTCCATGTCTTCTTTTTTAAAGTCTCTACCCAGAGGGCAATGTTTTTTTCCTGTGGTGTCTTGCCCATTAGGGCCAGGAAGGCATTGGGTCAGAACCCATGCTCCTCTCCTACTATTACCTGAAGCCCCGCCGCTCCGTCGTCTCTTGTAAAATCTAGTCCACATTCTACCATCAGGATCACATACTGAAGCTATTTACCATGCAGTTGACTGGTAACTCCACTCCAGTGGGCTGCATGACTTCCACTACTCGGGGAATCCCACAGACTCCGATGTCTGTCAACACTTTGGGATGAGGCTTTATGTTGACATTTTTACTCTAGGCCTGTGTACCACAAATACATAGCATGCACACCTTCTGAGATTGGTCTTCTGTCGCTTCTGACTTCATACAATTACTCCTTGAATGCTTAAATTTGCCCCAATTGGGTTGCCCTCAGCATCTGGATACCCTCACCGGTGATTAGCCGTGCTATACAAATCCAGTTTGACAGATTGGTTGGTCTTTTGTTGCTCCTGGGTGGACTCTGTACGGTAGTCTTTGGTGGCTCGATAGTGCCCCATTGAGATTGGACTCCTGATGCTTGTGTGTGGACAGCATTTAGTAGACTTGGTTAAGACCTCCTTCTGGGAGATTTTTTTCATTCTCAACAATGTACACCCTTTTTAGTACCTCGCTTTTGGTCGGACAGCCTAAAGTTCTTATACTGATGGACTCCATGGGTGAACATCAAAGGCAGACTCGACTTATAATAGTCTTGTCCGAAAGATTGTAAGTACCTGCATGTGTGACTATATTCTATTCACAGACTCTGCAACAGCACATGCTTATTTATGATCAGCATGCTATGTTGTGCTAAATAGGCATGTTTTTAGAGAGTGATGCCAGCAATCATTTCTACAAGAAGTGTTATCCCTACATTTCCCTGCATCCATCTGTACAGGAAATGAGTTCACTGGCAAACCTCCAAAATAATTTTTAAAAGGAGCTGGTCAAGTGAACTTAATTTTCCAGCATCCATCTCTACAGGAAGAGACATCACTGGATCCTACTTGAAACCTTTTGCCTCCTCTACTACTTGATTCAACTCTTCAAGCATCCCCAAGTACAGGCGGACCGTCAAGGGCTGCAACAGTTTTAGTCTGTTAGGACTAGGGGCAAGAAAGGGCCTTGGGTCATAACCTCTGCTCAGCTGCAACCACAGTAAGCACCAAGGTAAGATTACTTCATGTGCCCTCTCTACCTCTGCCCTCATTCATAATGAGACTTAAAACACACACGCAGACACAGACATGCAGACACACACACAAACCTGAAGACAGACATGCGGACACTCACTCACACACAGACACAGACACACACACACACACACACACACACACATTCAGACACACACATTCAGACACACACACACATGCAGACAAGCACACCCCCCCCACCAGACACATCATTATCAAACACATACACCCAAGTGGGGCGTGGCTTGGAGCGCGATGGAAGAAGACGTGCTCGGGTAGAGCTCCTGCTTGAGCTCCCCTCTCCCGGGCTGCTTCTCGGATACAGTTCTCCTGTTCCTGCCGAAAGCTGCTGGCGGACCCGCAACAGTCCCACGCCCATCCACTGACCGGCTGCGGGGCGGATCGGGCACCGGGGCCCGCACCGGCACACACTGGGAGGCGGTGACCGGCATTGACACGGCGTCTCTGGGGTCCGTGTTCACGCGAGGCCGGGGCTTTGGCGTTGTGACTGGGCCTGACTTTGCGGCCTATACGCTGCCTGACCGGACCCTGCGAGGCCTGCGGGCAGGGATTGTGTGTTCAACTGCACTGCTGGCTGGATCCTGGCATGTTATTGTGCACCCGCCCGCCTAGAGCTCCTGCCGACATCTGTGGTGGAGAGCCTAGAGAGGCTGGAGCCCCGAGCAGAGCCGTGGCTTTGGCGTGACGACGCGGGAGGAGGAAACCAGCGCGACTACACCGAAGGACCCTTGGAGGCGATACCTGGCCGCACTGAGACACAGCTTGGACGTCGCCGGTGAGTGACTGCGGGGGAACGCGGCCTGAACACGAGCGGCAGCCCCCCCCCCCTCACATATATTGCCACCTGGGACCTGACAACTGGGACGCTGGGCTTGAGAACGCGGCCCACCCACATCTACATCAGGCCTTGCGGGACCTGGGGGCTGAGACTGAGCAGTAACCCCCCCCCCTCTCTGCTGACCTCTACCAACCGTGGCATCTCCCTCCTTGGGCGCGGAGTGGTGGCTGCGGCTAGATTACGGCAGCCGCGCGGCAGCACTAGAGAAGGTCGGTGGGCCCCAGCAGTTGAGTGCCGCCCGGAACACGCTACATCAGAGGAGCAGCACCACGTGCCCCCTTCTCCTCCACCCAGGCCGCAACGAGGGCACAGCGAGACATGCGGCATATGGCGTGGTGACCCGGGACACGGAGGGGGCCGTGGTCGACGGGAGAAATCCTGTCCACCATCCGCCACCATCAGATAGCGTCGCGGGGTACTGACACCCTCGTTGCCCCCACATCTGCGAAGCCTCTGTACTGCGTGGTGCACAGAGGAGTGAAGACTTGGTAACCGACCAGCAGGAATCTTCAAAGGCGAGCCTAGGACCCCCCCTGAAGGCGGGTACCTCTCTGTGATTTTGCTCCTGCACTTTTCCCACGGCCCTGAGAGCTGCCGTAACGAAACGACCGCCACGCTCTACAGCACCTGCCCCGCGCTGTCCGGACATTTACACTATAAGCGCTACATGAGGAGCTGCTCTCCCGCACAGGACAGCGTACTTACACACGCATCTGTGGGGTGCCCCCGTCGCCTGCTCCACCTGGATGTGCTCCCTGTTGAAGCTTTTGTCGCTGAACCTGCTGCCTGGACACTGCCTGGCGCCGGTGTACCAGCACCCTTATACACTCGGCCTAGGTCCACGGCCTCTGACCCACCACAAGCTTGAACATCTGCACATTGGAGCTCCACTCTGAGACGCCCCCTCACGGACAATACAGGACAACCTCGCCACCTACCCTACTCGCCGGACCATCAACGGGTACATTCTGAGGCTTGCGGCGGCCTCGCAGCCGCGGCGCTACGCCAGTTGAGAGGTGCCACTGCAGCTGCCCCCTCTTTCAGTTTGGACTGTGCTGGAGACCGCTGGCTTCCCGGTATACTGCGTGCTTGTCACTCGGAGCAAGGCTTTGGGCTGCCCCACTGGCGCGCAGGCCGAGCACAGTAGCCACACCTGGCCCATGTCTGGAGGGGTGAAGACACGGACCGGAACCGGAGGTACGATACAGAAGGGAAAACTTTCCAAAGCAGCGTCCAAGATGGATGCAGAGCTGGTGACGTCCAAACTGGACCATGTGTTAGCCGTCATGGAACGGCTGGAAGAATCCATGCAGCAGACCCGCTCCTCTCTTGAGACCAAGATTGACAGTGTGGCGATCGACCTGACCCACCTCAAAGCCGATCATAAGAAACTTCGAGATCGCACTGCCACCTTGGAGGGAGCGGTGATGGCGCTGGAACCCACGGTGAGCCAAGCTGACAAACACATCCGGGACCTACTCAACAGAGTGGAATTTTTGGAAGAGCGCGCAGAGGACGCGGAAGGACGGGCACGGAGAAACAACATCCGACTCGTATGCATCCCGGAGAAATGGAAAGGGACGGATCCCACTCAGCGGGTAGAAGACTGGCTACGTGACCTGCTACCTGAAGACACGCTGTCGCCTCACTTTGTGGTGGAGCATGCTCACCGGGTGCCCACAAGGCCCCTCCACCCTGGCTCCAACCCCAGACCCCTCATCTTTCGTGTTCTGAACTACAGAGACCGCGACACGATCCTACGGGAAGCCAGGAAGCTTGGTGACATCCAGATAGACAACACCACTGTGATGTTTTTTCCGGACTACACCATACAGGTACAGAGACAACGCCATTCCTTCCTGGCAGTGAAGAGACGACTGCGGCAGGCGGACCTCAAATACTCGCTGCTCTTCCCTGCAAAGCTGAGGGTGGTGGCACAGGACAAAACACACTTGTTCACCAGCCATGAGGAGGTGGAGGCCTGGCTTGATGGAGGAGTGACCGAGGCGCCTAGGAGAGCGCACGGAACCACCGCGACCTCGTGCACACGCGGATCGAGGCGGCGCCGCAGGCGCAGAACACCTACACCTACCCGCGCCCAGGAGATGCCGCACCGCTCGCCACCTACGGACCTGATCCTACAGGAACAACAGGATGCGCTTCGCAGGGTCACAGATCTCAGCAACTCTCCGGCCCCATCCTCTGCCCCGAATGGCAGCCAGACCACACTCCCGAGTGATGACGAGGCGATCTGCGGCCTACTGGATTCCCAGCGCTCTGGGGACCTCCCGGACGTCACGCCGCAAACGGGGGACCTTCTCGGCTGAGAGGGACCTGAGGAACTTTCTTCCCTGCACTGTGAGACTGGTACGGCTACGCTGCTGTCTCCCTGACTTGCCCTGGGGTGAGTGTACTGCAGAACTGTCTGGTGCAGGGATCCCCCTGCCCTGAGGAGTCGAGTATCATCAGGACGCAGTGAGTAACAATTTCACACATACATACAACCCTGTCTACCACCCTGGCAGGCCCGTCACCTCAGATGCAGCCACATACCTGCCGGGGACTTCTCTACTGACCTCTCGGGAGGTGGGGGCCCTGAGGGGGCCTTATTTGGACCACACAGGGCGGGTGGATTTATGGGCCTGCCAGACAGACATGGCCACTCCTTGCTGGCCCGGGAGAGGTGGCACTTCTCTCATGAACAACACTGACACTCGGACTTTTATTGCATAAGCCACTTACCACCCCCTAGAACTGTGTAGTTTACTTAGCTCATTTGAGTGTTTGGACGGCGGCATGTTGTGCAGCCGACCTTTTGGCATTATCTATTATGTTGCCTTTTTTTGGCTTTTTGTGTTCCCTTTCCCTCCTACCCTTTTGCACCAAGGGGAGTCATTGCATAATGTACTGGCAGCTAGAAATGGTCTGAGGGCGGGGATGGGTTTGGAGGGCTGGCGGGGAGCCAGGTCTAAAGGACAGGGCCTGGCAGACGTGTGTGGGACTTCTGTGAGTAGTAATTATGGCTGAAATCCGGATCAGTACCTGGAATGTCAGAGGCTAGCAACACACGAATTAGGCAATATCAGATCTATTCCTATTTAAAACGCCATAGGATAAATGTGGCGCTGCTCCAGGAGACACACCTGAACAGGATAGAGGTGCGAGCACTACATCGCAGGTGGCGTGGACAGCTCTATGCCACAGACTATTCATCATATGCGTGCGGCGCCCTAATATGGGTCCGTCCTGGGACCCCCTGGGCAATCAGACACACATGTAGACCCCGAAGGCAGGTTCGTGGTGGCGCCGGGCAGGCTGGATGGGCAGCAAGTGGTGCTGGCCTCCCTCTACTCCCCAAACACTAATCAGGGTGGTTTCCTAACAGTTCTCTCTGCGACGATGGCGACCTGGCATGCAGTCCCGTGGATACTGGGGGGTGATTACAATTGTGTGCTAGACACGACACTAGTCCGCTCCTCCCCACCCCCAGCTGGCGCACCGACACATGGCGCCATGAAGGCACTGCTTGGATGGGCCGCACAGTGGGATCTACATGACGCTTGGCGATCACACAACCCTGCAGCGCGAGTGTACTCCTATTACTCAGGCGCGCATAACTTACATGTACGTTTGGACAGGTTCATGGTGTCCGCTGAGCTTCTCCCACTTGTCACAGACACACGATACATGGGACGCACACACTCGGACCACAACCCACACTTCCTGACTATCACCTGGGAGCGCCCACATCCACCCATCCCCACCTGGCGACTCCAGCCGGCGCTGCTACTAGATGCGGCTTTCCGCGGCTCCCTTCTCACGCAAACTGCCCAATACTTTGAGGAGAACTCTGGCACGGCATCCTCTCCCCAAGTTGAGTGGGACGCCTTCAAAGTTGTGATCCGGGGCCACTGTTTAGGAACACAGGGACACATGAGGCGTCAGCTAGAGGGCGACTTAACACGACTGGAGTCTGACCTGCTTGGTCGGGAACGAGAGGCGGTTGATGGCGCCGCAGAACCACTGACGGAGGCCCGCGCGGAACATGTGCGTCTCCTGGAGCGACTGCGCAACCTCAACTATGCTGCACACTCGGCGCGGACGCTCCACCTAAGCGATAGGCCCGGCAAATTATTGGCATGGCTGATTTCGCAGGAAGACCGAACGGCTCCGGTGGCGGCGCTGCATGTTGACGGACAGGGACTAATATAGTCCCAGCGCCACATTTATGAAGCGTTTTCGTCTCACTACGACGCCCTCTATCGCTCCCAGCTTCACGCTCCCCACCCCGACGTGGCGGAATACCTCTCCCCCCTCCAGATGCCGCAACTAACCACTGCACAACAGGACGACCTGGGGGCCTTGCTCATGCCTGAGGAGCTACGTGACGCCATTTTTAACCTCTCCAACGGTAAGTCCCCTGGCCCTGAAGGCCTACCGGCCGAATTCTACAAGGCTGGTTCGGACACCCTTATTCCGGAACTCCTGAAAATGTACACTGCGGCTGTGGAAGACTCCTCACTCCCTCCCACGCTAAACGAAGCCACTCTGATCTCCATACCTAAGCCCGGCAGAGATGCCACACGGGTGGGCTCTTATCGCCCTCTGGCCCTCCTAAACACGGACTATAAAATATTGGCCTCCACTCTGGCTCGGAGACTGGCCCCCATGGTCCCCCTCCTGGTACATCATGACCAGAACGGCTTTGTTCCGGCGCGCCACACCTCCTATAATATCCGCCGCCTGTTCCGGGTGCAGGAATATGCTGTTCGACACTGGCCACGAGCGGGATGCCTGGTGTTAGACCTCGAGGAGGCGTTCGATTCTGTCGAATGGCCGTACCTGAAGGTGGTAATGGAGAAATACGAACTGGGAGACGGCTATGAAACTATGGTCAATCTACTGTACAGCAGGCCTACAGTGCGAGTCCGCACCGGCCAATTACTATCTGACGCCATCCGCGTACGGAGGGGTACCAGGTAGGGCTGCCCCCTGTCACCCCTGCTGTTCTCATTGGCTATGGAGCCCCTGGCCACGATCCTCAGAATCCAGGGACAGGAGTGGGGAATCCCACTGGCAGATGGACTCCATGTGGTCTCGCTATACGCAGATGACCTGCTATTATATGTCAAAGATTTGACCAACGTCCCGGAATCTCTCACGGATATATTCAAGACCTTCGAAGACATGTCGGGACTGCGGGTCAATTGGTCCAAATCAGGCGCCTTCTCCTTCAGCCTGGATACGCCTGAAAGTGACATCCGCATCGGTGGGGAGAGACTGCAATGGTACCCCACCACGTGCCGTTACCTGGGAATCTATATCTAACGGACCCCGACGGACGTCCTAGAGGGGAACCTGCTGCGGGCGATTGCCTCCATCCGTGCCCAGATCGGCTTCTGGAAGACCTTGCCACTAAATGTGCCTAGTCGCGTGGCGCTGACCAAAATGATAGTTCTGCCGAGGCTCTTGTACTACTTCGCCAACATTCTGACGTATGTACCGAACAAAGTGTTTCGGGAACTGGAGGCCCTGCTTCGTGGCCTTGTTTGGAATACGGCCGACCCCGAGTGGCGCTGACTAAACTGTATATGACCACTGAATCGGGAGGCCTGGCGGTTCCCAACATGGAGCTATACTACTTAGCAGCGCAGTTGCAATGGGTGTCAGGATGGCTCTGCGGAAAGAACCTAGGAGACACTGCCTCGGATGCTACTGTTTGGACCCAGACACAGATTTGCACAATGTTCCATCCCATGACCCGCTCCCCCTGTCCCTCACAATTACACCTAGCGGTGGCACGCAGATGCTTTCTGCGATGCATACGGCTTACCCGAGCCACAAAGCCGTATGCCCCAATACTCCCTCTCCTTGGGTACCCCCGGAACGGCGGGACCACTGACAGAGGCCCTTTTGGCCAGCTGGACACGTGCTGGGGTGGAAACACTGGGCGACCTCTATGCGGATGGCGTGCTGCTTTCTTTCGCGGATCTCGCCACTAGCACGGATCTTCCTGCTGGACAGTTTCTTTCACACGCATCCCTTATCCACACACTGACCGCCTCCTGGGGCGATATGTCGGAGGAACCGCCGATGCATTATTGTATGCAGTATCTACATGTCATGGGCAACGGCTCACATATCATACATTGGCTAGCACAGGCCTTATTGCTACACACGCAGTCTTCCACACTGTCACTCAGAGAAAAATGGGCGACCGACAGAGGGAGGGACTGGACTGACAAGGAATGGGCGATGATATTGGTTGGGCGACTAATATTCCACGCAATCCCCGTTTCAAACTTATCAAATTCTATATTTTACACAGAGCCTACCTCACACCTGACAAAATAAACAGATATTTTTCAGCCACTGACACTGCCTGCCAACGATGTTCTTTGATAGGGGCGGATCTCCTACATATGCTCTGGCACTGCCCTGCTATACAAACATACTGGGATGAGGTTATGACAATACTCACGCGGTGCACTGATGAACATGTACCACGGACGTGGGAAGCCTGTATTTTAGGGCTTTATAAGCGCACAAAACTCAACAAGGTACAGGCAAGATTCTGGGATATGGGTCTAATTACAGCTAAGCGCTTACTTACTAAACATTGGAAGGCCAATTACCCCCCCCCCCCCCACACACCCGACATTGGCACACGTCCTTCGTTAATTGGGCGCGAGCGGAGGGCATGGTGCTCCTCCGAGAGGAAACAGCAGCAAACTCTGGGACGCTCTCCTTAAGTCTTCCAGCAAGCCTGCCAGGAACAAGGGATAACTTGAACTGACATGACCCTATTCCACCGCAGCGATGAGGGGCGTTGCGGAGGACCAGCACACTCCCCCCTTTTTATCATATAGCACACGCTTACACAGCGCCAGACCCGCACTCCCACACTTGCTCCTACCCGCTGACAGCGCACGCCCTGCCATAGATGACGTACCGACGTGTCTGATGTGCCGCATGGCGTCTCCCCCACGATAGATCCTGACCATATCCCTTGGAGAAGAACCCCTCCGACAGTTGCACCACGGAGACACCACACGTGCACCTCCACTCGAGCCCCCCATACCCCAGTACCTACCTCGCCACACCCCGTCCCAGAACCGCAGACCCCCGCTATAGCTGCAACTACCCCTCTCCCTAACACGCCGATGGACGCAATTGTTCTTTCCCCTTTCTTCCCTAGTTCTTTCGCCACTGTGTTGGTGCCGGTATTTGTTTATTTACTGGTCTCGTTTCCCGACCAGGCCCTTTATTGTAACTGACGGAGACGTCCTGCACGCCGTGACAATGTCGCGGAATGACACATACCTGTAGACACCCCTGTTGCCATAGCCTACCACAACACACCAAGTACATGGGAAATGGGACATGCCCGTGATAACTGCCTTCTGACACCGGGCGCACAAGCCTACCAATGGACCCCCACCTCAGGCGTACACACCTATGTCGTGGGAGCTGAAGGGTTCACTTTACACTAGGCCAACAGACGCTAGGGATTACGCAGCAGCAGCCGTAACCTGACGTTGTCGACTCTATGTGACCAACGCTTTGCATTAGTGAGCTACGCCACTAAACAACTGCCCACAGCAAAGTGGCATCACGAGCACAAGATCATCGGTACCTCTATTCCCAGTCCACACACTGCCTGGTAGTTGTTGCCGCCTTCTGTTTGCATCGTGGACATGGACTAACGTTCATATAATGCAGGTGCCAAAACCACAATGATTTGATTGAACCAACAAAAGTACTCAAAATCTACTGGCCTGATTGTTAACGTGCTGTGTGTTGAATGATGTTTCCGTGTTTTCCTGAGCTACGCCGCCGGACCCCAGGGTTGCCGGCTAATTGGCTGTGTTAGCTTACCAGTTTTTTCCTTGAATGTCCTTCTCTGATGCCAGCCCCTGCGGATTGCAGGCTATGTGCCATGTGCAAATGTGTTTTTCTTCTTTGAACAATAAAGGTCTTTTAAAAAAATAAATAAAAAAAAAAAAAAACGCATACACCCAAAATCATACACATCCCTCTAACCTACCCATACTCTCAAACTACTAAACACACATTAGTGCAGAGACCTTATTACCTATCTCCACTTCGACACACTTCATCACAGAAGCATGACTCACCCTCATATCATTGCCACCATATATTTACCACCTGCCCAACTATATATTTTTGTTTCCTTCTTTATTCTCCATTATTGTGATATCTCCTGCACAGCTTTCTATTTGCAAGTGTGGAATATGAACATTTTAAGTGTTGCGTCACCCTTTAGGCTTTAGTTGTGCCATGGATATGCTCAATATCTTTATTCCCAGAAGACTACAACATCCAGTGTGTGGCCTTAGTACATAAGATAGGAGTCGTCTTCTCATCAAGCAAAAGTACTCCTGTTCTGCACTGCAGGCAAGCATGTGACACTCTAATGAGTTCCCCGCTGAGATCAGCTCAAAAGAATACCAATTCTATAGATCCTCTCAAAAAGTCTCCATTGAAAACTTAATGACCAAGCCTACCTTTTGGCCTATTACCTTCACACCATCATTTTCCTAAATCACTTCAGTACATTTATGAAAAACAATATGAACACTGGGGTTACAAGAGTAAGCCCAACCCTTCAGCACCTTGGTAATCCAAAGACCTCCTGAAAACAAATACTTCCTCTGTAGGCAGAAATGAAGATGAAAGAAAAGTGTCTCAGTGCAACACACAGACAATTCATTATGTAAAAAAAAAAAATCAAGCAATATACCCATACCATCATTGCGGCTGCTGAAAGAAGCTAAATTCTTTTTAAGACCGTCCACCGCTGTTCCGCCTTTCTGACCCTCCTGTCCCACTCTCCACAGCCAGGTACAAGGCCATTAAGTTGTACAGTAAAGTGAATAGTACAGAAGATCTGCCGGCACATTGACAGCACCAGACCTGCTACTCCGCCCACACACACTCTGGAGGGTATCCAACGTGGTTATCCATCTGACCTCTGTGTCTCGCAAACCTCACCAACCTCACCAACTTCCTCAACTTCCTCAAAGCCACCTTCTTTGAATGTCTTACCTACTTCCTTCACCAAAGCTCTCTTTGAAGGAGTTCTCATACTCGCCAAAGTCTCCCTCACTCAAGCCGTTTTTAGGTCTCGCGACCTGCGGTGCACAGCGTAGCAGTGCTCAAGCAAGCAAGCCGCGTGAGCTTTTGTAGGTAAAAAACGGGGATTGTGAGCTGCTCTAGGAATCACACACGCTTGTGCATGTGCGTTTCCTTTTCAGCTCCCCCATTGGCCTTTGCGTGCGTCTTATTGTAAAAGAATGCACGCAATTGGCCCGAAGCACGCGCATAGCTCCTCCCATGGCCTATTGGTGTCTATTACGCGCACCAAGCGCGTAATAGACACCAATAGGCTGTGGGAGGAGCTATGATTGTGCCCACACAGGCGTGACGTGCGCGGCACTTGTTATTGAATGCGATAGAAGTTGTAACGCACCCACTCTCCGTGGAGGCCTCGCCTTCCGAGCTGCACGCCGCACACTGCTGCACGCCTCACACGCCTCACACTGCTGCACGCCTCACACTGCACCAAACATAGCTGTTGCACGCTGCACGCCTCACACAGCTGCACTCCACACACTGCTGCACGCCACACACTGCTGCACGCCACACACTGCTGCACGCCACACACTGCTGCACGCCACACACTGCTGCATGGCGCACACTGCTGCACGCCGCACACTGCTGCACGCCGCTCACAGCAGTGTGCCTCACACTGCTGCACCCCTCACACTGCTGCACCCCTCACACTGCTGCACCCCTCACACTGCTGCACCCCTCACACTGCTGCACGCCACACACTGCTGCACGCCACACACTGCTGCACGCCACACACTGCTGCACGCCACACACTGCTGCACGCCACACACTGCTGCACGCCACACACTGCTGCACGCCTCACACTGCTGCACGCCACACACTGCTGCACGCCACATACCTCACACTGCTGCACGCCTCACACTGCTGCACGCCACACACTGCTGCACGCCACACGTCACACACTGCTGCACGCCTCACACTGCACCGAACATAGCTGCTGCACGCCTCACACTGCTGCACGCCACACACTGCTGCACGCCACACACTGCTGCACGCCACACACTGCTGCACGCCACACACTGCTGCACGCCTCACACTGCTGCACGCCACACACTGCTGCACGCCACACACTGCTGCACGCCACACACTGCTGCACGCCACACACTGCTGCACGCCTCACACTGCTGCACGCCTCACACGCCTCACACGCCTCACACTGCTGCACGCCTCACACTGCTGCACGCCTCACACTGCTGCACGCCACACACTGCTGCACGCCACACACTGCTGCACACCACACACTGCTGCACGCCACACACTGCACCGAACATAGCTGCTGCACGCCTCACACTGCTGCACGCCACACACTGCTGCACGCCACACACTGCCGCACACTGCTGTATGCCTCACACTGCTGTATGCCTCACACTGCTGTATGCCTCACACTGCTGTATGCCTCAAACTGCTGCACCCCTCACACTGCTGCACCCCTCACACTGCTGCACCCCTCACACTGCTGCACCCCTCACACTGCTGCACCCCTCACACTGCTGCACCCCTCACACTGCTGCACCCCTCACACTGCTGCACCCCTCACACTGCTGCACCCCTCACACTGCTGCTGGGATTGTGAGCTGCTCTAGGAATCACACACGCTCGTGCATGTGCGTTTCCTTTTCAGCTCCCCCATTGGCCTTTGCGTGCGTCTTATTGTAAAAGACTGCACGCAATTGGCCCGAAGCACGCGCATAGCTCCTCCCATGGCCTATTGGTGTCTATTACGCGCACCAAGCGCGTAATAGACACCAATAGGCTGTGGGAGGAGCTATGATTGTGCCCACACAGGCGTGACGTGCGCGGCACTTGTTATTGAATGCGATAGAAGTTGTAACGCACCCACTCTCAGTGGAGGCCTCGCCTTCCGAGCCACACGCCGCACACTGCTGCACGCCTCACACGCCTCACACTGCTGCACGCCTCACACTGCACCAAACATAGCTGTTGCACGCTGCACGCCTCACACAGCTGCACTCCACACACTGCTGCACTCCACACACTGCTGCACGCCACACACTGCTGCACGCCACACACTGCTGCATGCCGCACACTGCTGCACACTGCTGCACGCCGCTCACTGCAGTGTGCCTCACACTGCTGCACCCCTCACACTGCTGCACCCCTCACACTGCTGCACCCCTCACACTGCTGCACCCCTCACACTGCTGCACCCCTCACACTGCTGCACCCCTCACACTGCTGCACCCCTCACTGCTGCACCCCTCACACTGCTGCACCCCTCACACTGCTGCACCCCACACACTGCTGCACGCCACACACTGCTGCACGCCACACACTGCTGCACGCCACACACTGCTGCACGCCACACACTGCTGCACGCCACACACTGCTGCACGCCACACACTGCTGCACGCCACACACTGCTGCACGCCACACACTGCTGCACGCCACACACTGCTGCACGCCACACACTGCTGCACGCCTCACACTGCTGCACGCCTCACACTGCTGCACGCCTCACACTGCTGCACGCCTCACACTGCTGCACGCCACATACCTCACACTGCTGCACGCCTCACACTGCTGCACGCCACACACTGCTGCACGCCACACGTCACACACTGCTGCACGCTGCACACTGCACCGAACATAGCTGCTGCACGCCACACACTGCTGCACGCCACACACTGCTGCACGCCACACACTGCTGCACGCCTCACACTGCGCACGCCACACACTGCTGCACGCCACACACTGCTGCACGCCACACACTGCTGCACGCCTCACACGCCTCACACTGCTGCACGCCTCACACTGCTGCACGCCTCACACTGCTGCACGCCTCACACTGCTGCACGCCACACACTGCTGCACGCCACACACTGCTGCACGCCACACACTGCTGCACGCCACACACTGCTGCACGCCACACACTGCTGCACGCCACACACTGCACCGAACATAGCTGCTGCACGCCTCACACTGCTGCACGCCACACACTGCTGCACGCCACACACTGCCGCACACTGCTGTATGCCTCACACTGCTGTATGCCTCACACTGCTGTATGCCTCACACTGCTGTATGCCTCACACTGCTGTATGCCTCACACTGCTGCACGCCTCACACTGCTGCACGCCTCACACTGCTGCACGCCTCACACTGCTGCACGCCTCACACTGCTGCACCCCTCACACTGCTGCACCCCTCACACTGCTGCACCCCTCACACTGCTGCACCCCTCACACTGCTGCACCCCTCACACTGCTGCACCCCTCACACTGCTGCACCCCGCACACTGCCGCACACTGCCGCACACTGCCGCACGCCGCACACTGCCGCACGCCACACACTGCCGCACGCCACAGACTGCCGCACACCTCACACTGCTGCAAGCCACACACTGCTGCAAGCCACACACTGCTGCAAGCCACACACTGCTGCACGCCACACACTGCTGCACGCCACACACTGCTGCACGCCACACACTGCTGCACGCCTCACACTGCGCACGCCTCACACTGCGCACGCCACACACTGCTGCACGCCACACACTGCTGCACGCCACATATAAAAAAAATTGTCATTTACAATACCAATAGCTCACACTTTCCTAATGCGAGACCTATTGCATTGCTAATGCTTGTTACAGAAGCTTTCAAGAAGGGCCTATAACTAATTCCTAAAGAAACCCAGACTGGAGAATGATGACTTTATCAACTCGCTGGAAAGTGATTCACCTACACAATACACTGTAGAGAGGGGAGACCTAGAGCTATTAGAAAGAAAACAGGTCCAGTACCATTGCTCCCAAGAACTGACGTGGTATACACTGAGGGGTAACTGTTCCTAAAGAAAAAGAGTAGCAACCTATTCTGGTTTGCACACAGTTGTTAGTTGTCTGTCTCAGTAGATTTGGGATGTTCTAGAGTGAGGGGGAATTCATCCTTTTGATTATAGTGCCCTCACACACCCTTGCGGGAGTCATGCTTTGCTCCTCGTGGGGGTGGCACTGCTGTCCCCCACGGGCTGTTTATTGGAGATCTTTCAAGGAGATGCCGCAGTTGTGCATGCAGGTGTGTGGGCCTGGGACAGTGAAGTGAGTTAAAATTACCAGTCGGTACCAAGAACCTAGTTTTATTCGGGGGGGTGGATGATAAGGTTACAAATAGAACGGATGTGGAGCTCCTCTTGGAAACAAATGTAGAGGGGGGGATAAATGTAATCCTGCTGCTCTCCGTATCCATGAGGGTGTATGAAAAAGAATAGGGTCAACATGTTTTGCGTATCGGAACGGTCCATAAGGGATCCAAGGGCGCTTCGTCAGGACCAAAAGGGTGAAAAGAATATATATAGAGGAGAACATTACCAGGGATCAGGGACAAAAAGGACCCCTATATACCTGTAATACCTATAATCAGGTGTTGATGCTTCTCAGCGCTAGTAGAAACGTGTACTTCAACTTCCTTTGCGCAACCCCCAAATTAAAAGTGGAGGGCCGCGTTGGCACTCACTGCGGCTATGAGGGAGAGTATAGTCGCTCGTCCTCTCTGGTGCCCGGTACCTGCACCTCTGTCAGAGAATCGCCGGTGTGATTCACCTACCCTTTATCTTCAGGGTTATCAAAAAGTTGTCTAAGTACAGCTCCAAGATCACTTCAGTGCTAACCCAGATACAGTTCCTGCTGCAGCACTGAGACAGCTAACTTACAAATCATACTCCGCACTGTCCCAAACACAAATACCTGCCTTCTGATAATGGTGGACCTCTCCGCCACCTTCAGTACTTTTTGTCCTACACTCCACTGTATTTTGAAGTCTTGAGTTGAATTCACTGACTGTGTTCTTTATTGGTTTTTCTGTCCTACCTCTGTAATCGATTCTAGGTTGTTCACAAGAGTATCTCCAGGTTCCAGAAGCTTCTCATCACATGCAAAGTCTCTCTGGATTTTTTCTTGTGCTATCATCTTCAGCCCCTTCATGGAGCCCCTTTACTTACTGATAACCAATACGTTGATATCCCACAACTCTGTTTGAAGTTCTTTGCCTGCAATGGTGCCTAAATGTGAAGCCATCTTTTATTTGTAGGGATTTGGGGACAATAAACTTAACTTAGTCCTGGGCTGCAACCCACCATGTTTCACTTAACATGCACTGCTGTCGGTTATAGCCTGCCACAGCGTTTTTCGCAGGATCATAGATTTGCTGCATTTGCCACACAATCCGCCATCTGTTGCATAATCTGCAGAATTATTTTTTTTAAACATATTCTATTCCTTTTAAGTATACAGTACAGGGTATTCAAACTTCGTGCGACAGCACATCTTTAATAGAAAACATCAAATATAGACATTATTTCTCGGTCCTCATGTGCGTTCTGAGTCAAGGAAACCCCCCGAACAATAACTCTAATAGAAACCTAACTCTATACTATGCCTTGTACCTATATATTTATGATCTTGGTTGTGCACCCACTTGGTATATCTATGAGTGAGTCAATAGTGTCTCTGTTCTCATACCTATGATATCGCTGCTGTAACTAGTTGAACCTCTGCCTGGTTATACGTTTTCAGGGGTATATTTCTATAGGTGGCCCACCTTGCCCATATTTTGGTGTCTCTCTGCGGGCACCCTTGAGCTATGGAACAAGGAGTTCCAGTTACATAATAAAATCCATACCTGACTTCCAGAGCGATATTCGGGGTGGATTCTCTGCTTTCCATTGTCTGGCAATTTCTCATTTTGCCAATGTGAGACCTACGAACAACAAATATCTTTTATATCTGTTTACCCCCATATTATCTGTGCTATGCAATAATGTTAATTTTGGGGATCTCAGTATGTTCCAAGCTAATACCTCTGTCAGACAATTTAACACCGCACCCCAGAAACAATCCAGAATTGGACAGTACCATGTTGTGTGTATGAATGTACCATCTTCCACAGAGACAAAGTGGGGACGCAATCAGTCCCGCCTTCCATAACCTGTGTCTAGAGTAATACACCCAGTGTAAATATTTTAATTGGATAAGGTGAAGTTGGGTCGAGATTGCTGCTCCACGCAGTGATTGGAGTGCCTCTGCCCAGTCATCGCCATCGATTGGACCTCACCTATATCATTATCCCATGTAGCTCTTAAGGATTCTACGTTTGTGGGACTATTCGTGATACGTTTTGGAAATGTAATGATCCCCTAGATCCCCCATCAAAAGTTAGCCCTCTAATGGGCTAAATTCTGGTATAGTAGTCAGGTCTTTCATATATGGGTGAAGGTCATGTCACAATTGTAGGAATTTTTAAAATTGTGTATGGGGCATGGAGAAGTCCTTACGGAGGTCCTCAAAAGATTTAAGAAAAAACGTTTCCCTCACGAGGTTTCCAAGGGCAGAGATTCCGTCCAATCCGAATTTCGGAATCCTTAGAGGTCAGCAATTTGTTAAGCAAATGATTCTACCACAACGGAGTGGTTTGTGTTAGTCTGCCCCACCAGCCAATTCTACAGAGAGTCTGTCGCCAGGTCACAATCACCACCCTCGTCGCCGGGGGAAGGTCTTTGGGATCAGAACTACTATATGAGTGAATGTACAGAGGGCTCTCCCACAATCCACTGTCCGAGCCTGTATGCCAGATCCTCTCTGGACACACCCCACCACTCATTCAGTATCTGCGAGTGTGCAGCAGAGTGGTAGGATTGTATGTCTGCTGTGGCAATACCCCCGCAGTAGTTGGATTGTGTACAGATACGTAGGGCCACCCTGGCCGTACCACCCCCCACATCGAGTGTCCCAGCATTGCTGTGACTTGACGGAACTGGGTCAAGGGGTTTGGATACGGGTAAGATTGTAGTTGGTACAACAATTTGGGTAGAGAGACCATCTTAAAGATGGCAGAGCTTCCATACAACGACAGAGGGAGTGTCGACCAGTTTTTAACCTCTTGTCTTCACCTTTTCTGTTGTTGCCACAAGGATGCGTTCCCAGGATATGGTTTGATTATCTGATCTATGAACTCCCAGATCATTGAAGCCACGTGGAACCGTTGTAAGTTCGTCCGCCCACCGACTGGTCCCCTTAGGTTCTCTCATCAGCCACAGCAATGATTTAGATGCATTCATATGTAATCCAGGAGTTTCCCCAAAGACGCGCATGATCTGTAGTATTCTAGGGCCAGATCGATGAGGATCAGTCAGGAAAAACAGGATGTTCGCGTATAATACTTTACGGTCGGAGATTTCGGGTGTCCACTCAATGCTGCGGTAAAGTGCATCTTTTCTCACCAAGCGGCAAGGGGTTCGATAGCCAGAGCAAAAAGCAAGGGTGAAAGGGGTCACCCTTGTCGAGTTCCCCACTGTATCGGGAACTGGACCGATGTAGCCCCTGCCACCCGGATTGAGGCCTTAAGGGCTGTGTATAACAATCTGATTAGTGCTATATAACTATTTTATTTTGAAAGTTTTATATAGCGCGAACAAGATCTTTGCAGATAACAGAGCGCTTTACAGAGGCAGGTGTAATCATCATCAAGATCATCACGTTCCATTACATAGCAAAAATATTAAGTACAGTACAGGTATGAGGTAGCCAGGCATAGTAGGAGCGTATGACAACAAAGACGCTGTGATTATACAGAGATGGAGAGAAAAAAGAATAAGAAAAAGGATCTAAGCATTTCATACTAATATAGGTCAAATCATCATCATCAAGATCATCACGCTCCAGTACATAGCCAAATATTACGTATAGTACAGGTATGAGGTAGCCAGGCATAGAGGGAGCGTATGACAACAAAAACGCCGTGATTATACAGAGATGGAGAAAAAAGGATCTATGCATTTCAGACTAATATAGGTCACAACACACGTGCAAAGGAATAAAAAGGCTATATCATAATAAAATGCTGGAGTACTGTTCGCAGTGTAAGTCAAGCGCATTGTTCAAGTGTATTTAGCCATAAGGATACTTTTGACTTCTTTCTTAAAAAGAAGGGAGGAGGAGATGAGCCTCGTTTCAGGAGGGAGTGCGTTCCAGATCCTGGGCGCCATTCCAGAGAAGGAGCGTTTGTAAGTTTTTTCCTTCCGGAATCTTCGCGGTTTCAGCAGAAGATTGTTTGAGCTCCTGGTAGTTCTGGACCCCCCGGAAATTGTCAACTTCTGAGTGAGGTAGCTGGGTGATTTCAGGTGTATAGCCTTGTGCGTCATGCAGGCAATTTTCAGCTGTATTCTGGCTTCAAGAGGCAGCCAGTTCAAGGATTTGAAGTCCGGGGAGATATGTGAGTGTTTTTTTGATCCAGTGATGAGTCTCGCTGCCGCATTTAGTGACGCTCTGAGGGGTGCAGTTGTCGTTAGGGGGAGGCCGCAGAGGGCCACGCTGCCGTAGTCTATGCGAGGAATGACCAGAGCTTGTACTGCTATTTGGAAGTCTTTTGCTGGAAGGAAAGGTTTCAGTTTCCTCAAGGTATTTATTTGGAGGTTCGCCCCCTTGGTAGCCTTGCTGATATGCTGCTGCATGTTGAGGTTGGTGTCAAGTGTTATGCCTAAGGATTTTGCTGAGTCCACGATGGTCGGTTGGACATTGAGTGCTGTTAGGTGTTTAAGCCATGTTTGAGCGGAAGATATTTTCGAGGGAGGTGAGATTAGGAGGAACTCAGTCTTCATAGCATTGAGTTTGAGGTGGTTGTCGGCCAGCCAGGATTGGGTGCTTCTGATCGTTGAGTTCAGACTCAGGATGTCGTTGGGGGAATGTAACTTGAGATATATTTGAGTGTCATCGGCGTACATGTGAAAGTGTACATTTGATGTTTGTAGCAGGGTGGTGAGAGGCTCCATAACTAGGTTGAACAAAGTAGGGGATAGGCAGGATCCTTGAGGGACACCTAACGACACCGGAACTGGGGAAGACATCAGGTTTTTGCTCTTGAATTTTTGAGACCGGTTGTGTAGGAAGGAAGTGAACCAGCGAAGCACAGTCCCAGAGAAGCCCATTCTTGTCTTTAGGAGATCGAGTAAGTTCTCATGTTTCACTGTGTCAAATGCTGACGAAAGATCAAGAAGGATGAGGAGGCAGGTGTTGTTTTGATCTAGGATTTGGATGGCATCGTCAATTATGTGAGTCATAGCCGTTTCAGTGCTGTGCCCTGCTCGGAAGCCTGATTGGTGTGGGTTGAGGAGATCAAACTGTTCTATGTGCTTTGTCATTTGTAATTGGACGCATTTTTCTAAGAGTTTGGCGAGAGTGGGAATGTTGGTAATCGGACGGTAGTTGTTTAGATCAGTGGGGTCGGCTGTTGGTTTCTTCAGTAAAGGTGTAACTTGTCCAACTTTGAGGGAATCCGGGATGGCTCCTTGTAGAAGTGAGCTATTGATAATTTTAGTCCAGAGTGGGAGTAGCAGAGGAGTGAAGTCTTTTACGGCGTTAGCAGGGAGAGGGTCAGTGAGGTGATTGGATGGTTTTAGGGTGCTGAGTATTCTGTCAATTTCTACTTCCGAGTAAGTGTCAAAGGATGACCAGGTTGCATTGTTTTTTAGTTTATTGGGAGTTATGCAGTTGGGGATTGAGTAAAGGCTTGCATCATTGAGGAGGTCTCTCCTTATATTGTCAGTTTTTTCGTTAAAGAAGGATGAGAAATCTTCACAGGAGGGAGTAGTGCTCATAATGTCGATAGCTGGGGGTTGTTCTTTAGATTGAGATCAGATTAGCTCGAACAGTTTACTTGGCCGGTTTTTTGCTTGGTCTAGCTGGACTCTGAAGAACTCTGACTTTGAGCGTTTAATTTTCCTGAAGTATGCATTTCTCTTTTTCCTCAGGGTTTTAAGATGCAGTGCCGAGGGGACTGATCTCCAGGTGCGCTCTGCCATTCTCATAGCCCGTCTCTCTTCATTGAGACTCCCGTTGTACCAGGGGTTGGATGTCTTAGTGGATGCTCTTTTCAGTTGCATTGGAGCGGCCTCATTGATTATTGAGGCCATGGAGTTGAGATAGTGGTCAGTCAGGTCCTGGACGTCAGTAACGTCGGTAGGGGGGAGTAGGAGATTACAGCTGCTAGGGGGTAGAGAGTTTGCATTGAGTTTCTTCATGTCTCTTTTCCAAACTTTGGGCATGGCGCGTTGCACCGGAATGAGTTTCACTTTTTCCTTGATGAGGAATGTGATAATGTGGTGGTCTGACCAGTCACAAGGTTGGATTGAATCAAGTTGAGTGGTGCCTTCTTTGGAGATGACCAGGTCGAGGATGGAGCCTTTGTCATGTGTTGGAGTGTTGCAAATTTGCGTGAGGTTAGAAGCGATGAGGAAACTTTTGAGGCTATTAACTACAGCGTCACTGCGATCATTCCAGTGGAGATTGTAGTCACCAAGGTAAATTTGTGTGTTTTGCCGTCCAGCGTTGATAGATATTGTGTCCATGAGTTGTTGGGAGAAGAGGAGGTTGTCCCCCGGGGGGTGGTACATGATGTGTAGAGAACATACAGGTTTGTTCTCACTGATGACATCCAGGCATAAGTATTCACAGGAGGTATGAGAAGGGGCGGAGACTTTGTTAATTGAGAGGTTGCTCTTGTAAATGCATGCGATTCCGCCGCCTGTCTTGTTGGGCCTGTCAAGTCTGGTGATGCAGTAGTTGGGGGGGGGGGACTAGGATATCCATGATAGGATTGGAGGATTCAGTTAACCATGTCTCAGTTAGTATGGCTAAGTCAATGTTCCTGGACAAGATGAGGTCAGCGACCTCCGTCGAGTGTTTTTGGGCCGATCTACAGTTGAGAAGTGTGCATTTGAGTCTGGGGGTGCACGGGGAGGTGGAGGGGTCCATAGTGAGAGGGACTTTAGTGAGGTTGTCGGGAACAGAGCGTCTGGTGCTATGCGAGGGGTGCCTAAAAGCGTTGGAGAGAATCGTAGGGATGGACTAGGCCCCATGTTTAAATTTTGCAGTAATATGAACCATGTAGGTCCAGCTGACAGAATCGAAAACCTTGTCCATATCCACCAGTACCAAGGCTGCTGATCTGACTAGTCTATCAACGGCGGCTATTGCATTATAAGCTCTATGTATAATATGTGAAGTCGCCCATTGTGGCATGAAGCCGGCCTGGTCTGGGTGGACCAAGGCTGGGAGGTGTGGTATCAGCTTATCTGCCAATAATATCTTAGCGAGTATCTTGGCTTCAATATTTAGTAAAGATATTGGCCGATAGGATGCACATGATTCAGGTGGGCGACCTGGTTTCGGAAAGACCACTATCTCCGCATGTCTCCAGTCTGGAGGCAGACATTTGGCCTTCAGGGCCTCATTAAGGGTTTTGAGTTACAGCGAGCCCAGGATTGTTATATGCATTTTGAAGAATTCACTAGAGAATCCTTGTGTGGCTCCTTAGTTTATGTATCTTTGTTTATTTTGGGTCCTGAGGTAGTTCCTCACCTCTTCCTCGTACCACCACTACATGTACTTTTCATTTTGACTGTTATTATTGCTGATCATTGTCTGCTTTGCATACCTCTTGCATCCTGTTCATGTGTACAGCGCTCTGAAACCCTCGTGGGACATGTTTGTGCTATATACAACTTTAAATAAATAAATAAATTGGATCCTGGTGATTTGCCCGAGTCTATCCCTGTGACAGCTGAAGTTAATTAATCCAGGTAATGGAGCTATTTAAGGAATCACGCGCAGCGGCTGTCAATGTCCGGGCAGTATATCTAACATCCCTATTATTTTGAGGATCAACAGAACCCACTCAGCCCCCGAATCTCCTAGACCTCCCCCCCATTCCCCCAACTCACCACCATCCCTCCATGGCCTCCCCCAACTCAAACCCTAATCCCCTGTCCTGCATGCTCATGAACTGCAGCTCAGCTGTTAGACATGCGACCGAAATATCCGAAACCATCCTTTGTGAAGATATCGACATCGCCTTCCTCACAGAAACTTGGCTCAAGGGCCACTCAACCCCCATCCTTGACTTACTAACCCCCCCTGGTTACTCCATTATTAGGAAAGACAGACTTGAGCGAGTAGGAGGTGATCTAGCAATCCTTTTAAAAAAAGAACTCCAAATCCTAGATTACGGACTACACAACTTTTGAATGTCTCGGAGCAGAACTTAATTTAAAGGGCTCACCTCCAATGCGACTACACAATATATACCACCCTCCTGGTGAACCTCTACTCTTCGCTGAAGAACTATCTGACCTCCTTACGCAATCACTACTTTCTGACTCAAAAAATCTATTTCTTTCTTTACTGGAATGAACCTGATGATCCCACGATCAACCTTCTCTCTAATCTTCGGATTAGTGACCTCAAGCAACTCTGCCACTCCCCGACACACACCAAAGGGGCTACTCTCGACACTATCATCGCAAATGAGGACTTGGCCTCCCTATCCAACATCATCCCCACTGATTGGTCTGACCACCACGTCATATTGTTCAAAATTTCCCCACCTACCCCACCCGTCCCGACTAGAAACAACAAAACCAAGATTATGACTAGAAATCTTAAGCAAATCCCTCCAGGTACGCTTGAGTCTAAACTTCAAGCACAATTCCGTCTCACCCCACCCTCTCTCAATGCAAATGAACTCACAGAGCACTACAACATATCAGCCTCTGAGGTCTTGGACCAACTCGCCCCTCTCACAACAAAAACACTGACAAATATTCCCTTCAAATCCTGGTTTAACTCTGACCTCAACAATGAAAGACGCTCACTCAGACTCGCTGAAAGAATGTGGAGACTTCACCCCTCCCCTGCCCATCTAACCCTCCTTAGAAACTCTAGAGCTACCTACAAAAAAAACACACTTTCTCTGAAAAGGCTTCTTTCTTCCGCACACAACTCTCCCGGGCAAAGAACCGACCCAGAGAATTATTTAACATTGTTAGAAACCAAACTTCCACGCTCCCCCCAAGCCTTCTGGCCTCCACCAACAAATGTGTTGAAATTGCAAACTAATTCCACTTTCCCTCCTACCCCCACCCCGTCCCTTTTCCTCCCCTCAGCCACGCTACATGAAGCTAGCCCCACTGAACCTCTGCTTAAAAACAATGCCTCTTGGCATCATTTCAAACCCTAATCAGAACTATAAGTCTTTAACATCATATCCAAACTTAAACCATCTTCCCATACAAAAGACCCACTGCCATCCCCCCTCGTCCATGAATTTAAGCATATCATCACCCCTTACTGGACCAATATCATCAATTCCTCACTTTCCACAGGGTGCGTCCCAGTTTCCCTCCAGCTTGGCCAAATCACACCCATTCCTAAAAACCCCAAAGCTGATCCTAATGACCCTAATAACCTCCGCCCCATCTCTAATCTCCCCTTTCTCTCCTAAGCCCTCGAAAAATGTGCCCTTCTCCAATTAGATAAACATATTGACTCCTTCAACCTACTTGACACTCTTCAATCTGGTTTCCGCAAAGGTTGCAGCACAGAAACAGCATTGCTTAACATAGTAGATGATCTCCTCCTCGTTCTAGATAAGGGATAGTCCTGCATACTCATTCTTCTTGATCTTACCGCTGCATTTGACACAGTAAACCACTCAACCCTACTTAAGGTGCTCCAAGATCGTTTCGGCTTAAATGTCGCTGTCCTCAATTTGTTTACCCCCTACTTCCAACACAGAACCCAACAAGGTAAAATACAAAACCACTTCTACTGACCCACACCTTTCTCCCTTGGTGTCCCCCAAGGATCAATTCTCTCCCCCGCACTTTTCAACCTCTTTATGGAAGCCCTGTCCCTCATACTCAAACAAGCCAGAATAAATTACCACCTATATGCTGATGACACCCAATTGTGCTATAAAATTGAATCACAGGCCGATATTCTCCACCTCAACTCTGCCCTAATCAAGATTCAAGCTTTGTTCTACTCCAATCACCTTAAACGCAACCCCAGCAAGACTGAAATCATCCTTTTCACTCCTAAAAACTATCCTCTCCCCATTCAGTCTTGGATCTCTGACCTTAACGCCCTCAACTGCTCTCTTTCCCTAGCTGAATCAGTTAAATCTCTTGGCATCACCATCAACAGATAGCTAACGCTCAATTACTTAACAAAAATAGAGGGGGGGACCAAGGAGCTTGACCAGGTCCAGTGTCCATGCTCCTAATTAAATCATACTTACAACAAAGGGGACACTGTTCCTAATACAAGGTGCAAAAAGTCACCTGTGTATGCGGGTGCAAAAGTCACCCATATTTACAAACCAAGAAGGAAAAAGAAACAGAATTCCTAGGTAAAGTGACCCACAGTGAACAGGGAAAACATTTAGTGTCCTCTGTTGCCCTCACACACCTCGAGAGGTGTCATGCTTCATTATCGGGCAGTTGCTCCTCGTAGGGCCGGCACTGAAATTCCCTACGGGCCCCCCGAAGGGTCTCTTTATCAGAGATCTTTTTAGGACTGCCGGATGGTGCATGTGGGTGTGCGGGGTAGGGGGTCATGTGAGGGTGATAGAAAGTGCGTGCAAATATTGTGTGAAATATTTAGTGGGTAACCATGCAGCGAATGTTTGTAATGTGTACCCAAAGCAGTCTTAACTGCTAAATAAATAAAATCTAGCCCCAAGGGCATATTATGCCAGGGCTAACGCTCAATTCCCATATGAAAAACTCGGCAAAGGGAGCACTTCTCACACTCCAGCATCTTAAAAAAAATCAAACCTTTTATCCCCGCTGAAGATTTCAAATTGATTGTTCAATCTTTAGTCCTCTCGAAAATTACTACGGAAATGCTTTAATCGCCGGAACTCCCAAAATTCACCTTACCCCCCCTCAAATCCATCCTCAACTTAGCGGCTAGGTTCACAACGGACTGCAAATGCTTCAATCACATATCACCGGCCCTCAAGGCCCTTAAATGGCTCCCTATTGAAGGACGTTCCTCCTATAAAATAGCCTGCATTACGCAACAAGCCCTCTACCAAAAAACCCCACCTTACCTCTCAAATAAACTCAAGAAAGCGGGTTACGCCCGCCATCTGAGAAGCACCAACTCTCTTCTCCTCATCCCCAGCTTTTAAAAAACACAAACCTCAAAATCCTGCTCCTTCTCTGGAAAGGCCCACAGCATCTGGAATGCCCTGCCTAAAAATCTACACGAAAACCCCTCCTATCTCAATTTTAAAAAAGACGCATGCTCAACAAATACTGGGGCTCTTAAGCCCCTGTGTACTACACTTACTACACCCTCCCTCTCCCCAATTGTTCTCTCCCCCACTCACTACATCCCCCTCCTTCCTACCACTTTCTACCTCCTACCTTAAACCTCTCCCCAAACCATATATGCCCGGCACCATAAATGTATGAGAAAACCCCTCCAAACTCAACATCTATCCACACTTCCCAACTTCCCCCCTTATAACCCTGACCTTTATTTTCGCAACTCAATTCAACTCTCATCTCACCTTATTCATGAATCATACCTGCCAGCCTGAGTCTGTTAAACTAACCTAGTTGAATGCTTACAGTATAATATTATGTTACAACATCCTCTTAATGTCATATCTTCCTGATGATCATCCCTTAACAGATCTCTCCAATAACTTTTATGTTCGTTATATTAGCTCTGTGTATTTTCGTTGATTGCTTTTTTGATACACTTGTCCTGTATTCTTTTGACTATCATACCTACAATGTTAAGCGCTCTGATACCCTTGGGTGACGCCAGCGCTATATAAAACTTCAATAAATTAAAAAAATAAATTAAAAAATCCTGAAAGAATTCTTCGATCTGGGATTCCAAGAGGACTTTGCGTTTAGTGTAAAGTGCTTGATAGGAGTCAGCGAAGGCGCCAGCAACATGTGAGGGATCAGTGATCATCTTGCCGGTGCTTGATTTAAGTATGGGTATTTATGTCGGTTTCAGGGAATATTTGCACAATCTATGTAGCATTTTCCCTGACTTATCCTCCCATTGATAAATCCGGCTTTGTGTGGCCTGCCATATGTGTTTGGCGTTAACTAGTTGGATGCTTTGATACCTTCTCTGCAAGATTCCTAATTGGCGGCGAGCAACACCACTATCTCACTCTTGTGCTAGCAGCTCGGTTTGGATGATATAAGTTTCGGAGTTGTATTATTTCCTTTCATTTCTGACATTTAGCCGCTGTGCAGTGGCCTATGTGAAACCCTCGGATGGTTGGTTTCACGGCATTCCCACTGCGTAGTAGCAGATTCCACCGTTTCCTCATTCAAAGCAAAATATTACACTAAGGCTTTATGTAGGCATTTTTTATAGCTCGGGTTATGTAGATGCCATGGCGATAGCCGCCAATGAAATGCTAACAGTCTTGGACCTATCTCTAACTGTAGTTGGATACAGAAGTGGTCAGATAGGCCTCCAGGTAGGATATCCACCCCAGTCAGTCGATATGTATGTGCTCTAGTAATGAAGATGTAATCTAGTCTAGACAACAACCCATGGACCGTCGAGAAGTACGCAAAGCTGGGTGCAGCGTCCTCCATGTGTCAGATAATCTGCAGATTTTAACAAAAAAAAATTGTTTCTACCCCTTAAGATGCTAAAAATGTTGTGCAGTGCAAGGCCCTTTTCAGAGGTTGAATGATTCCCTTCTGTTGCTTGTTGCTGTATTTGGGTGTCAAAATGCTACTGATGAGTTGAAACCTTTGCCCAGACCTGTGTGAAAATGACAAAATAAAGAAGTAATACTATCGCATTACGCATTATGCCACGTAATTTGCCCTTTCTTGCTGCATAATGTAGTCCGCTCTGCCTCATAATTTGGTCCTCCCCTGCTGAACGATTCTAGTCACCGTGGTTATAGCCTACTGGTATAGGCTGGGAGAAGCTCTGCCACACTGATTGACGGAAGTGACCCTACTAGGGCCACCACTGCCTACCTCTCAGCCTTCCATGCTAAATGAAGAGTAGGAGAAAGGACATCCCGGCGAGTCTTTTTCCTTGTTCGCGATCAGCAACATCAAGTTGCCGATCGCGAGCGTGGAAAATAAACCTCCCGGCGAGATTCTCAACGCGGAAAGGTCAGGTTTCTCATTGCGAGCGGTTGCGTATGCTTGCGACCGCTCGCGATGAGAAACTACCAGTCCACGTTGAGAAAGCTGCTGCTCGAGTAGAAGTCTACTCGAGCGGCAGAAAACGACCGCTTGCACTGTGCAAGATGTGGTTTGCACTGATTGCACAGTGCCAGATGCTTGTCTGCACTGTGCAATCAGTGCGAACAGCATTTTGCACAGTGCACTACGCAGTTCACTTAGCTACGCGTAGCTCCCACAGCCCCGGCAGCCGCCGTTTATGACTACCCCCGGGACATAGCTATTTACTTGGCTTGGCGGGAGCTTTACCCTCCCCGTCAAGCCATAGCAAACTGCTCCATGTAATGAGTGATGTAATATGTGAGTTCATAAGCAGTGCATAGCGGGGGCATACTTGATAGTTAGCTTAGTAAGTATAACTGCTAAATTTCTCTGGTTTTGTATGAGTGATATTTGAGCCGAACTATAATGTCCCTGTAATCTTGTTTTTCAAGTGAATATATATATATATATGTTCCAGAGGAGGAATCACAACATGAACAGAGATTCACAAGCCACACCTATCAACAGCTTGAGGTATTTATTTAACTGGCTGTAAAATAATGCGTTTCGACCACAGCCATGGTCTTGGTCACATGATCTTAACTCATGATACAGTCACTTTTTTAAAGGTCAAATCTGCGTCTCACACAATGCGACAGTCCTTGACTAAACATAAAAGAAAAACTATCAAATTTATGGGTCTTATCAAGGCATTTTCTTTAAAAAAAAAATAACAAAAAAACTTTCCTTTGTCACATATTAAAAATGTGGAACATTTCATGATTTAAAGCAACGTGAGTACATCACGTTGTCCTTAACAACATATTATTAACTGCTGTGTGTTAATTGAACATTATTGAATTCTAAGGTGTAATGGAATAGTTCAAAGAATAGTACGGTCTGTTAACTGACATTTTTGTATATTCTCTCAATATAGACAAACAATGTCTTAAATCAAAACAATGGTCCCATTTACTTAGGTTAAGCAATAAAGAATGTTCAGCAATACTGGTATAGTACCCCCAAAAACTTAAATCCTTGCAAGGTATTGTCATATCCTCAGAAAGGTAGCTCATCCAAGGGTGATGCTCCAGACAAACAATGTCTTAAATCAAAACAATGGTCCCATTTGCTTAGGACAAGCAGTAAAGAAAGTTCAGCAATACTGGTATAGTACCCATAAAGAAAAAGAAAATCATAAAAAGAAAAAAGTACATAGTGAAATTCCCTGGAGACCTCGATGCTACTTTACAGATGAGAATGCAATTCTTCATCATTTTTCATACCATAAGGTACAGCGGTACCAGCTTGTAGGATCAAATGAGATTCTAATCTGCATAAGGAAGAGATGCGGTTACCACCTCTTTGATGTTTCGGGGCCGTATTTAGACCAAAGAATTTCACTTGCCTCCAATCTCCTGCATGTTTTGCATAGAAATGTTTAGCTGTACTATACCTAAAATCCCTATTGGTAATGGCTCTCCAATGCTCCAAGATGTTCTCTTTTTTACAGGAATGATTATAGAGCCTATGTCCCACATACCACAAGGACAGATGATGACATGAACTACAAAGTCAGTGCCACATGTTATTAATTTGGGAATTTTCCATCTTCTCTGAATTCTTTCTAGCATGACCATAGTGAAATTGTATCTGTATTTGCAGGCTTTGCAGTGTCCGCATCTTCAGAACCCTTTAGCTTGTCTCAGCCAATTGGTTTCGTTAGGAGAGAGATGGCTTTGTACAAGCATATCTTTGAGTGATAAGTTTCTTTGATATGTTATAGAGGGAGTCATTCCTATCTTAATCCTCAGAATGGGACCTTGTTTTAATATACACCACTTCGGTTTCAGGATTTTTCTTAGCTGTACCGCTTGACTGCTAAATTTCGTAATAACCCTTATAGGTTCATCATGTCTTTATGGCTTTTGAGGTAGAGTGGTTGGAACAGGACTTCCTCTCTAATCAAAGTTCTACATCTTTTGTTTTTAAAGCTTTATAAAGGTAATTTTTGGCACATAGCCTCTCCATCATCTCCTGTTTGTTGTGTTGGTAGGATCCTGCAGAACTGCAGTTGCGTTTTGCTTAGAGAAATTCACTGTAAGGAATACTCCATCTAAAGCTAGGTGGGTGGCTGCTTGAGGCATGTAATATAGTTGCCTGCTTTTCTTTTTCTATAGAGTTCAGTATAAATGGTACCATTCTCAACCACTAATCTGAGGTCTAAGAAGTCAATACTTTTTGGGCTATGGTGCATGGCAAATCTTAGATTCATGCATTAGCGAACAGTATAAGATCTGATTCTGTGCCTTCCCACACAAAGAAAATGTTGTCAATATATCTGAGCCGAAGGCTCACATTGTCAGCCCAGCGCTCTATTTCACCACTCCAGAGCACCTGCTTCTCCCACCAACCTACCACCAGGTTGGCGTCACTCTGGGCGAAGCAGGTGCCCATAGAAGTTCCTTGTAGCTGTTTAAAGTGCTCATTCTTAAACATGAATAAATTTTCTTTGAGACCTATCTCAATCCTAGTTAAAATCATATGTGTATGTTCCAATAAGTGGATGCTCCAGGTTTTCGAAAAATACTGGCATGCATTTAAACCATCAGAATGTCTAATGCTTGTGTACAAGGTTTCTACATCAAGGCATACTAACCAATGATTATTGTTCAAATAAAAGTTCAGTATTTTTTGCAAAAAGTCTGTGGGATCCCTTCTGTAAGAGTTCAGGTCTTTCAAAAACGGAAATGGAAAAATGGTTGATAAATATAGTGGTGTTTTCTTGGAGGCTGTTCTTAGATGAGACAATGGGTCTCCCAGGGGATTCAAGAGCATTCTTGTGTACCATTGGTAATAAATCTAATGTGGGTGTTGTAGGTGTGTCTTCATGTAGAGACTGTCTTTTATCCCAATTCAGTAACTGTTTATCATACCAACCTTGAATCAAAGTAAAATATCCTTCATGCAGATTAATCAGGTACGACTAATCCACTCTACAGTAACATGTTGTATCGTTTAGTTGACTGTATGCTTCATTAACTTACATCTTTCTCGTCATAAGTACAACATTCCCACACTTGTCAGATGGTTTAATGATGAGATTAGGATATCTCTATAATCTAGTTATTGCCTTCCACTGGTCATGTTTCTGCTATGTGGAGCTCTCCTAATGACTCAATAGATCCTGTGCCACCAAATGAAAAACAAATCTATCTTGTCTTTAATTGTTTAAGGTGTAAAATTAGAAGATGCTCTAAATCTAGTCTCATCTGGATCATCTATATGTAGCCTGTATCTCCGTGGAAGTTTGACCAAGTGAACTGGATTAAATGTATCAAACTGTTCAGTTATAGTACTGGATTGACTGTGGTGGCTCAGATCTTCAATGACATGTAATGTGGTGATACCTTCAATAGCTAAACTGGATTTGACTACAGGTGTTTTATGGGAAATTAGTTGGGTTGCATTTTCCTCTTCTAATGCATGTAATTTAAACAGGTTCAATTTATGTTCAGATTTGTATAAATGGATACGAGTTTGGGCATCACCCTGACAGAAAGATTGATTACAGTGAGCTGTTGCAGTGTCTATGCTATTAAATGTTCTTTGTTCCTTGGCCAAGTGCTCCCATGCCAGTTGTGCTGTTGCTTTTTTCGTCATTTTCGTCATTTCTGTCTTCTTTGATTATGCCATTTCGCCCTCTTCCTTTGGGCCTCACTTTGATCGATTTGTTCATTGCTTTTTTGTAGGAGGCCGAATTCCTCGGAAAAATAAATTTTTTCTCTCACATTCGATGATGCACTGTTTATGGATTCTTGGTCAGAACTTCGATCTGCGCTTGATTCTTCTCTGCTTCTTTCCATAACTCCAAGAGCTTTACCCCTCTCTAGTTCTGTTCTTGATCTGTCGAATGTCCTTGCGTAGGTTAGAATCCGGACACTAGCATAATATCGCTCATCTCTTAAAAATGTGCATTATTTCCTTGCAATAATATCCTTTTCATACACTTTGATTCTGTTATCCACGTGTTTCGATACTTTTTTAGTTTCATCTTGATCTTCCCCTTTTATTTTAAATCATCCATCAATTGTTGTGTTTGGGACAAGCAGTCTTTATGTTCATCCCAGGCATTAGCAACCAGTATCTGAAGTGTGAGTGGCTCTATGGGTGGGTAAGTGGGTGTGTAGTGACTGTATGGGTGAGTGAGTGGCTGTTTCAGTGGGTGTTTGTTAAGTGAGTTGGTGTGTGAGTGGGTGAGTGGCTGTATTGAGAGGCTGTATGGGTGAGTGACAGCCACAGCACAGAGACCGACCTACTCACCACCATAGACGCCATCTGCACCCCTCACACGACGCAGGCATACAAGGAACAGCCCTGAGCTGGATCCGATCATTCCTCACCGGAAGAAGCCAAAGGATCAGACTCCCACCCTTCCGACCCCACAAAAATCACATGGAGAATCCCACAGGGTTAATCCCTGAGCCTCATCCTCTTCAACATCTACGTGGCCCCTCTCGCAGCCATCGTCTGACAACACGGCCTCAACATTGTATCCTACGCCGACGACACCAAGCTCATCCTCTCCCTCACCAAAGACCTCAGCACTGCCAAACTCAACTTTCAGAAAGGAATGCAAAACGTTGCAGTCTGGATGACCAACAGCTGCCTGAAGCTCAATGCCGAGAACACAGAAGTCCTCGTCCTTGGTACCACCCCTCTGCATGGGAGAGCACCTGGTGGTAGACCACCCTCGGAGGCCCACCTACCCCTCAGACCACGCTAAGAACCTCGGCATCGTACTCGACTCATCACTCACCATGAACCGACAGGTCATCCCCCTCCACCTCCAGCTGCGTCAACACCCTCCACAAGATCTTCAAGTGGATTCCCCCTGAGTCAAGGAAGACAGTCATCCACGCACTCATCACCAGCAGGCTGGACTATGGAAACGCACTCTATACCGGTATCAACAAGTCCCTACTCTGCAAACTTCAGACAATACAGAACACCGCCGCCAGACTCCTCCTCTGCATCCTCCGACACGAACACATCAGTCAACACCTACGAAGTCTACACTGGCTCCCCGTGGAGAAAAGAGTCACTTTTAAAATCCTCACTCACACCTACAAATGCCCACACAACAACGGACCCAAATACCTCAACAACAGAATCAACTTCCACGTACCCAAAAGAAACCTCTGATCTTCCAACCTCTCACTGGCTGAAACCCGCGCAACTACAGAGCTAGAGCAGGCGGAAGATCCTTCTCTCACATTGCAACCAAGACCTGGAACGAGCTACCAGCAGACATCAGACACGCCCCCTCCCTGACGACCTTCAGGAAGACCCTCAAGACCTGGCTCTTCGGCTAAACAGAACTGCAGACCACCCCCCCTTTCAGCACCTTGAGACCCTCGCAGGTGAGTAGCGCTCTTACAGTTCCCTGATTGAGTGAGTGGGTGTGTGTGAGTGACTGTATGGGTGAGTGACTGGTTGTATGAGTGGATGGTTGTGTGAGTGGTTGTACGAGTGAGTTGGTGAGAATGGCTCTATGGGAGTGAGTAAGTGGATGCAAGAGTACTGGAATGGGTCTGTGAATGGGTCTGTGAGTGGTTGTGGGGTTTATGAGTTGGCATACGAGAGGTATGGGAGTGCGCGTGTGTGTCTCAGTGTTTCTGTAGATATCATCAGTGATGTCATTTGAGATGTCATCAGTGATGTCACTGACTGTAATGTGTAAGAATGAGCAATGTTGTTTTAATATATATATACATATATATTTTATTTTATTTCCCAGAGAATGCAGTGTGTATGTGTATGTGTATGTATATATATATATATATATATATATATATGTGTATATATATCTATATATCTATCTATATATAGATATAGATATAGATATATATATATATATATATATATATATATATATATATATATATATATATATATATATATATATATCCAGGCTCCAATCGCTTCCGTTAAGAAAACGTTACACGCACTCCAGGGGTAAGCGGCAAAGATTTATTTTAGCCCACAAACAAGTGTGTTTGTGGGCTAAAATAAATCTTTGCCGCTTACCCCTGGAGTGCGTGTAACGTTTTCTTAACGGAAGCGATTGGAGCCTGGATTGTTTACCGCGTGTATCGGCGCGGGAATCTGCACCCGCTTGCGAGTGCCTCGGGATTACCGATGCGACCTTGATATATAGATATATATATATATATATATATATATATATATATATAGATATATATATATATATCGCTCCATGGGGTTGTCCAAGTAGCGGGTAGCACCCGAGCCTGCGTGCGCCTTCCCCAAAGCGTTAGTTGGTATGGGCAGTTGCGTGTTTGAAATAGGCCCGACGCGTTTCGGAAATTTATTTTCCTCATCAGGGGCCAGCAGTAAAGTGCATGACGTCTACCATCTCCCTGTATGAAAACACATATTGTGCTTGTGGGAGATGTAGACCATATATCCTGGATGGATGCACTCTCAAATTACTGCTCGTTCCAAGGCTCTACCATGAGCCCCAAACATCACTCCTGTCCTCATCCATCACGCAGCTCCACATACGAGACTCCTTGGATAGCGAGTCTCGTGGCCCCCGTTTCTTCGGGGTGGTGCAACCCAGCGGCAGGACCGCCGCTAATGTATTACGCTCCATGGGGTTGTCCAAGTAGCGGGTAGCACCCGAGCCTGCGTGCGCCTTCCCCAAAGCGTTAGTTGGTATGGGCAGTTGCGTGTTTGAAATAGGCCCGACGCGTTTCGGAAATTTATTTTCCTCATCAGGGGCCAGCAGTAAAGTGCATGACATCTACCATCTCCCTGTATGAAAACACATATTGTGCTTGTGGGAGATGTAGTCCATATATCCTGGATGGATGCACTCTCAAATTACTGCTCGTTCCAAGGCTCTACCATGAGCCCCAAACATCACTCCTGTCCTCATCCATCACGCAGCTCCACATACGAGACTCCTTGGATAGCGAGTCTCGTGGCCCCCGTTTCTTCGGGGTGGTGCAACCCAGCGGCAGGACCGCCGCTAATGTATTACGCTCCATGGGGTTGTCCAAGTAGCGGGTAGCACCCGAGCCTGCGTGGGCCTTCCCCAAAGCGTTAGTTGGTATGGGCAGTTGCGTGTTTGAAATAGGCCCGACGCGTTTCGGAAATTTATTTTCCTCATCAGGGGCCAGCAGTAAAGTGCATGACGTCTACCATCTCCCTGTATGAAAACACATATTGTGCTTGTGGGAGATGTAGTCCATATATCCTGGATGGATGCACTCTCAAATTACTGCTCGTTCCAAGGCTCTACCATGAGCCCCAAACATCACTCCTGTCCTCATCCATCACGCAGCTCCACATACGAGACTCCTTGGATAGCGAGTCTCGTGGCCCCCGTTTCTTCGGGGTGGTGCAACCCAGCGGCAGGACCGCTGCTAATGTATTACGCTCCATGGGGTTGTCCAAGTAGCGGGTAGCACCCGAGCCTGCGTGCGCCTTCCCCAAAGCGTTAGTTGGTATGGGCAGTTGCGTGTTTGAAATAGGCCCGACGCGTTTCGGAAATTTATTTTCCTCATCAGGGGCCAGCAGTAAAGTGCATGACGTCTACCATCTCCCTGTATGAAAACACATATTGTGCTTGTGGGAGATGTAGTCCATATATCCTGGATGGATGCACTCTCAAATTACTGCTCGTTCCAAGGCTCTACCATGAGCCCCAAACATCACTCCTGTCCTCATCCATCACGCAGCTCCACATACGAGACTCCTTGGATAGCGAGTCTCGTGGCCCCCGTTTCTTCGTTAACGTGGGGGTCACGGCAGTGAAGTAGCAGCCGTACATGGGATCGAGGACGGGCCCACTCGTGGAGTCCATACAGGACTTGATTGTGTGCTTTCCGTACTACACTTCCCAGAAGTCTCATTGGAGCCTCCCATTGGCGGGTGAGTTATATGAAATTGGAGAAGTGTAGCGGGTGCGCACACCGCTTCCGTTAAAGCCCCTGAAGAGAAGCAGATGGAGCTTCGAAACGCGTCGGGCAGATCCATTACGGAGCGGCGTCTACGAGTGGATCCCCGTCCTCACCTACACATAAATAAAGCTGCTGCTCGCGTGCTACTCACAAGGTGGACAACCTGGAGCGTGAATATATATATATATATATATTCACTGAAAAAACCATAGGTTAGAGACCATATATAGTTAGGAATTAGCATTTAAAAAACCTTGAAAATTCACTGAAAAAACCATAGGTTATAGACCATATATAGTTAGGGCTTAGCATTTAAAAAACCTTATTTTACTCACACAAAACCATTGAAATTCCATATATAGTTAGTTGCACTAACTATATATCGCGCACCCGCAATCCACTGCTGATGATGTCACATATTACATCATTCATGACATGGTCAGTGACATCACTGATGACATCTCAAATGACATCACTGATGACATCACTGATGACATCTCATTTGACATCATTCTTGTGCTAATACGATAAACCTCTTCAGACTCTAATATAACCTTAGATACACTCAGTGTATACAGACACTCACACACTGTCACTCATCCATGGAGTTACTCACACACCTAGTCAGTCATGCAAAGAATCAATCACACCTCCATTTCCTCAACTATACAGTTATACACACCTTACTTATTCAAACATATACTAACACATATTTACTCTCTTATACAATCCCTGATACAAGTTCACAATGATCCATACAGCCACTCACACATTCAGTGGCTCTCATGCACAGTTATTTATATATGCCAACTCTCACATGTACTGTGTTTTACATATGTACTTACTATGACATGTAGCATTGAGATATCCATTCACTCATCAATACACTCATGCACACAGTCAACCGCCCATGTAGCTGTTTCCACATGCACTCTTGAACTCATACACCTAGTGAATCAACTGCTCACACATCTATGCACAGAGTCACACACCTCCCAGCCACCCCCACACAAACTCAATCTCCCATACAAATACTTGGGCAACCAATCAATAACATATATAGCCTCTCGTATAGCTAATGATCCACACATGCAGCAGTTTACATCACAACAGACATACTGAAGCACACATTCAGACAGTTTAGTCACTAACCCATGCATTTAGTACGACACATTTATTCACTCACTCATACAGTCAGTCACGCACCTACTAAATCCTTCATCCAGACACTTATACATCCACTCATTCTTCAATATATCAAACATATTTAAACTTTACAGAAACACACAGTCACTGGATGATGTCATCAGTGATGTCATTTGAGATGTCATTTGAGATGTCATCAGTGATGTCATCAGTGATGTCATCAGTGATGTCATTTGAGATGTCATCAGTGATGTCATCAGTGATGTCACTGACCATGTCATGAATGATGTAATATGTGACATCATCAGCAGTGGATTGCGGGTGCGCGATATATAGTTAGTGCAACTAACTATATATGGAATTTCAATGGTTTTGTGTGAGTAAAATAAGGTTTTTTAAATGCTAAGCCCTAACTATATATGGTCTATAACCTATGGTTTTTTCAGTGAATTTTCAAGGTTTTTTAAATGCTAATTCCTAACTATATATGGTCTCTAACCTATGGTTTTTTCAGTGAATTTCAATGGTTTTTTAATAGCAAATATCATAAGCTGTCGAATGTCAAGTACGTGGTAAGTAAAAACATTTTCGTGTTTATGCACACTGATCTGCTTTGAATGCTGCCCCCCCCCCCTCATTTCTATTAGGAGTACTCTCTCTTTGCAGATAGTGAAGGGTAGTTAACGCAGGCCTTTGCCCCCGTTGTAATCCGTCGTGCCTGCTTCTCTCTCCATTTGATTGATTGTTATCCAAGCATTTACTGTTTTAGAATTGGTTCTCTTTGGTTCATTCTCTATTTACAAACAAGCACAGAGTCGCAATACTCTGTTTAGTCTTTGCAGATAGCGAAAAATCGTGTAAAAAAACAAAAGGAATCGAGCAAAATCAGTAGGCCACTAATGGGATCTCTTTTTGACCTCGCTAAAATAGAAACATTAGGAACAACCCCTCATGACAAACACGAAACTATTAAGATGAACTGAACTCCACACCATGATGGCTGCAATACAGCTCGGCTCCGCCACCCACCCCGCCCAAAATAACGATAAACTCTATGCAAATATTACAAATATATACAACACACCAGCAAAGTAACAGGGTAAAACATTTTATTAAACAACTATTAACATAACTATTTTATACTTTTTGATGCCCGATCCGGCTAGCTCAATCGATCGAGCATGAAACTCATGCACTCTGATGGTTCAAAGTTTTGAGGAGTGCTTGTAACACTGTCTGAAGCCTATTTGCACTTGCTTCAGCTTCACTATTGTCAAAGTAAAGTGGGGACTGTTTGAGGACGTGACTGCATTTGTGAACAATGTAATGCGGTGCCACCCTGAACCGCTTGACGGAGGCCCCCGAGGGACGGTGTGATGGCGCGGACTCGGAGGGGGCGCTTGGCTCCGGCTCCCTCCCCAAGTCGTGTTCTCCTGGTGTAGCCTGAGATCGCCCCCGACATAGGTGGCCGGCTCCTGGGATCAAGCGGAACTTTTTGCCTTTTAGTAACTCTTCCATTCTTGACCTTGTCCCACAATCCGTTTCACCTAAAGACACGCTGTAGTGGGGCGCCCCTTTACCATTTCAGTTACCATTCCGCCCGCTTTTGCTACACTGTGCCTCTTCCGCTATTCAGCTGTTTACCGCCCGCTCTTTCGACTACAGCGTCTCACTCACCATGTAGTTGAGTTGCTCCCGCTCTTGCGGTGCAGCGATAGCCGGCTGCCACAGTACTCTCAAAATGGCGGCCGGCTCTTCAGATTTGGGCGTGGTCCACTAAAATTGCCCTGCGACACCTTGGAACTCGGACGCTTGTCTGCTAGAGATTGGGCTCCATTCTCGAAAGCGTCCCCTCAGCCTTGAAGATTCTACAAAAGTCTTGGGGGCCCCCGACTCCCGCAGGCTTCTGGTGGAGAGCGGCTAGCATTATTGCTCGTCGAATGGCCACGACAGAGCTACGAAATGGTGGTGCTCTCATGCTAACGCCAGCTTCAGTCTGAAACATCCAGAAACACTGTAGACTACCAATTCGATCAGTTCCGGTAGCGCCCCAACGTGACCCGGTAGAGAAGAACTAGCCTTCCCCTCTTTCACTGATGGTTCTTGTTGCCTGTCCCTTCTGTTGTCATTTAACAGAACTATTTAGCCTGCTGAAAGGGGTTGTGTTCCGACCGCTGGTTGGTGGAGACATTTTGACTATATTCTAGACCTGCGTTGTCGCGTAATGCGTCATATGACGCGCCGCGTTAGCGCATCCGGAAGTGATCCGTGGCGCGACGCGCAGCGCGTAACGTAAGCATAACAGGTCATATGACTTGTTAATAAAACTTTTCATTGGTTCATTTTACTTTTCTTATTCTAATGATGCTTTCGAACATTATTTTTTCTTAAATATATGTTATAATGTTCCAGGCTAATGTACTTTCCCGGAAAATTTACAACTGTCCTGCAAGTAAAATATATTCCTTTTTCGAGAAAAAGGGCGTTTCTTCGTCCCATGACGGAGCCGTTGAGCAAAAGAGGGTCAGCCTGCTGTCTTAGTCGCCGATACGCCTGAATATCAGATTCTTATCGATCACTTTATGTTGCAGGAGTAGAAAACACAACAGCCCTTGACCATTTATCTTTACTGCGTTCCTGCGTATTATACCTTTTACCCTTCATGTAATTGGTCTGCTTTATTTCACTTGCCTTTTACTGATTCGAAAACAGTGACTATTATTAAAAACTTTACCAATGTATATACTACTACCATGTTTTCTTTTAAAAACCTTTATTGTGAAAATGTCATTATACAAATACGGGCCTATAACCACGTGGGCCGGCCACGGAGCAAACTGTAATCGTATATGATGAGTAGACATTTACACTGCAGAGGAACGTAACGGGCGGGCCATTAGGTTGCAAGTACTAAAGTGTCTAACAGTTGCGGAATCGGTGGACGTACATTTTATAATTAAAATACGACAGGGCCACTTACAATAAAATTATCTAGATATACATTTGCGGGCAAGTACCATGGGTGACGTTAATTCGAACTTTCAATAGTACAGTAATCAATAACACATCAGAACTTAATATCAATAGGGATATCGAAATATTCAATCTATTCTCGTCCCCGCCCGCCATGTGCTTCAAAACTGCATACGTATCTCGTGATATCAAGGTTGTGCAACCAGTACACAACAAGGAGTTACGAGTCCCATTTATTCCGGCGCCATTTTGGGCGAGGACGGGCAGGTCCAGGATATAGTCAAAATGTCTCTACCAACCATCGACTATGATGATGTTCATATGCTGTATTTATTAGAGTAACACTCATCTGTCCACATGAAATTAATTTGCCACAATCTAAACATGTCATTTTAATCTTTCCAAAGTTCTTCTAAATATTTGGGACCGTTTCCCTTGCCTCTGATGCTGTCAGTGCCACTTCTTTGATGAATGTACTGGCAGGTCGGGGGTTCTCCTCCAAATCTCTCTTTTATGCAGCACTATAATTAATCGGTGCCACCTCTCCATATGACGATGCATGGTATAGTTACCATAACTATATATTTTTTTCGGTTCCTCTGGAGAGTACATCGTGGCAGATGAAGCGTGTAACGTACCGGGCATTTACCTTTTTTTGCATGTAGAGGAAAGGAAAAAAAATTCGAGCGTCCGAGTTCTAAGGTGTCCCAGGGCCATTTTAGTGGACCAGGCCCAAATCCAAAGAACAGGCCGCATTTTGAGAGTCCTCTTGCAGCCGCCTGTCGCTGTAGCATCAAGAGCGGCCGAAACTCAGCTGAATGGCAACTGAAACGGTAAAGGGGCGCCCCACTACAGCAGACGAGCCTCCACCTAGGAAGGCCCGTTCACGCCGCCTCCCCCCCCCCCCCTTCGGGCACCCCACGCCGTTATTCGGAGCAGGATTGTAGGATGGCCACACCAGTACGGCAACTTGCTAGACACCACCTCGGTGCCTACCGAATCTCAGCGCCTTGTGGTGTCTTCTATTCAGAAAACATTGTTGTGCTGCCTTCGACCTATTCGCCGCAAGTGCGCACGCAACTCAGCTGCATAGCTTGCTAGACACCACCTCGGTGCTAACCGAATCTCAGCGCCTTGTGGTGTCTTCTATTCCAAAAATATTGTTGCGCTGCCTTTGGCCCCATTCGCACATCGGTCCGCTACTGACGACATCTCACAGGCCAACGGGGCGCCCCACGCCGACTTTCAGCATTGTAGGATGGCCACACCAGTGCAACTTACTAGACACCACCTCGGTGCCATCTGGATCTTGGCATCTCAGCGCCTTGTGGTGTCTTCTATTTAGAAAATACTGTTGCGCTGCCTTTGGCCCCATTCGCACATCGGTCCGCTACTGCCGCCATCTCACAGGCCAACGGGGCGCCCCACGCCGACTTTCAGCATTGTAGGATGGCCACACCAGTGCGACAACTTGCTGGACACCACCTCGGTGCCATCCGGATCTTGGCGCGTTGTGCTGCCTTCGGCCTATTCGCACATCGGTCCGCTACTGACGCCATCTCACAGGCCAACGGGGCGCCCCACGCCGACTTTCAGCATTGTAGGATGGCCACACCAGTGCAACTTACTAGACACCACCTCGGTGCCATCCGGATCTTGGCGCATTGTGCTGCCTTCGGCCTATTCGCACATCGGTCCGCTACTGACGCCATCTCACAGGCCAACGGGGCGCCCCACGCCGACTTTCAGCATTGTAGGATGGCCACACCAGTGCAACTTACTAGACACCACCTCGGTCCCATCCGGATCTTGGCGCGTTGTGCTGCCTTCGGCCTATTCGCACATCGGTCCGCTACTGACGCCATCTCACAGGCCAACGGGGCGCCCCACGCCGACTTTCCGCATTGTAGGATGGCCACACCAGTGCGACAACTTGCTGGACACCACCTCGGTGCCATCCGGATCTTGGCGCGTTGTGCTGCCTTCGGCCTATTCGCACATCGGTCCGCTACTGACGCCGCCTCACGTGCCAACGGATTTTCTACGCTTTTTATACCCTATGCCGCATAACAGGTCATGTGACTTGTTTATAAAACTTTTCATTGGTTCATTTTACTTTTGGTTTCCTAATGATGGAAGGCTTGATCATATGACCTAAAAATAACACTTTTCATTGGATGAAAACTATTTTTTTTTCCCAAACGATGAAAGCCCCACCTTGTTTCTGGATGTTTCAGACTGAAGCTGGCTGGAAAATAGAAAAAAGAACGTAACCCCGCCTAATGATGCAATGGTCCTAACAATAGGATCCCAATGTATGTGGGGTGATTAACCTAGGAGTCTAGCAATGCACATAACAAAAGAGGTCAATCCAATTATACCCAACAGCCAGTTTTTAGCAAATTTATATTCTTTTATTTTTTTATATATTCTTTCAGTTGATGTAAAAAGGATCGTACAAAAATAGATAACATTCTAATTCCACAAAATATCAAACAACATATATTAATGCAAAAAGAGATAAAGATAAAAATAAGAGAAATTCATCCTATTTTGGAGCCTACCCAGTAACAAGTCATACTTCAATCATACCCTCATGTTCTCAATTACCAAATTAATCTACCTAACATTCTATCATTCAACTTTCATTCTTCCACGCATCCCTATCGTCCTGGCGTATGCAACATAGAATTAGTGAGTTTGTTGCATAAATCAGAATGTTATTCCAGATAGGTGACATTAATACGGCTCCTAATGAATATTAAACAGTGTGCCGTATTTTCTGGAAACACAAGCCGACGCGCGTTTCGGTGACAGGCCAGAAGGGCCACACCTTCGTCAGGGCTGGGGGTGTTGACTGGGAGGGGATGAAACAAACATCTGGAAATAAAAAACAATATCTTAATTTTTTTGTTCTATAAAAATACAATCATAGCATGTTCAGGCATGTACTTTTTCCACTTTTCAACAGTTTTTAACAAAAATAAACATTGATTATTAATGATAATATAATAACTGTATGGTTGACTTTTTGTGGCTGTGCAATGCTCGACTACCTAGTGACACTCCCTGTGACAGTCTCCCGGTTAAGTGAGATCTGTGAAAGGCATAAGAATAACCTTGACTAAGCGACCCATCGAGTACATTTCATCACATCTCTCATATATCACAATATTACATACATTCATTCTAGAGCATGTTTGACTAAGTGCCAAAGGAATTTTTTTTAAATTACTAGTAAAGGTCAAGGACCCTGGGGGGGAGAGGTTATTTACTGTAGTGATAGGATAGTAGGCATAGTATCTGGATATATATTTAGTTCACTATTGGGATTAGAAGACCACACGGGATCTGCGCAGTTTTTTTATATAAAAAAGTCTAGTTTTACTGGTGCTTGACGATTTATCCTTTCATTTTTTGAAACCCTTATGTCAAGCTGAAAAAGACAATTTATTAAGTAAGATAACATTTTTTTACCTATTACAAAGTTCTAGTCATAAGGACACAGAAGCTTGAGACCGCATGTCCTATCTGCAGAAGGTCCAATTTTCTATTTCAGCTCACACCGGATCCTGTGATAGAGAATCTATAAGTCAAATGGACCTTAAATTAAACATTTGTTTTTCCGGACAGGAATATCATATTTATTTGGGGGCATAGACGGATGTCCGTTTCAGTTATGAGATTGACAACACTATATCCTATAGTCAGGCCAAGATTTGAGAATGATGGATTTCTCACAGTACCTGAGACAATCTTTTGATAGTTCTTCAGAGTTGATAGGAAGTATGTCCCCAAATATTGGAAGACTATGATTCCTAATAAACAAAGGGAACACTCATTATAGATAGACTATCGTAATTATCAGACTGAAGCTGGCGTCAGCATGAAAGCACCACCATCTCGTGGCTCCGTCGTGGTCATTCCGCGAGCAATCATGGCAGCCGCTCCCCACCGGAAGCCTACAGGAGTCGGGGGCCCCCAAGACTTTTGTAGAATCCTCAAGGCGGAGGGGACGCTTTCGAGAATGGGGTCCAAGACCTAGCAGACAAGCGTCCGATTTCCAAGGTGTCCCAGGGCCATTTCAGTGGACCAGGCCCAAAAAGGAAAGAGCCTGCCGCCATTTTGAGAGTCCTGTGACAGCCGCCTATCGCTGCACCGCAAGAGTGGGCGCAACTCAGCTGAATTGTGGATTTTGACACAGTGGACCAAAAGCGGACGGAATGGCAACTGAAACGGTAAAGGGGCGCCTCACTACAGCAGACGAGGCTCCACCTGGGGAGGCCCGTTCACGCCGCCTCCCTCCCCCCCCCCGGGGCGCCCCACGCCGTTATTCGGAGGGCGGCAACTTACTGGACATCACCTTGGTGCCATCGTTCTGCTGCCTTGGAACTATTCGCACAACAGACCGCTACTGATGACCCACCCCCGCGACGCCCCACGCCGGATACCGAAATCAGTGTGGCACCCAGGCAACATCACCTGGGTGCCGTCCAGAAATCTGGACGTTGTGCTGCCTTGGGACTATTCGCACAACCGACCGCTACTTCCTTCTTTTTCCCTAAAAATGTTTAAATGTTTTTACTGTTTTTGTTTTGTTGTATATATTTATAAGTTATTAAAGTTTTATAATCCTACTACTTTGTTGGAGTGCTATATATTTTTAATGTGACACATAATTGTAAAAACTTTGATGTACAAAGAGTCATCCCTGGAATCTTCCGCTTCAGGCTCGGTCCCCTCCCCAATCACAATACAGGATGGTTTTCAGATAGTAGGAACGCGTGTGGTGTGACGGATCTCATCGGGTGTGGGCCTTGATCTACTATAACTCCTTTGAAGAGGGGTAATTCTTTACAGCTGGGGCCATAAACTACATCTGCAGGGCTAGCTGATAGCCTGGGACCGGCCTGGACAATCGGACACAGAGGAAGAGGAGTGTCAGAGGGTGCGGTAGTGAATAGGGCGAAAGGGAGGTGTCGGGCGGGCACAGGGTGTGATTCTCAGGGAAGAGCAGCGCAGATGGGGGGAGGTTTATTGCCCATGCATAAGACAGAGAGCGGGGGTGACCAGTGCCTGGGGGAGATGCTTGCGAGGGTGGGGAGCCATGCTAAGGATCGACAGCGTGCAGAGAGTGGGTCTGGTCAAGTCATCTAAAATGGCTGCCGTGCACGACAAAAGTGTGGCATTTGAAAAAAGGCAAGATGGCGCAGACAATGTTTTTCAACACTTCCTGATTTCCTTCGAATCGAACGTTAACAGACGTTGGGGCCTATTACCAAAGTTAAGCAATATTTATCCCTAACGATGCTTAGCAACGAATTTTTTACCGCTAAGCATCGTCAGAAATTATCGCAGATAAACCTTGCTATTATCAAGGTTTATCGCAAATGCGATAAAAAACGGCCGCAATGCATTAATATCGCTGAAAAGTCAGCGATATTCATGCATTACTGAGCTAATGCTCTTAGCCATGTTATCCACCTCCCATTGGATAACATGGCTAAGAACTGCTCAGGGCAGGTGTTACTTTTTGGAGATATTCGCGCTTAGCGCGTATATCTCCAAAAGTTGGTAATAGGAGATAGCGATGTTAGCGACTGTTTCCAGTCGCTAACATCTTGGCATGCCCACTTTGCATGTCATTAGTGATAAATATCACTGACATGCAAAGTGGGGCCCAAGATGGTCGCTATCTCCTACTAGCGGTCGCTAACTGGTGTTAGCGACAGCTAGGTAATACGGAGATAATTTTATCTCCGCTTTCTTGGCTTTTAAAGCCAAAAAAGCGGAGATAAACCCCCTTGATAATATGCCCCGTTATCTCTCTCACACTACCGGTCCCCCTGGGCTTAAACGCCGAGATGGTAGGGACTGCATCCCGTGAAGATAGGCCGAGACGTCACTCAGCAGAAAAAAAAGTTAAAAAAAAGTCTATAAACACACAATAGGTTAAAAGTCAATCATTCTTCATTCCTTGTAGTACGCTCCCCAGTCCGCTTCCCGTTACGCTAACCGGGCGCACCCCACCAAAAAAACGATTTTTTTTTGCCCCCCGAAGCCCTTTTAAAGCCTCCACATCAAACCTATGGGGTCAGGGAGGATCTACTATGCCCCCTTATGGTCATTTGCCCCTTCGCTTTGGCCTCCTCTTGTCTCTCGATCCTACCGAGAGACAAGATGGCGGCCGCTACGGACTGTTTGGAATGTTTACAGACGCCGGAGAACCAATCAGCTTCGCTTCACAAAGCTCCGTAACGCGAAAAGTACGCGAACTGGAGCGCTGCCCGGTCCGCTGTTACAGATATATATCTTTTTTTGAACGTTAATTTCTCAAAATCCACTGGAGCACATATATTGAGACCTAGCAAAGGCACATCGGGCTACCAGTCCCTACAATTTTGCCAAGTTTCGTGCAAATCCATTCAGCCGTTCGGGCTAAAAGTGAGGCCAACCGCCCTATGGAAAACTCAATGTTAAAAACACGTTTTGGGACCCCCCTTTTTTCTCGGCCCCCCTTGACGAAACCCAGGGGCTACTCAGAAACAAAATGTTCCATTTTCCTGAAAATTTCAGCCAATTCCGTCCACAAACGCCAAAGTTATTAGACATAGAATTTTCAAAAATCCCATAGAGAAAAAATCCTAACTATATATACCTACTGGCGACCGCCAGTAGGTAATATATATATATATATAACAATTTGATATAAAATGGATGGTCAATTCCTTAATTTACATATTAAAGAACATACATTATACAACTTCTTTATATATATATTTCATGATACATCGGGATAGTATTAAGACAGAATTAAAACATCAATCTTTGCGGTTGCTCTAAGAATAAAAAAAAAAAGTTTGAATATAGCCCACCATTACTAGAAAGCACAGACTAGAGAATCAATATATTACATTATATTGTATACACATGCCCTTAAAACAGATTCTGGGATGATTTTACATATATATAATATGATGACGATTGCAACCCTAAATGGCCCTTTCTCCTCCTTAGGAATCTGAAGCAAACAAATACCTATTCCCCAGACCCCCAATTAGCCAGGTGATCATGGGGGACCAAATCTTACTGCCCCACTTCTTAGATCGCCTACTCGAATACATTTATGAAGCTATTTCTTGATTGTATATGCTTGGTAAATGGGCCAACCAAGCCTGATACGTAGGGGGATCTGAATCGTTACATCGAGTTGCTATTAGCAACCGAGCTACTGCAACCTAGATACAAATAAAATTTGTCTGAGTCGACTCCAATTCATCTTTATTATCATATCCCAGAAGCATCATAAGTGGGCTGATAAAGATCTCCTGGCCAAACACCTCCCGCAAAAATGCCTCTATTCCTTTCTTTAAAAGTTGTAGTTAATTTTTCACAACCATAGAACATGTGTAAAACTTCAGCAGGACCTTCGCCGCACCTAGGGCTTTTATCATTTTCTCTTTTTCCCCACCCATGCCAGTGTAAAATATAAATTAAAAATTGTTTTATAGTGTTGGGCCTTCAGGATAGCCAAGAGAAAGATCTTGCTTCCTAGTGCAATAGACATAAATAGGTACGTATCACCTTCCCCTAGCTTCCTGTCCAAATTGGCTTCGACCCTCTCTAGATCATCCGAATTAGAAGTCCAACAGGATTTTATAGATGTGTCTTATCCTACAGTCCTCGCAAGTAATATCTTTCAGGAGGGGGATTCATCGAGGGAAAGTTATTCGACCCCAAAAAAGTTCTTTACCTGTACATACTTAAAATAAGACCTGGCAGGTATTCCGCAATCCTGCCGTAGATCTAAAAATGAAGACGGTTCTACTGAATAAATATCTCCTATGTAAATAACACTAGATTGTTCCCATTGCCTACACATTACATCATAGAACAAAGCCGGAGAAAGGGGGGGATCGCACAAAGGTGTATAATTGTTAAATCTCGGTATCTTCATTAATTTGTCTACCTCGCTCCAAATTTTCCAAGCAGTAATTAAACATTTAAAACATTTTTTTTTTTTGGAACAGCTGGCCTCAAGTTGTCTTAGAAGAACACCCTGTGCAGCTCTTCATATAGCCATCTCATATATAGTGGTGGGGGTGGGGGTAGAACCATATTCCTCTCCCTCAGCATTTTTATTTCCCACTGAGAGCAAAACTCCCATCTGTTGTAGCAAAGCTGACCAATCGTAAAATACCAAATTGAGGACCGCCCATCCTACCAGTTCCTGTGTAAGTTTTAACATTTTTAGACAGTGTTGTGTCTTATACTGCCATATGAAGTAAGAAGAAAAGAATTTAATTTCTTAAATATGGAACCTTCAATCTCGAAAGGGATAGATCGAAACAGTTAAAGTACCTTAGGTAATATGACCATTTTAAGGACATTGCATCTACCTATTATCAGCAAATGCAGTCTATCCATACGTCATAAGTTGGTACTGATCTTGCTTAATAGAGGGTCCATATTAGCTGACAATATAGAATCCATCTTACAGTTTAACCTAACCCGAAGATACGTAGCCGTATCGATCCTGCGGGTATCCAGGAAAGTAATATTCTTCATACAGTCAATCTGTGTTTCTCTTTATTCAAGAGATATCCAGACTTCCTTCCATACACCCCCACCAAGATATCAACTTGTGCCATCACACTTTCTGTGTCTGGGGTCCCAATGGCAATATCGTCTGCGTATGCCAGTACCTTCGTGTTATAACCATTCATAGACACTGGCTTTATTACCTGGCTTTGGAGAATTATTTTAATGAATGGGTCAATATATAGGGCAAAGAGAATTGGGGAACATGGGCAACCCTCCCTGTCCCTTTGGCCACCTCTATTCTTCCAGATTCCCTGTCCATCATTTGAAGCCTGGCATACGGATTGAAATACATTTTCCTAATAGCAGTAATAAAACGTGCGCCAAGATAATTTTGTGCCAAAATACTGTGATGACACTCTGGTGACTGCATTTTCCGCATCAAAGAGGATCATAGCCATCTTTCCACCTGTTGACTCTACTATATCAAATAGGGTAATAGGACGTATGATATGATCAGTGGTCCTCCTACATGGTATAAATCCATACTCCCATTGGAGTAATTAGATGAGCTGTGATCCTCCCCAGGCAAACTGTTAAGATTTTAGTATAGAGTTTTGCATCTGAGTTCGAGGGAAATGGGTTGGTATGAGTCGGGGTTACCCAAAGGTTTACCTTTCTTCGGAAAAATGAACTGTCGGTGCCCTGCCAAGATTGAGGAGGATGCCCATTTTGCTGCATACCTAAAATCCGATCCAAGAATAGGGGAGCTAATTCATGCTGAAGCCCTTTGTGTAATTCAAGAGGAATTTTATCAGGGCCTGCCGCTTTACCTGAGGCCATCAGGAACTGAGCATCTGTACCTCCCTGCAGTGTAATATCAGCCTCAGTCTCGCAGGTTTCAACTAAATCAGTCCCTCCCTATTTCTCCCCCCCCCCCGGAGCAGGACAGAGAGGATCCTCTTGATAAAGTACTCTATAAAAATTTTAAATATACTGAGAATGTCCTTCGGATCCGTTGCTTATAGCCCATCTTTCCTTTAAATGTTAATGATGATATTTCTGGCTATCCTCTGTCTTGTGCGTAATGCTAAAAGCCTTCCCACTGACCCTCCATATTCATGTTTTTCATTTTTATAAGCTTGAACTCCTTCTGCGAACCTCTTACTATAGTTGCTACTCTGCTTTTACCATCACAACTTCTAGTTGTATTTGTGTCTCTTCCTGCCTCTGTCTTCTCATTGCTGTGTGTTTTTTCTTCCATTGCCTTTTGATCAGCCAATTAATCTCATCCCATTGTTGTTTCCTCCTCTGTCCCACAAAGCTGATAACCTCTTCCCTCAGGCCGGCTTTAAAAGCATCCCAAACAACTCCCCTCTGGGCACTGTATCAATTTATATCAAAATAACCTCCCACCCAACCCCTAATATGTTCAATAAATAAATTGTTAGTAAGTAATTTCCTGTCAAATGACCTTTTGGGCTCACCCTTGAAATATCCTTGAACCGTACGTAATAACCAAAATTAGGGGATTGTGATCTGATAACATTTTGGGTAATTTCTTAATTCCTACCTTACCAAGCTTAATAATAGAAGCCAAAAAATAATCTAGTCTGGCATATTTTTTGTGAAAGAACAAAAAATACGTATACCCTGTATCTAGTGGTTTCTAAGTAGCCCATACATCGACCAGGCCATGGCTAGCCCTTAATGAAACCAATGTCTTAAAAACTTGGGCTTTTCTTCCCAGATATTTATTGGTTAGGGCAACACCTATCTTCTGATGTATATCTAAATCCCCACAGATTATCAGTGACCTGGGCAGGATGCCAGTTTCCCCTCCAATACCTTGAGGTCATCCTGATTCGTACCGTAGATGGTGAAAACCGTTAGCGCTATGGGTAATGCAACCGCTGCCTATCTGCCCCACTTATCCTCCAAAACTTGTTTTTACCAGTCCCATATTATTTCTAACCTGAATAGCAATCTCCCTGATAGTAAAGGTCTGCATTGAAAATGCCATAAGAGTATACCTACTAATCATAATGGATTCCCTCTTACCCCATGGGATATGGGTCTCCTGTTGGCATATTATGTCAGAGCCCAGGGATCTTAATATCTCCCCAACCCTTAACTGCTTACCCTTATCATTTAAACCACCAATGTTTACTGAACATATGGATATATTACCCATTTGAATAAAAGGAAAAATATAAAGTTCTGCTGACTACCATGTTTTCTGTGTTTGGTCCTTCCAAGAAGCCTTCCTTGCTCCTTCTCTGGACCCCCGATTTGCAACATCCACACAACAAACTAGCCCTCCACCCCAACTCATTTGAGATATCATCAGTGATGTCACTGACCATGTCATGAATAATGTAATATGTGATATCAGCAGGGCATTGCGGGGGCATGAGTTATAGTTAGCTCAACTAACTATAACAGGGGAATTTCTATCATTTTGTATGAGTGAAATGTCCAACTAACTATAATGTCCCTGAAACCTATGGTTTTTTCAGTGAATTTCTACGTTTTTTTTTTAAACAATATTTTATTTTCATTTCATCAAGCAGTGATAACAACCCAAACATGTACAGTCTTCTCCATTTACAGTAGTCAAGAATAAATGGCCCGTATCGTTCACATTGTAAAGTTCTAGGACATCACACCTATAGTAATCACCGCGCACAGCACCCCACCCGCCTCCCTCCTCTCCCGCAGCACCGTGAATTCCATTGGCCATTCCAGGGACCCCATCTCTCATGGACTGTTCAAGTGTGAGCTCTGTAGGTGGTGGTTCACACAAGTTCCCTCTGGCTTCATTCCACTTCCCCCATATCCGCGTCCACTTTTTGGGGCAACCCCTATGCGTGTAAACCGCTTTCTCAGCTATCATTGTGATGTCCATATCCTTTTCCCACTGGGATTGTGAGGGTGTCACCCCGGAGCCCCAGTTCCTTTCTACATTCCGTTTTGCAAGGGCCATACCCAATGTAGCTCAAGTTTTCTGTGCCATATTAAGATCTGTAGGTTGCCATATGTTCAGAATACAACATCTAGGGTCTGCCAGAACTTCCACCCCACTCACTTCCGAGATGTGCTCCAGCACTTGTTCCCAATATGATTGTATTTTGGGGCAAGCCCACAGTGTATGGTAGTAAGCGTCGGTTTGTCCGCATCCCCTTAGACAAAGTGGGTCAGGCGCGCGCCCCATTTTGTGTATCATGGTCCGAGAGTAATATACCCGATGCAGGATTTTAAGCTGCACCAATTTCAAACGGGAAGGGATCGCTGCCTCTCTGGCTGATGCAAGTGCCTCCATCCAGTCTAAGTCATCTATGTCCCCAAGTTCTACCTCCCACTTGCTGCGCAGCACTACAGTGGGGTCAGGGAGGTTGTTGACCAGTTTTTGGTACGTTTGTGAGATGGCTTTCTTATCCAGATGATCGGTGAGGAGCCTGTCCTCCAGTGGGGAGGCGTCTGCTAATATAGTTTCGGGGGGAATAGCACTCTGGAGTGCATGTCGGATTTGGGAGTAGCGGTACAACTCTGTGCCTGCCATGCCATATTTTTCTTTGAGCGCAGCGAAGGATAGGATTTCTCCCCTGACCCATAAGTCCCCAATGTTTGTGATACCTATGAGGTCCCAGTGCCTGAACCCTTTAGTGTTCGCTAATGTGCCTAAATGTCTTGTCTCCCAGAGTGGAGTAGCCAGCGTAAGCACTCCCTCCCAACCCAGCGCTTTCTGGGCCGTGTGCCATATTTTAATGGTGTGGGCAGTGGGGCCAGTTAGTGCTTGGCGTCTCTTAAAGGCTCTCATTAGGCGGTCAGCCGGCAATACCTCCCTATCTGTTCGGTAAGCCGGGTCGCCGTGAGGTGTGTGTAGCCACTGATTGATTACCACTAGTTGTGCCTCCCAGTAATACAATTTGACGCTTGGGAGGGCTATACCGCCATCATACTAGCTGCGAAACAGTTTGAGGTGTGCTATCCGAGCCGGACGTCCATCCCACAACAAAGCCGCTACTTCGGCATTAACGGACTGAAAATAGGTGAGCGGGACCGGGAAAGGAGTGTTCTGTAGTGCTTAAAGGAATCTGGGGAGCGCCAACATTTTAAAGAGCGCTGCTCTACCTAGCAAAGTGAGCGGGAGAGATCGCCAGTGGGAAACGTCAGATTTTAGTCTATGTAGTGGCTTCAGAAGATTTTCTGCCATAAAGGTGGTGGCCTGAGGCGTAATGTAAATTCCCAGGTATTTGAATCCTCTGGTCACTATTTGTACTGGACAGTCTGGGGGCAGGTGGGTACAGGGCCGTGCGGTAGGTAAAGCAGTGATTTGGACCAGTTGATTGTGTAGCCGGATTTCCTCCCAAACATTGTAAGTATATCTAGGATGGCCTGCAGGGACTCTGTCGGGGATGTCATGTAGAGCAGTACGTCATCGGCGTATAAGGAGATACGGTCTTCCCAGCCCGCCTCCCATGTTATCCCCTGAAATAGTGGTGTTGTGCGTGTCCAGGCTGCCAATGGCTCGAAGATCAAGGCAAAGAGGAGCGGCGAGAGCGGGCAGCCCTGGCGCGTCCCCCTGCCCAGTGCAATCTCCCTTGTGATATGACCATTGGCGACCACATGTGCCAGGGGTGCCGTGTAGAGAAGCCGGATCCAGCCACAAAACTTGGGGCCGAAACCCATCCGTTGTAAGACGGCAAACAGAAATGGCCACTCTACCTGATCGAAAGTCATTGTTGCGTCCAAGGAGAGGATGGGCGTGTCCTGGCGAAGGAGGTGGGTACAGGCCAGCAGCTGTGTAGGCGCCGCAGATTAAGAGAGGTGTTGCGGCCGGGCATAAAGCCCGACTCGTCTGGTTGGACCAGCGTCGCTAGATGAGGCTGTAGACGTATCGCCAGCGTTTTAGCCAGCAACTTCGCCTCCACATTAATCAAGGATATTAGCCGGTAAGACGAGGGGTGCTCCGGGGGCTTACCCGGTTTGTGTATCGTTACGATTGTCGCTAGTCTCTGATCCCGGGGCATAATTCCCTGCGTTAGGCTGTCGTTGTACATGTGGACCAAATGGGGGGTGACCTTGCTCGTTACCTTTTTATACAATTCCACCGGTAACCCGTTAGGCCCCATCGCTTTGCCCATGTGTAGTGCCCCTAGCGCTTTCCCCACCTCTTCTATCGATAGATCAGCTTCTAACTTTTCCACATCCTCCTCCTGCAGTGTTGGTAGTGGTATATCGGCCAGGAACTGCCCACAGTCTTCCTCTGTCGCCTGTGCACGAGGAGTGTAAACCCTTTCGTAGTATGTTGCCAACTCCTCAACAATTAGCCGAGGGTCATTGGTCAGTGTACCATCCTCAAGTGTCAGTTGTGCTATCCACCTACTCGCCCTTTCTTTCTTTTCCAACCATGCGAGCATTTTCCCTGTTTTGTCACCTAATTCGCATATTCTGTGCATTGTGCCTGTGTGTCTCGCTTTAGCCACATCTTCGGCATATGCCCGAAACTCCTTCCCCACTAGTGTCAATGCCTGCGGCGTGGTTTCATTGGGGTCTAGTGCGTGTGCTCTCTCCGCCTGTAGTGCTGCTGCTTCTAGTGAGTCCATGATTTGTTTTTGTTCCCGCTTGTGTCGGGTGATAGTGGAGATTGCGTGCCCCCTATTGACCGATTTGTACGCCTCCCAGAGTATACACGGGGAATTCACTGACCCTGCGTTTTCAGCAAAATAAAGGTCCGTGGCTGTTACCAGGGCCTTAGCAATTTTACGGTTCTGAAGGAAACCGGGATATAATGGGTAGGTGCGCTGTTGCCGCGGACGATGAGTAGTGTAAGTAAGCTGTACCAGGGAGTGATGTGAAATTCCCCTAGCTAGATGGTCAATCGCTGTGATGTTCTCGGGGGAGATCGCCAGAGTAAGGATGTAATCTATACAGGAGAGGATATTGTGTGCCGCTGAGTCATACGTGTATTGTTGTTCCGTGGGAAGTTTAAGTCTCCATATGTCTTGTTTGGAGGAACTGGGCCAGATTTAGCACTCGCTTTCGTGTCATGGTTACACGCCTATCACGGAGTCTACTACTAACCATGAGTTAAATATTTGTGGGGAAGCGCCGCCTGCCCTCTCTATGGGTTGTTGGCTAAATGGCTGTGTATACTACTAAACAATCTAATGTTATTGTGCTGAATATACGACGGTTATCGTCTAAAGTCAGATGGGGGGGTGGGGGGTCTTCGTGGGGGATTGCGATTGCATATTGATGTACTTTCACTTGAAATGCAATAAAGAAATTTAACAAAAAAAAAAGTCTCCATATGTCGGTAAAACCCATGGCCCCAAGAAAGTCTCTAATGAGTTGGCTGGGTCTATTACTGTCTGTGGGTGGGCAGCGGTTGACAGTAGTGTCACAAACAGCATTCAGATCCCCACCTAGGATTAATTCACCCTCGGGTAAGTCTAACATCAGTTTACTAAGATCATGAAGTGTTGCCTGGTGAAGTGTCGGTGGAATGTATACTGAAACCATATTGTAGCTGCGCCCCTCCCATTGACAGGCGAGTGCTGCGAACCTCACATGATCATCCCTCCATGTTATGGTGACCACTAGTGGGGAGCTTTTTTAGGTCTCGTCCTTTACCATTCCGAAGGAATGGGAAATGGCGAGAATTCAAGTGCTCGAACTGATTGTCAAACCACCGCATTTTTTCGTGGCGTTTTCTTCGAGTGCACGTGGCCACAGGCACGCGCTTTTGGCCCATACACTTTCATGGCCATCTGTTCCTCAATGTCCCTCCCACCCTTCGTTTGATCTTGCCGCAAGTTCAGGCTAATGGCCCTCCCCCTCCCCCAGCACAGAGCGCGCATCGCGGCCGCACAGCACATCAAAGGGCTTCTCCCAGCGTGTGCTGTGCGGCTTCTCCTCCCCTAATTATGTGGCCGGCCGTACTTGTGTTTCCCGGCCGCTTCCCGGCCGCTCTTGTATTTAATTAGCAGCAGCAGCATTTCTCCTGCGCCAGGCCACATCAAAGGCTCTGTGCCACTTTCACCCACACAGCAACACTTACAGACACGTAACGCCACTCACACCCACGCAAGCCCACTATCATCCACGCAACACCACACTCACCCACGCAACGCCACTCACCCAAGCAACACCACTCACACACGCAACGCAACTCATCCACGCAACTCCACTCATCCACGCAACTCCACTCATCCACGCAACTCCACTCATCCACGAACCCCACTCATCCACGCAACCCCACTCATCCACGCAACGCCACTCACACACGCAACGCCACTCACACACGCAACGCCACTCACACACGCAACGCCACTCACACACGCAACGCCACTCACACACGCAACGCCACTCACACACGCAACGCCACTCACACACGCAACGCCACTCACACACGCAACGCCACTCACACACACGCAACGCCACTCACACACACGCAACGCCACTCACACACACGCAACGCCACTCACACACACGCAACGCCACTCACACACACGCAACGCCACTCACACACACGCAACGCCACTCACACACACGCAACGCCACTCACACACACGCAACGCCACTCACACACACGCAACGCCACTCACACACGCAACGCCAGGCTACACATCATAAATAACAATCATTTGCAATGCTATAGGTCTCCCATTTACTTAAATTGAACATAATGGCATTGTAAATGACAATAACTTTAAAACATTTTTACCTTTACAATAAATTGAAACGGCATTGTCATTTACTATGCCAACAGCTTAAAGTTGCCTAAATGCAAGACTTATTGCATTGCAAATAGCCAATAGGGCTCGCTTTTGGGACCATCTAAGTGTTTATGCATGCAACATTTTATGTTGTTGCAACAAGGAAATTATGCTGCATAACTACTTATAAGGGCCCAAAAGCGAGACCTATTGGCAATGCCAATGCTTGTTGTATCAAGATGCCTACTCCTCTGGATCCGGAGGAGAACTCCGCGTGTGCGGCCATTTTAAACCCCCATCGATCGAGTGCCTTACACGCTGGCCCCGTTAAGTGAGTCTCTTGAAGCAGAACCACGGTGGGTGCCTTCCGCTTTAGATGTTGCAGGACTAGACCCCGTTTAATTTTGTGGCCCAAACCGTTTACATTCCATGATATCACTGTTAAGGGGGGGGGAGACCATTCGAGGTGCCTGGGGATCATCCCCCATCAGTCCGGTGCTCTGCATGGTATCTGTGGAGTGTAATGTCAGGAGTGAAGCCGCTGTCCGTGTACCTGTGCCCTATATGTGCCTCCTGTGTGCCAGGCCTGCGTACTAACGATCCTAGGAGAGACTGCGTAACCATAACCTGTGAAAAAATGCACATAAACCTTGCATAACTGAAAACCCCATCCTCCCCCCCCCCCCTGCCTCTCTGCCCGGCGGATCTAAAACTATCCACCTCCCCAACTGAGCAGAGTGCTTACATTCCCTTGTAATCGGCATAACGCTGGAGGGTGAGACCTTGTTGGTCCCAGTGAGCCCCCATTCGGAAATAGTCCCATTATGGCTGTTTAGGTACGACATCTCCTACCTCTTGCCGTCTTCACAGAGTGGTCTGCAGTGTCCGCCCAGGTCTGCTACCGATGGTCGTTGTACAGTGGACCCTCACCCCCCCCATCAGTGCCCTCCCAGCAGCCATAGTCCGCCGTGCTGTGAACTTAACCTGTATCACCAGATCAGTTGCCGTCCCATAGTTGCAGTCCTCCAGGGTAATGTCCTCAGTGGCCATCCATCCCACGTTGTCCGCCTTCCTCTGGTTCGCCGCGGGCCGTTGCTCGATTTTTAGGGCCTCTCGCCGGCCTCCAACCTTCCAGCCAGTCCCTCGCCTCTCCCGGGGATTCAAAAAGCCACGTCTTCCCTTCGGATTCTACTCGGAGCCGTGCTGGAAATAACATGGAGTACTTGAGTTCCCTGCTGCGCAATTCCTTCTTCACTTCCACGAAGCTTCTCCGTTGTTGCTCCACCGCGGCTGTGTAGTCCGGATAGAAGGTGACTTCCGAGTTCTCGATCTTGATCGGAGGGGCAACTCGCGCCGCTTGTAAAATGGCGTCCCGGTCACGGGAGTTAAAAATGCGTGCCAAAATGGGCCTCGGCGGTTTCCCTGGGCGCGGCTTCCCTCCTGGAACTCGGTAGGCCCGTTCCACCGAGAAGTAATTAGAGAGGCCGTGCGGTTTCAGCGGAGTCTGAATGAGGTCCTCTACGAATAGATCAAGGGCCGGGTCCCCGGCCGTCTCCGGTACGCCCACCAGGCATACATTATTACATCTGGATCTACCTTCCTGTTCGTCCAGTTTAGCTTTCAGCGTCATGTTATCATGCTCCAGCTTAGTCATTCTGACCTGGAGGTCTGCCGTGTCCGCCGTCAGTTCGTTCGCAGTTTTTTACAACTTCTCCCAGGCGGTCCGTTACTTTTGCGAGGTCTGCCCACATGAAGGAGATATCCGTAGAGATCGTGCCCATAGAGGATTGCATTGACTGCAGGGTCGCCATAACGTCTTTTAGGGTGATTGCACCAGTGTCACCCGGGCTGGGTGGCAGTTGTTTGGAGGACTGCGACGTCGTCCCTTTCGCCGCCTCGGCGCCATCTTTATGGTAGGCATACTTGTCCAGTCTTGGGGCCTGTGCCTTCCCTCTTACCCCTCTGCCACTCATAATGTCCCCCTCCTGAGGCCGCAGCCTGGTGGTCTCCCCTCTTGCCTTTGCTTACTGATCACTGGACTACTGGGGCCTCTACTGTCCGTTGGGACCCCGGAGGGGTGGGGGGGGGGAGAATCACCTGCCTTCCCCTGGCGCTTTTTGGGCGTTCTCCGGTCTGAGGCTGCGGATGTAGGTGGCAGCAATTGTGAGGCACATCGCCCTGCCAGTGTAGTTTGCGGCGCTGGGTCCCTTTGTCGCTCGGCCCATGTGGTGTTGCCTGCCGAGAGTTTCTCGGATGGGGAGGGGGCGGAAGTTCCCAATGCCAGGGGGCCCCCAACCGGCCCGCCGCCCGCCTCCGCTGGCGTGGAAGATCTTCTAGGGCACCCACCAGCCGTGCGCACCGCTCGCCCCTCAGAGCAGGCGGTGTGTGCCCCGGCGGTAAAGGCGATCCGCCCGTGCTAACACGCGGGCGCTGCCAGCAGGAGGTCCCGGCGGCCGGTTCAGCCCTTGCGGCGGCACCTGGAGCGGTCCCCCTTTGGCCGCGCTGTTTCCGGGCCTCGTGGCTACTAGAGTCCCCGGCTCTGGCGGGGAGAGTAGGCCGCCGGATTCACTGCGCCGGATCTCCGCGTGTGGTGGGGCCTGGACGCTGGAAGTCGGCTTCACTGGGAGCGGATGTGCTCCGGTTCAAATATTTACGCTTGTTGAGCCAGTGTGGGTCAGGATCAGTGGTCGGATTTCGTCGTGAAGCTCCTCGGGTCTCGGAGCTCTCCTAAGCTGCGGCCATCTTGCCTGGTCGCTAGCCACGCCCCTCCTAAGGTTTTTTAAATGCATAATTTCTAACTGGAACGTCCCTGAAACCTATGGTTTTTTCCAGTGAATTTCAATGTTTTTTAAATGCTAATTTCGAATTATAATGTTTATTAAACCTATTTTTTTTGTGTTTTTAAATTATCATCCCATTCTCAACCTGGTGAAAACTGCAAGTCTCACCAGTTTTCCATATATATACCTTCCGCCTAAAAAAATCGCCACAAACGAGACCCACAACTAATGCTAATGATATGTAAAGTAAGCAGTTCCGTGGAAACTAAAAACTAAAACACCACTTCCCCATATTTTCAAAGACCAGCCAAATCTGCAATGCGATCCAAAAACAGGCGATAGGCCGAGTTACCAGTAACAAATTAATATCAACCTTTAGCTGGTCTAAGGAGGTCGACTATCTACAGCGTGAATTGGACCCAAGTCACAGCCACATCTAAAGACCAACACGTGATACAGCTACTAATCGTGCAGCTCCGACACCCAACAAGGCCACAACACCCTGCGCCACCACCACCAGAACCTCCGCCCCCACCCCCCTCCGGACAACCGACCCCTACTACCACAGAGGCAGCGCAAAACAGGACAACTGACCTTCCCAAAATGCCATGGCCCCATAGCCACACAATAGCTGAATGTTGGGAGATGTGGCAACCAAGTATGTGTGAAGGAGGCAAGTCACCCATCCATACTAATGCACACAATGCCAAGTGTACCGGGTCATGTGCTACACAGACCTCACTATGCAAAGCACAAACCTCTCCATGTGGAGATATACTATTGATACTTGTAATGTAGTGCACAGTGGACGCAACCATGTTACCTCACGCAATGGGGAAGATCTCAGTCATGTAGTTGTGTTGTCCCCCCCCTGGAAACTGAAGCGGAGTGGGCTGGTCCAGCGTACGCTACTCCAGCGTAGGAGTATGAATAAATAGGCCAGTCCCTGGGTGTGGTTCACGAGTGTGAAGACCAACGACTCCTCAGAGCGGCGGCCCTCACCCTGCCACGTGACTGCCGCCATGACAGCGGGCCTCCTCGACATAGGCCCCCTGAGAACCCAGTGGCACAGCTCCGCAGACTTATGTCTGTACCAACTACTGCCTTCGATCTACACTGCGGACAGCAGGGCTTACAATTCATATGCAGTGGCGATTGCAGATGACACAGCCCAGTGCGCAAGACACGTTGGCCCCAGTGTGGGCCGCACAGACCACGCATGATCGCAGGTTGCGCACTGCTGTGGGCTTCAGATGCTACTAACTCACTGCGCCACAAGTCATCGCCACGAGCCTTATTAAGGCAGAATTCATTCGACAAAAGACATTGCTCTCAGTGCGGCCCGCCGGGACCACGTATCATCGCAGGGTGTGCACCGCTGAGTGCTCCAGGTGCTGCTAGCTCAACTCAACACCACATGGCTGTGCGCCCATCCTGACCGCTGCCTCGGGCCTACACTGGGGTTACCACGGTTCAAAATTCAAGATTAGTAGCGACGCTAATTGTGTAAGAGACAGTAATGGGTTAAGAAGACCAAATGCTCCCAATCTGTGCAGCTCAAGTCAATGTCGCGTGCCTGTGTGCCTTTGCTGACCGCTGCCTCTGGCCTACACTGTGGAAGACCGTCGAGAAGTAGTGCCAACTAACCCTGTTCAACACAAGCTGATCCCACATGTGTAACTGGTTCCTGAGACCTGAATAGCAGCGACTCCAACTTCGTGGCAGCGACCGTAGCACCAGACTCCCTTCGATCAGTGAGGGGTATTTGCATACGGAAGGCCGGCGACAAATGGTGCCACTGAACCTGCACTACACAGGCCGGTAGGGCCACCAACGTATGCACATGGCTGTGGGCCCTTTATCACCGCTACCTCTGGCCTACACTGTGGAAGACCGGCGACACATGGTGCCACTAACCGTATTCAACACAAGCTGATCCCACATGTGTAACTGTATCCTGAGTCCTGACTGGCAGTGACCCCAAATCCATGACACAGCACCAGACTCCCTTCGATCAGTGAGGCTTATTTCGATATGCAAGACCGGCGACACGTGGTGCCACTAACTCTGTTCTACTCAAGCCGATCCCTCATGTGTAACTATGTCCTGAGTCTTGAATAGCAGTGACCCCAAGTCTGTGGCACCGACCACAGCACCACCCTCCCTTAGATCAGTGAGCCATATTTCGATATGCAAAGCTGGCGACACGTAGTCCCACTAACCCTCTTTAACACAAGCCGATCCCACACATGTAACTGTTTCCTGAGTCCTGAATGGCAGTTACCCTAACTTCGTGACAGCGACCATAGCACCTGACTCCCTTCGATTAGTGAGGAGTATTTGCATATTGAAGGCTGGCGACAAGTGGTGCCACTGAACCTGCACTACGCAGGCCGGTGGGGCAACCAACGTATGCACATGGCTGAGGGCCCTTCCTCATCGCTACTTCTGACCTACGCTATAGTCAGCAGGGCTCACAATTCAGATACAGTACCGATTCCACATGGCCCAGTCCAGTAGGAAACACACATTACTACCAACGAGGCCGTCCACACCAAGCACCATCACAGGCTCATATAGTCTCAATGCTTCTAGTGCCAGTAACCCTATTTAACACAAACCAATCCCACATGTGTGACTGTGTCCTGAGTCCTTAATGGCAGTGACCCCAACTACGTGGCAGAGACCAAAGCACCAGACTCCCTTCGATTAGTGAGGGATATTTGCATATGGAAGGCCGGTGACACGTGGTGCCACTGAACCTGCACTACGCAGACCTGTGGGGCCCCCAACGTATGGACGTGGCTGTGGGCCCTTCCTCATCGCTACCTCTGGCCTACACTACGGTCAGCAGGGCTCACAAATCAGAGTCCTGATACCACATGACGCAGTCCAGTAGGCAACACACATTACTCCCAGTGAGGCCATCCACACCAAGCACCATCACAGGCTCATACAGTCTCAATGCTTCTGGTGCCACTAACCCTATTTAACACAAACCAATCCCACATGTGTAACTGTGTCCTGAGTCCTGAACGGCAGTGACCCCAACTTCATGGCAGCAACCACAGCACCAGCCTCCCTTCAGTCTTATTTGTTGTTCTTTTCTTTAAATAATTTTTTTATATGTAAATCTATACATGACTAAGATTCTTCTTTGTCCAACCGTACAGGGACACTTCCGGGCACCAGAAGGTTGATGGGGGTATGTTGGTAATGTGAGAAGAGGGTTCGTTACCTGCTAATGTGGGGAAAGGGAGCGTCAAAGAGGTATCTCTCACAGAAAGAACTCCGATATGTTTTCACAAATGCCTCGGATAGATGCCAGCTGATTAACTGAATCACAAAATGATTCTTCAATACTTATGTAGTGTAAGTTATGAACAGTTCGCACCCCAGCTGCGGCCCGTCTGCTCGACTCCCAGACGCAGTAGTACGAGCCGTCCACGTCATTGTGGCTATCCCGGTCCTGTTCCGTCGTACGCCACGCCACGCCACTCCGATTATGTTCCGACGTTGGCCCCACATAGCTACCTGTCGCAGGCGTACTCGCTATTGGGGGGCTGGTCAGTGGTTTAATTCTCAACATCTCACAGCCACTCCCTGAGGGCTGGTTTGCACACACCACACCCATCAGGCACATGCGTCACAGGCCATTTGACCACGCAAATATAATGGATCGACAACGTCACATCCTTTATTGCCGGTGCTGACTGGCTGATGGACGCTCCAAGGGTCCCAACCATAAAGAGTCCATGAAAAGTTGCGCAGAAGGTTAGTCTTTAGAAAGTTTATTGATAAACTGTGCGATTACTTAAAATCATTACAGTGTATAAAAATGCAGTTTGGTTCAGATAAAATACAATAAAATACAGTAAAATACGCCCCCACCCCTGCTCGACCTACACCGGTCAGGGACCATTGGTGCAGCTATGTGGTCTCGATACTGACTGTGTTCGCAGGTACTATACATTATTAATATTAAAAAGAATTAAAGTTTTTAGAGTCATCATGAGACCTTGCTTACTAGAGTCTGGAAGGGGTGTAAAAGTTCGACATCCTCAGTTGCACTGTGGGCTTTATCGGCCCCTGAGTCGGCCCCAGTTTTTCGGCGACTCCCTGTGTTATCTGTGGATTACCAACTTTAGGGCGGCGGGTCACAGGGCTCTTCGGGATGGTGTCCTTTAGTTGGTTTTCGAGTGCCATTTTAGCTTGATGGATGAACTTGCCTATCCTGGCTAATAAACATGTTGTGGTTTCAGAGAAACACCAATCCAAGGCCTCTCTGCAAGTTCTGAGACCCAGGATACGTAGTGCCGGACGTAGCAATCGCTGTCGGTCACTGGCCAGCTTAGGGCAGCAACATAGCAAGTGTAGCCAGGATTCTCTGCGATATTTGTAAAGTCGGCAGGCAGTGGCTCCGTCCGAGCGTGCCCAACGTGGGTTAAAGTCCATTATCCTGAGGGCCAAGAGGCGCATAAACAGAATCTTTTGTCCTGCTTAGATTGTTAGTGCGTCTTGTAAGTATGGTTGAGGTTTACCAGGAATATAGGACTTGTCCAAGGCCAACGTTAGCGGGTTGGGCCGGAGCGAGGAAAGATCTAGCTCAAAGGAAATAGACTGGACTTGGCGCTTGACGGCTTTTGCCCAGGCGGAATATGGGATTTCGTGTAAGTGCAGATTCCGCCCCTCGATCTTCAGAAGGTCAATGGCTAGTTCCACCTTGGCTTGCCATGGGGAGCCCTCTTCCCCAAACATGGTTTTTAGCGAGTGCTTCAAGGTGTTTTCGGGCGACTTCAGAACTCTGATGTAGTATTTTAGCAGTTCCCCCAGTAGTACCAGTTCAGGACGTTTCAGGCCTATTTCCAGTCTCACCCTGTTATTCCGCGCCTGTTTGGGGGCTCGTAGCACCATCTTATAAGCTTTCACCTGTGCCGCTTGGACCACTTTCTCAAAAGCCCCTGGATAGGCTATATGGCCGTACGTGATGGCGGGGATCAATTTAGCCCTAAGTACTGTCGGCATCGGATCTGCAGAGGGACTGGCCAGGCCGTGGCTTAGACGTCTTAGAGATGTAATTATTTTATCAATCTTTGGTTTAAGCGTCTTCAGATGTTTGAGTGCAGTGGCCCTCTCTGATACCCATGTGCCCAGGTAGTTGTAGGATGGGGCCGTGGTGATACGGTGTTCCCCCAGAGACCATGAAGCTTTTGTTTTGTGTGGATGTTTGCCAAAGATTATTATCTTAGTCTTGCTCACATTAATGAGTAACTCGTTCTCCTTGTTGTACGTGGCGAGACTGTTTAAGGCTCTTTGGAGGCCTACCCTGGTGTGGTCCATAATTACGGTGTCATCTGTTGTGGAGAAGCGTGGCTCAGTGGTTAGAGGCGGCAGACCCGGAAGCTGAGATCGACCGTGGACCAGGGTTCGATTCCCCGCCTCGGCGGGTCTCTGGCTCGAAATTTCCACGGACTCGACAATTCTCGCTCCGGTGCCTACTCGAATCACGGGGTCACACTCTGCAACTCTGGGCAATAGCTTGCTTAATCTCCACTACGGCCCCTCGCGGCGGGATGCCTGGCTTTCACCTTGTGGACACCCTGCCGGGGTTTCTCACAGGGGAATACCAGGACGGGTTTCCTTAGCAAGCGCCAGGATGCCCTTTGGGTGACAGGTTTGCGCTATATAAGTACACCTACATTTACATTTACATCTGCATACTGGAGCGTACCCAGAACCAGCTTCCCCAGTCTGGGCGGTGCTAGGTTGGCATCTTTCAGGGCTTGCCCCATGTCTGCAGTGTACAAGTTGAAAAGCAGGGGGGCCAGGACACACCCCTGCTTTAATCCCGAGTTAGTGGCAATTCTTGTGGTTGCAGATGTGGCGCTTAGTTTCACCTGAACCCAGGTCCCCTCGTAAAGTGCTTTTATGGCCTTTAGAAGATCTCTGGGGATCCCCCAAGACTCTAGTTTTGCCCAGAGCCGGCTTCTGTTCACGCGGTCAAAGGCCGTTGAATAATCGATAAAGCAACAGAACAGGGGCAGCTTATTCTGCATGTTGGCCTTCTTAGCGAGGTTCGAAAGCGCTACGATGTTATCCAGCGTAGAACAGTTAGCCCTGAAGCCAGTCTGTGAGGGCGGGAGTATGCCGTTCTTATCCACCCAAGTTTCCAGGTCCTTAAGTAGAAGGCGGGCATAGACCTTAGCTTCAATGTCAAGGAGGGCTATCAGTCTGTAATTAGCCGGGTTAGAGTGGTCACCTTTTTTATGTATAGGAAAGAGGATTGAACCTTTCCAGGAAAATGGCAGGGTTGCGGTTGCGAATGCGTGATTAAATAGAGGAGTAAGTTTGGAAGCGAAGAATGCAGGATCTTTCTTAAGAAGGTTAGTCGCACCCTCAGCTGTATGGCCGTCAGGGGCCTACCATCTCCTTGGCGCGGACTTCATATGCATAGGGTTAGTGCCACCCGAAACTCATTTGGACATCAGGGGCCTACCACCACGTGGCACGGACTTGAGTGCCACAGGCTTAGCGACACCAAACCCTGAGGTGGTGTCTGCCATTGATGACTCAGGACTCAGCGACATGTGTGAGATCTGCCGGACTGCGAAGAAGCTGATGCGTCCCCACCATTCAGGACTCTGCGTCATCTGTGACATCCGCAGAGAAGCTGATGTGGTCTCTGCCATTCATGGCTCAGCAACACCTCTGAGATCGGCGGGGTTTTGACGGGCATGTGGAGTCCGCCCACTGCTGCACACTCCAGTGGCACCAGGTAATTATTTGTTCATGGATGCGCAGAGGCATATATATATATATATATCTATATCTCTCTCTCTTTCTCTCTCTCATTTTTCCTTCTCTGTTTCTTTCTCTCTCTCTCTCTCTCTCTCTGTCTCTCTCTCTCTCTCTCTATCTCCCTCTCTGTCTCTCTCTCTCTCTCTCTCGTTTTTCCTTCTCTGTTTCGTTCTCTCTCTCTCTCATTTTTCCTTCTCTGTTTCTCTCTCTGTCTTTTGATAGGCGCATTACACACATCCTTATTTTGTGCTTTATTTTCCAGGCTCTGTCGTCGACATCCATGGTCCCCACAGGAGTCTTCCGCCTTTTTGTTAAATTTTGTTGATTTGTATTCATATATATATATATAATATATATGTGTTAATAAAAAAATAAAATGTAAAAATAGTTTATCGTTTATAAAAAAAAAGAAAGTTTAACAAAAAAATTATTAACCTTTTTAGTTGTTTTCTTAACTGCTGTGTGACTCTTGTTCCTATTACTGTTATTTGGTGGTATCCACCATGGTGTTAAATTTTGGGGCACTTATCGCGGGAATACTGGTGATGTCTGCAGTTTGCAGCACCTTCTGAATACTATGTCAGATTTATCTCAACTTTAGTTGCATTAAAGTGCTGATAATGATATGCAGAGTAGCTGTTCTCATGCAAAAAGACACGAGGTCCACCTTTGCGATTTATTCTAAATACTAAAATCCTGTATTGAATTGCACTGAGGTAGTGGCTGCACTTCGTGTACATGCAAAATCAATGAAGAAATCTCATTGTATTTATATTGATTGGGAATAGTGCGTCAGGTGCTGGATCTTGACGGGATACACTGCCCAGTTCGTATATTGTTCTGCACACAAATAAATCACATCACAACTTTCACAACAACTGCAATGCAACACAAATTCCGGCGATAAGCCATGTTAGCACCAGGGATTTTACACCTGCTTTCTGCTGGTGTTAAGCAGGACGACTACCTGCAGCATGAAAGGAAACACAGTCAAGAGCCACACCAGAACACCGACAGGTGCCATAGAGTCAATGAGCATGATACAGGGATACCTATGAGGGCCACAAGACTCATTACAACAACCCCAGGACCGCCAAAGCCCCCCAAACCCTCATCTGAGCAAGTGTGTCCGTATGGTCATTGTGTTAGCATGATAGGCACGGGCCCTGCAACATCAGTCTGCTGTCTTCAGCAGACGTTACCATGTCATGTAGCAGCGCATGCATTCTCCTGCATGCACAACAAGCGTGTGCTGGTCCGGCATACACAGGTCAGCGCAGGGGTGTGCCTATCCGGCAAGGGAAAAGGTGTGTCTCAGACATGTCCGTGTGCAGGAAGTGCATTAAGTGTGTAACTGTGTTCTGGTGTGGCCTGCCACAAGGGCCGCAGCAGACCATGTTGTAAAGTGGCATGCACCACCGCCAAACGGCACTCTCATGGTGTAGTTGGAATGCGGCAGGACATGCCAGAATAGGCATTACAATGCTGTGCCGTACGAGTGCACGGGATACAACAGTGCACCTTACGAAAGTGTGGGGACTCGTGGGAGGGAGGAGCAGCTGTTTGGCAACGTAACACACAGTGAACCCGCCCTTGTGCCACGTGCTGGGCATCTCATCCATGATGACCATGGTCGCAGACATCCCACAACACCAACGACCGGCCTTTGTACACATCCTCTATGAATGCAGCGTGGTTTTAACTTCTATGCTCATTCAGTGATTGATGTTGGCGGGTTGTGTGACTTGTGCTCCTTGTTGGTGTGTTTCATTTTGACAATTGTTTGTCTATACTTGTGCTGTACTTGATTGTGCATGTGTGCCATTGTGCCCAACTCCGCCTGTCTCCCACTCCCTGTTTCTTCCTCTTGCTGGTACTGTTGTTTCTATAACTTTGTTCCTCCACTCATAAATACATGTAAAGAACAAATTTGAATACTTCCTTGATTCTTTTACGTTTCAAAACTTCTCTCCATTAGGTTCTTTTTAATTTTCCATATAAACAGTTTTTTTCATATTCAACGTCAGCAGTGCAACGTATTCTATCAACACACTTTCTAGAACATTCTACAACATGTGCAGGTTAAAAGTTCAGCATTTTTTTTTTAACCGAACATTATTTTTTTGCAACATTTTCTCTAACATTTAACGGCATGTGCAGGTTAAAAGTTCACGACTGTTTTAAGTTCGAACAGTGCCTTCCAAATGCAAGTAGCAGGTGTGGTTGAGGGGAGCAAATTTTATCCTATGATATGTACTCCACGTTGAAACTGATTTTTCTTAACCAATCACAAAGATGCTTTTCCACAAAACGAATGTGCGCCCTACTTTTAAAAAACAACGCGTTTCATCTCTCAATCTGGTATTTTTTCCCATCTATAAACATATCTCTTATTCTACGAAGGAACTGCATGAGCTACAGACATATTTCCATACCTTCCAGCCATACCTTAAAAATGCTATTGTAGATCGTAGGACATAGCTATATTTTCTGGTGCAAGAGGTATGCAGAACAGAGACGTATTGACTTAGACCTAGGTTTACAAAATGTGCACATCAAATGGTTTGCACAGAAAGGATTGAAGTGGCACCAATTGTTGCCTTTGGTTAAAATCTGTTTGCATCTCCAACACCCTGACCTCATGATTGTGTTCTGTGGTGGAAACGACCTAGGCGCATTGACTGGGGTAGGCTTGGAAATGCTTATGGAGGACACCTTTGGACAATTGATGTTAGTTTTGCCTCAAACTGTCTTTGTATATTCCAATATATGCCAAAGACAGAAGTGGAAATGGTCAAAACAATTTAGTCAACAAAGCGCTGTGTGCATACCTCAGAGACCACAAAATGGGGTCCATCTACAACAACAACATATGTTTTGATATGGCTGATATCTACAGAAGTGATGGAGTACACTTCACAGATCTAGGAAATCGAGTTTTCCTGAATAACTTGAAGCTGTGCCTCCGCACTTATATGTAGCTCCAACTAATGAACACAAGTGCTCTTTTTAGAGCCACCCTATAACTGACAACCTATGCCCACTATTTTAGGGCCAGGTAACGGCAACTCCCGGACATTCACCAAAATGTATCCTCCACACAGTTGTGGCGCAGCGGCCAGGCCATCTGACTTTGCAGCACAGAGCTCTCCCTTTGATCACCGACTCTACTCACCCATAGGGGTGAGTAGTTTGCGCTTTACAAATACCGTATTGATTTACCTTCACACTCTCTGTACTACACCACCTAAGCACGATATACAAGTTGGACAGGTGTGGCACAGCGCCCAGAGCACATGACTTCACAGCATAGCACACACTAGTGGAGAGGTGTGGCGCCGCGGCCAGGGCGACTGACGCTGGAATCTGGGGACCACGGTTCGATCCCCGGCTCCGGCGGCAGGTTAGCCCAGCACCATGTGACTCTGGGCAATAGCTCGCTTAATCTTCACGACGGCCCCCAGCGCCTAGAGACCCTTACGGGTGATTGTGCGCTTTACAAATGTGGACTTTACTTTACTTTACACAGTTTGGGCTCAATTTAGCAGCATAACACTCAAGCAATACCTCACTTAATTTCCGTACCAAGCACTTTCAGACCGGTAGGGGTCAGTAGTTCAGCGGCTTTACCCAGAGTCCGTCAGCAGCTCAGGTTATGCCCCAAGCGCCATCAAACCCGTAGGAGTGAGTAGTTTGCACTTTACAAATACCGAATTGATTTTATACGCACAAACTTACCTTCGCACTCCCTGTATAACACCCCCTAAGCACCATATACAAGTTACAATGTTCAAAACAAAAGTTCCTCCAAGTAGGTAAAACTGCATGCTAACACTACTTGGACAGATGTGGCAAAGCAGCCAGAGCACATGACTTCACAGCATATGACATACAGTTTGGGCTCACGCTTTCATCCCTGAGTCTGGCAGCAGCTCAGCTTAGCACCATGAGACTCAAGACAATACCTCACATATTTCCCGTACCCCAGGACTTTCAGACCAGTACGGGTCAGTAGTTCGTCCTAGTAGGTATAAACACATGCTGACCCTACTTCAACAGGTGTAGGGCAGCGGCCACGGCCCATGACATCACAGCATAAGGCACACAATTTGGGCTCACACTTTAACCCCTGAGTCCCGCACCAGCTCACCTTAGCAGCATCAGACTCTAGGTAATACCTCAATTAATTTCCGTAGCCCAGCACTTATAATCTTTGATACACCCACTGTAAAATACAGACTACAATTTTCGAAACCATCAACACACCAATGACATCATCCAGTGACTGTGTGTTTCTATAAAGTTTAAATGTTTGATATATATGCCAAGGTGTATTGAAGAATTAGTGGGGGTATAAGTGTCTGGATGAAGGATTTAGTATGTGTGTGACTGACTGTATAAGTGAGTGATTAAATGTGTCTTAGTGAATGGAATGGCTTGGTGACAAAACTGTGTGAATGTCTGTATCAGTCTGTCTGTTGTTGTGTAAGCTGCTGCATTTTTTGGTCAGTAGCTACATGAGTGTCTGTGTGGCTTTTTGATTAGTTGTCTAAGTATTTGTATGGGAGACTGAGTGTGTGTGTGGGTGGGTAGGAGGTATGTGCCTGTGTGCATAGATGTCTGAGTGGTTGATTCACTGGGTGTATGGGTTCAAGAGGGCATGTGGAAACAGCTGTATGGGTGGTTGAGTGTGTATGGGTGTGTTGGTGAGTGAACGGATGTCTCAGTGGTACATGTCCAAGTTACTACATATCTAAAAGGCAGTGTATGTGAGAGTTGGAGTATATAAATGACTATCCGTGAGAGTCATTGATTGTGAGAGTGGCTGTATGGATGAGTGTGTACTTATATCAGAAATTGTATAAGAGTGTAAGTATGTGTTAGTATATGTTTGAATAAGTGAGGTGGTGTGTGTACAACTGTATAGGTGAGGAAATGTGAGTGTGATTGAATCTTTGCATGACTGAGTCGATGTGTGAGTAACTCCATGGACGAGTGGCGGTGTGTGTGTCTGTATAGGTGTATGAGTGCATACGATAGTGTTGTATTGATGAGTGACTGTATTTATGAGTGATTGTATGGGTGAATGAGTGGATGTGTGTGTAGATCTAGGAATCAGTAAGTGCTTATGTAGTAACTAGTATTGGCGTGTTGATGGTTTCGAAAATGGTAGTCTGTATTTTACAGTGGGTGTATCAAAGATTATATTAGAGTGTGAGGAGGTGCATCAGATTTTGACTTGGATGATGTCATCAGTGATGTCACTGACCTTGTCATGAATGATGTAATATGTGACGTTATAGTTAGCTGAACTAACTATAATGGGGGATATTTTTATGGTTTTGTACGAGTGTAATGTCCAGCTAACTGGAACGTCCCTGAAACCTATGTTTTTTCAGTAAATTTCTAAGGGTTTTTAAATGCTAATTCCTAACTATAACGTGCCTGAAACCTATGGCTTTTTCAGTGATTTCAGTAGTTTTTTAAATGCTAATTTCTAACTATGCCTACAAAGTTAGGACATGTGAAGAAAGAGGAAGAAAAGCGCAGCAAGAAGCAAGACAAATGCAGAAAGAGGCAACAGAAGTCCAGAAAGACTAAGAAAAGTGCAGGAAGAAGCAAGAGATGTGCAGCAAGAACCAACCGAGGAGCAGAACGTCCTCCTGTGCCCCCAACTTTTTAGTGACAGGTACTGGTGGTAACTGACTCGGATTAACCAGTACCGGAGCCAGTGCTATGCTAAAAGACACCATGAATACAGTGAAAACACCTACATACACTAGGGAACACTATGTGTTGGGGTACCCCTGTAATGAGCATGACCTCCTCTGTATTTGCCCTGAGTTTGTGCCTGGGCCATTGCATGAGTACATGAGTAATGACTGGATGATTAGAGTGCTGCAAGGATAGTGCATGGTGATTTTATAACTGCTTGGGTTTTGACGGAGTAATTGGATAAGTACATGAGGCTGGATGGGTGATTGGAGGAGTGCATGGGTAGTGACAGAGGGATTTCTGGAGTGCAAAGGTACAACCTGGGAATTTGGAGGAGTGAATCAGTACTGTGGAGGTGGGTAGAGGTCTGCATGGGTAGTGCACAGGGGATTGTTTTAAACTCAGTAGAATGGGTGGCCGCTCTTACCGGGTTCTTGCTGCGGGGCTGTGGAACTCTCTCCCGGTACACATTCGAGCTCTGAACGACTTGTCCACTTTTAGGCGGACTATTAAAACTTTCCTGTTTCCTCTTTCCTAGTAGCCTCCTCCCCCGTCTATCTCGCATTTTGTGTGTTATGTTATGGTACCTGTCTAAGCGCCAGGACGCCCCTTTGCTGGGGCAGCTGTGCGCTATAAAAATATCATTAACATAACATAACATAACATAACATTGTAGCAGTGCATGTGTTAGTGCTTGGGTCACTCCATGAGTACATGGGTACTGACTGGAAGATTAGAGTTATGCAAGGAAAGTGCATGGTGAATTTATAAGTGCCTAGGTTTTAGCAGAGTGATTGGATAAGTACATGGTGCTCATTAGGTGATTGGATGAGTGCATGGGTAGTGACAGGGCAATGGCTGGACTGCATGGGTATTGCCCAGGGTATTGTAGCAGTGCATGAGTTAGGGCATGGATCATTGCATGAGTAGGGACTGGATGATTAGAGTGCTGCAAAGAGTGCATGGTGAATTTATGAGTGCTTGGGTTTTGGTGGAGTTATTGCATAAGTACACACATGTCCCATCAGGCCCGTCCCCTCCCTTCACCACTGTGCAGATGCGCTCCCTGGTAGATTTTAATTTGGGGGATTAATTCCCCTTAAATCCTAAGGGTTCCGGAGGGTCAACTAGCCCACCCTGTACCTCCAGTAAGCGTCACAGAGCTGCGTTGCATAAAGGTGGTTCGAGGCCACACCCCTTTTTACATCTCTCTGCAACGCAACTATGTAGTGCTTACTGGAGGTACATGGTGGGCTAGTTGACCCCCAGGGACCATCAGGATTAAAGGACACTTAATTCCCCAACTTAAAACGCGCCACAGGGCGCGTTTGCACACTTGTCACATTAAGCCAGGCACCTTCCCTGCACCACTGTGCAAACACACCCTCTGGTGCGTTGTAAATTGGGGGATCAAGTCCTGAGGGTCCCTGAGGGCCAACTAGCCCACCAGCTACCTCCAGTAAGCGCCACAGAGCTGCCTTGCAGAGTGGGGTAAAAAGGGTGTGTGGCCTTGGACCACCTCTCTGCAAGGCAGTTCTGTGGCGCTTACTTGAGATACCTGGTGGGCTAGTTGGCCCCCAGGGACAGCATTCAAGGGGAATTAATCCCCCAATTTTCAATGCGCCAGGGGGGGCGTTTGCACAGTGGTGCAGGGAGGGGGTGTGCATATGTTTTCTTGCATGCTCCATAATGTGTTACATCACACTGAAATAACTGCTTTAATTTAAAAAAAATTAAAATAACTTTTATTGAGGTTTTATGATCTGTATCCCTTGAGGGTACAAAGGTGAGCAAGAAAGGAGTGAACAGCCATTAACAGTCCCTTTGGAATTGCTGGTCTTATACATATTAACAATGAGAATCACTTCTTAAAACAGGGAGAATACAGACTGAAAAACAGAGACATAAGTTCAATATTCATACATATATCATGAACCAATATCCCAGTGGAATAAGGGTAGCTCGAGGGTCCCGCTATGGCAGAATGAAACTATTAGAAAGGGATAAGGGAAACCTCTTGTGGTATGTGGAGGAGAACATGTAACTGGGGATAGGTTTGGGGTAGAGAAGATAACAGGGAGAAGGTAAGAAGCACTGGTAAGAGCATTGGACAGGTACTCGGACATTGTGGCTAGGGTGAGGGCAGGAGAGTGTGGTAAGGATGAAGGCAGGGTGAGGGTGTGGTGGTCTTTGGGGTGTCTCATCTTCTGTGTTCTCTCGGGGTAGGGAAAGATAAGTGGATGATGAGAGAGCGACTCAAAAAAATGCATTAGTATGCTTAGAGGGTGCCCCAGGGTATGTATCAAGGATCCACTAGTGTCTCCTGCATCTCCAGGAGGTGAGCAGTCCTGAGTCTATGTAGTCTGAGGAAGGGTGGGGCAGTCATCAGTGATGAGGTCCTTAAATTGTGTGAGCGTGGATCTTCAGGTCTCTGCGATAGGGCGCTTGCGGAGTCGCCAGGCTTGAAATAACTGCTATAATGCGCGTTCTTTGTTGCTTACCCCCCTTCCCATCTCGCCTGCTGTTATCCCCCCCCCAACTTCCCACCACCCACATTCTGCTTGGCCTTTAGTTACTTTTAGTGGTTTATCTTTCTATTCGCGCACTGCTGAAAATTTACTTTAGTGATCACCTGCACCCCCCAGTCCCTGTAACTAAACCCACTTTCTCATCGATTGCTTAGCCACCTTCCAATTAAGGTATTTATTAGCCCCTGTTTTAATTTTAAAAAAAATATTAAAGGTTTTCGGAATGGTGGGCAGCTTCAGTTTGCTGCCAGGACAGTTGTTTTTTTTCAAAATGCGTTTTAGCGTCTGGAAATGAACCTTTTTAGGGGTACACTGGTGCAGGGTAACACTTTCGTCCACGGGTTCCAAGACCAACAAAGTAGAGATCAGCAATGGAGTAGGAATAAATAACAGGTTTATTAATCACTCATGAGTGGGACCACGTCCACACAGCACTCTCAAGTGCTGGAGGAGGTAGGACACTGAAGTCACAGAACACAAGTCTTTTATACAGATTTTCTGCACTGTAAGCATTTGAACAGTAATGGGAAGAACACGTTTTAGAAATTGTTATCAGCAAACAAGGGCAGATGAATAACTAGATGGTCAGCAAAGTGGGAGGGGGAGCAGAAATGCTTATGGAAGTAGTCAACGATTGACAGTTAGTATCTGAGACCAGGTGCTCTGGCAGCTACAAACTCTCGTCATGTACATTGCTTGTAGCTGAGTCAGGAAGTCAACTAAAATAGATAATACAAGCACAGTTAAAAAACAAGCAGCAGAGGGCGGGAGAATTACAAAGGAAATGAAATGGACACCACAGCCAAAATGGCTGCAGCTTTATGCTAAGTAAAATATTACACATTTCCACAGACAACCCTTTTGGCATAAGCTAAGACATTTTCTTATGCTTTAAAAGGGGTACGCTAAATATCATTGATGTCAATTAGCATCATATTGCTGACTTCTTGGTCTATTGCTAAACGGGCATTTACATTCTGGACATTCGTTTTAGATGGTAGACCAGTAGTACAAGTAGAAATACAGAATGAACAAAGCATTGGCCCACATTGAATACATAAACAACAAGAGAAGAGAATTGTAATAATTATGACCAAGGCCGATAATATTTTTAAACCCCATACAGAAAATAAGCTCCAGAACCATCCAGTCCACGTCCATGTTCCTAAATCTTGATGTATCTCAGTAGCTATTTTGTGTAGTTTGGAGATGACTGTATATACAGAAAGTGCATTGTCCGGTGTGAAGACACAACAGCTAGATCTGATGATACAGCATGCTCTACCTCGATCAGCCAGAATAACATCTAGAACAAGTCTATTCTGCAAAGCAACCACACGGATTGATGCTTGTTCTTCTGTCAAGTTCCCTAAGGCTGTAGTTGTCTGATTGATCACTGCTTCCATTGTACGGGTGAGGCGACGGACCAGCTTACTGTTCTGTACTGGGCCAACAAAGAAGAAGAATCCTCTGTTAAAGTCTATATTGTTCCCTTCTGGTCTCTGTCTGGTCGAGTACAGAGACCTCGATTGCACGTTTTCCCCTACTACCAGCACGGTGATTGAACAATTGCAAATCTTGATGGTAGGTTGGGGGAGCTAAAAAGATAGGAGGTAGAAAGAAGGCTATGTAACAGGTACCAGACCAGCCTGGAGGTAGGAAGTAGTATGCCTTAGTTCCGCAAAGAAAATAAGTGTGACGTGATGCAAGCAAGCTGCTTCAGCCTCTCGTAGAAATCTGCATCACTGTAGTACAGTTCATGTAGTCGACTGGCACATCGCCTGTACTATGTACACAAAGGGGGCCAGTGGTCATGACAACAGAGATAACAAGGGGTCCATTTGCTTTAGCCGACCTAGAATTTGAATACATATAGTTTGTTGCTGCACTTCTTTTACTATATTCTTCCATTTCTAAAGCAGTCCCTTTTGCTTGTGGGTCCCCATCTTCGTTTGGGTAACAGAAGTTTGAACCAAGCTGAGCATGAGCCATTGTGAAAAAATGGCAGCAGTGACAACGGGATTTCTTTTATGTTCTGATGAGGAGGAATCTTACCAAAAACCCAACAGTTGGTAGCATTGCTTAACTGGTGTGTCTGATGCAACATTTGAAGAAATGAATTGTTTCTCAGATTTTGCCGGTATCCCTGTTCATGTTGCGGCAAATCAAAATGATTGTGCTCTTTTGTAGCAAGTGATGGAACAGTAATGTTAGGTAAGGAGACTACTGGCATTACGTCCCCCACTACCTACATTACAGTAGTGATGATTGTAGCAGTCAAAGTAAGACCAAGGATGCAGATTGTACAGCAGTTACACGTTGTCGCAGCGATCTCCTTCTGCTTAGGCGAACTAATTTTCATCTGCAAACAACAAAATAGAGGATGCCCAGGGCTCGAAAAATCCCAAAAATGGTACTAGTACTGAAGGACTTCGTACCTTGAAAAATCTCCTCGACCTAACTCCAACCTACTTGACCTCCGTCTCTGAAAGCGGAGCAAATGTGACAAGATAACAAGATTTAAAGCATCTTTATTGCTCATTACCTTTGTGGGCAATAAAAATGCCTTTAAATCGTGTCATATTTGCTCCGTTTTCACAGACGGAGGACAAAAGTTAGTTTGTCTTCCTACTCGCCAGAAAGGGCGAGTAGGCCCTAAAAGCAGCTCGACCTCGCTAAATTTAGCTTGCATATGCGAGCGGTCGAGTGGATTTTTCGAGCCCTGATGCCCTAAGGTCCTGGGCAGGCGTTGGTTTCTTCACTATCGTTGAGACGAGTAGTCACTAATAGGCTACCCCTCTTTGTAGTGAGTCTTAAACCACCGAGGACAGTGGCTCAAACAGTCTCTTTCTGCGATGAAATGTCTTTTTTCCTGGATCAAAGCAGATAACTAGATGTACCAGGGATCTATGTGGTCTGGGAAGACTTCCTCAGGTCTTTCAGGTGACACAGCTCGTCCTTTTTCAGTGAGCAAAATGTAGCGATGATCTGTCAATACAGCAGGGCTCATGTAGGAAGAGCTTCCCGAACCTGCTGATAAATAGAAGACAAGCTGCGAGTTAACTGGGACAAATAGTCACTCTTCAACATGTCTGGGGGACCTAATATTGGTGCAGAACAAAGGGCTTGGCGTAACTGTTGGAAGGTACTCTGGCACTCAGCAGTCCATGGGAGGGGCATCGGACTGTATTTAGTCAAAAGGGCCAACAAAGGTTTAATAATGTGTGCAAAACTGCCTAAAAAGAAGTGAGGCCAATCAGTGCATGAACATCCTTCTGAGTGCGGATTACAGGACGGTCTGGAATGGTCTGAATGCGGTCTGATGTGTGTACACGTCCCTCCTTAGACAAGAGGTGACCTAAATAGGTAACCTGCTGTCTGCAAAATTGCAATTTCTTTCTAGAGACTTTGTGATGATGGGAGGCAAGAAATGATAACAATAACAGTGTTCCTTCTTCACACTAGGTAAGGACGCCAGAGAGGCATCTTCATTGATAAGACAGGATCTCTCAACCATTGGATAGTTGTTATTTAAAATAACATGCACACCTTCCGGAGAACAACGTTTTGTAGCACGAAAATATTTAAGCATATCGGTACCCAAAATGTTGTCCGGCATGTTAGGGGAAACCAAAAATGGACATGCCGCAGTTAGTTTAGCAATTCTGAATTCAAGTGGCTGTGAAAGTGGGGCTAAGTGTAGGTGTTCCATCGAATCCTATCGATGTTATCATTGTGCCGGACATGGGAGCCCTAGGAACCATTTTTAGACAGAGCACTATAGATAGCCCCTATATCAACTAGTAACCGATCAGTAGATCCCAAGACGTTTGTATCAACATAAGGACCCATTTGATCTACTGGCACCTCCACCGGTTCCTTACCCCAGCCTAGGCATCCCTATGCATAATCTGAATCTGCAAGGGCATTAGCAGAATAATGAGACATTTGATATTGATTTCGTCTATCAAAAGCATTACAATAATTTGGTCCTTGTTCAACTGCCTCAAACCTAGGACCAGCTCCTGTACCTCCCCTTTTTCCTGAATTCCCATGGCATCCTCTCATACTTCCCCTTCTCCGCTGGTACGGCTGACCTCGCAAAAGAGGGCACTCAGAATGCCAGTGCCCAGGCTTTTTACAATAAGCACACAGATCGGGGGACAAAGTTGCTCAAGGGAGCGGGGGCACCCCATGTGTGTACATTGCACGTCCGCCTCTTTCACCTCCCCTAAATGGTGGACCATATACTTGAGCCAACATAACGTTTGTGTTTAATTCTTTAACCTTCTTATCCTCCCTGCCTTTCGCTTCCTATCGCTCATGATATTGGGCCATAGTCAAAAGGGAAACTGGGGAAGACGTGGTCTGAGAACTTTCGCTGGCCTTTAAGCGACTAGCCATTTCTGCTGACATATTGGCTACAAATTTGTCAATAAACAAATGCTTACCCGTATCATCGGCCAATATCTGACCTCTAAAATCATGGAATGTCTCTTCAAATCTTGAAAAGAAATCAGAAACAAACTCATCCTTTTTCTGTTTACATGACGCTAACGTAGTCCAATCTATTTTCTTATGGGGTATGAGAGTCTTTAACCTGATCACAATAGCTTTAGGAAGATCTAATATCTCCTTCCGAGGTTTCTGCGAAGGCTCCCTTTCCGCATCTATTTGTTCTAAATGTTCCCCGGTACGACCATATGCTACATTATCTTCTATTTTAAGTATTGTTCTCCACATATCAGTGGGAAAAATAAGTCAAAAGAACATATCAATATCTGGCAAGGTCATAGTGCAAGAGCTAATGGCTCCTTCCACCTCCTCATAGAAGGCGGCAGGATTTTTCCGGGGGTCGGGCAAAGCAGCTTTAAGAGCCATCACATCAGCTCTACTCCAAGGAGTATAACCCAATTATATATAAAATACCCCTTTGCATCATCCAAAGTTTTATCTTCATTGGTTCCTGCACCCTATGAAGGAACATGGAGGGGTGCAGCTTCACACATAGGTTTTATAGGAATTTCACTACTACTGGGTTTGTTCGCATCCACCGAAGCTTCTACTTTCTTTGCCTGAGACTGAACTATTTCTACAACTTTATTTTTTCTAGCTAATTCTTGCTCCTTTCGTAAACGTAAAGTTGCGTCTCGTATGTTAACCACTCGTCTAATCATATCAGATCAGGCCGAAAAAGGGGAAGTCCCCTCTGTTAATCGTTTATATTCTGTATTTGTATCAGCTGGCTCTGGTTCCTGAGAAATGTGTCTATAATGAAATATTACCTCCCAAGCAAATGTTTCTACAAAATAGAATTGCTCTGTATTTTTCTACTGTTGAACCATAGTTCCAATGAGCGATGCAGCGTGAGGCCGGCGAGCCTCCTCCCTAGCAGCGGTTTTTAGTTTATCTTTTTCTGCTCTAGTCAAAGTGGGGAGTGTCTGTCGCCCATCTTGCTTATCTTGTTCTTTGTCATCTGAAGACAAATGCTCGTTGTCAGAAACCTCATCAGGGTCATTTGGAGTGGAAAATGTATACGGTGGTGGGGGGGGCGTTCTAATAGGATGTAGTCATCCTGAGGTTTATTAACTATGGGATAAATAGGGCGCCTAATAGGGCACTGGCCATTTACCTCTAATCGACGTTCCCAATCTTCTTCTTCTATTTTTTCCTTCTTTTCTTTATTTTTTTAAAGTCTAGAGATTTTTGATATATCGTTTTTTGTTGTTCTTTTTCTGTTTTAACTTCTGCTCTCTTCACTCTCTCTCGTACTTCTTTCTCCCACGTACGCACACAATCAAAACATATCCTGTCTACTTTTTCTTTTAAATAAACACTGCTCTACATATTGAACCTTTTTAAAATAAAATGACCCATTCACTGGCCATTGGAGATCAGAATCTTTCTTTGTGTATTTGTTCCATAGTGGATTGTACATTATGGAAGAAATACCATATTTGACATACATATCTCGATCAGGTGTCCCCTCTAGGGGAGCCGGCTGACCTTTTTCTAAACTAACTTTGGTACCACCAGAGCAGCAATACCACCTACGGAGTGTGCTTGTGCTGAAAACAGGCATGCTTTATCAATATGTGTAAAATATTACTACTCCAAACAAATATTTCAAAAGGAGAAAAATCTCCACATTACCTGCCTTCAAACTTTGCAAAGATTGAATAACAAATCCAAACAAAAAGCCCAGACCAAACAAATCAAGAGTGCCGCTTCAGTGACCTTAACAAACAGAAGTCTCCAACTCCCACCTGCCGATCTCTGGCCAACGTAATGGCCACTATAAAATTGTGCCAAGAAAACCCCAGTTGAGACCACCCACCATCTGGAGGGTCAAATCAGCAAAACCGGAAAATTCACGTTGGCCTGCAAAGACAAAGGTCTCCTTGTGCAGTGCGCTTCCTCAGTAAGATTCCAATTCTCCATCAAGACCACTCCTTCAGAGGCCGCATCTCCAATGGGCCCCACGAGTCTGCCGCCAACTGTGGAAATGTACCTTTTTAGGATTACACTGATGCAGGGTCACCCTTTTGTCCACGGGTTCAAAGACCAACAAAGTAGAGATCAGCACTGGAGTAGGAATAAATAACAAGTTTATTAATCACTCATGAGTGGGACCACGTCCACACAGCACTCTCAAGTGTTGGAGGAGGTAGGACACTGAAGTCACAGAACACAAGTCTTTTATACAGGTTTTCTGCACTGTAAGCATGTGAACAGAAATAGGAAATCGGAGGCCGCAGAGACAACAAGAGGTTCAACGCAGACACTGACCGAAAGTTTCGGTCCACTCCTCTGCCGGACTACTCCATGAGGCAAATTTGGCAACAAGCCAACTAATGCTCTAAGAGGGAACCCCCCTCCCACATGTAAAGCACCTTAGCGAGTGCTACACATTTTTAAAAATTACACAATCACTTAAAAATTAAGTAATTTGCACCTACACACTTTGGTCCTGAGGAAAGCCAGTTTTAATCTTAAAGGCCTGGCTGAAACATGTGGACCACACCTGGATGTAGGAGACCCTAATTAACACTCCTATAACATGCTAACAGTGACCCAGTTATTAAAATATAATTTACCCTCGTGTACTGGGATCCCTGTATAGCTTTGAAATTTTCACCTTCACGTCACTACACTGCACACTCAGAAACATACCTGCTACGCTGTATTCAGGCGTCGAAGCACACCCGGGACACACTCGGTGTCACTGGGTGGGCCCGATGATGAAGCATGCCACCAACCAGGTTGGTAGGTGAGGGCTTCATGAACAAACAAAAGGGTTTGTACCTTGTCTTGCAGTCTTGAGTCTATGTAAATTCACAAATAGGCTAGTCCTTTTTGATCTCACATATAAAACCCCGGGGATACTGACTATCTTCCTAGTCCTCTCTCTTTCCTTTGATAGTGATAGCAGTAAATGATTGACAGTTAACATCTGAGACCAGGTGCTCTGGCAGCTACAAACTCTCAGCATGTACGTTGCTTTTAGCAGAGTCAGGAAGTCAACTAAAATAGATAACATAAGCACAGTAAAAAGACAAGCAGCAGAGGGCGGGAGAATTACGTAGGAAATGAAATGGACACCACAGCCAAAATGGCTGCAGCTTTATGCTAAGTAAAATATTACACATTTCCACAAGCGCATGTTCAAATTATTTCTTTTATTTCTTGCTCTATGATTGGAGTCTGCCATCTTGGAATGGTAAATAAAAAAATTACTATAATAGAGGCAGTTATGGAAAATGCTTGTTCATATGTGGTGATGCATTCATGTGTGTACTTCAGTACCATGAGCTGCCGTAGCATCATAATGGCATATATGCTGAACAGCAACAGCAGAAAATATTGACTTAAACGAAATGTCTGCATTGCCAAACCGGCATCACCAGGTATGAATTACAAAAAGAAAAAGTAAACTAGAAATATAATTGTCTATGTCATGTATTACAGGTGTGGGTTTTCGGTTCTTTGTTCTACTGGTGTTATTGTTCACTAGGTTTCCCTGTTTTTTGACCAAATTCTGTCTTGTTCCAAGTTTTTAACATGCTATATTGTGTTTGCAATGACACTAGATGTAGTATTACATGTCCAGGAGCGCCTGGATACCCTCGCTAGTGAATAGCCCTACTTAAGAAATCCTTATTGTTTAAACTGCTGTACCTAAAATTTCTTAAGAATAAATATATCTTCAAAGCTATGTGAAATGTAATTTCAGAGGTGTATCTCACTTTTTCCCCTTAGGGATGGTCCTCATTAGAACAGATAGCGGGCAACTTGTTTTGTTACCTCAACAAGCTCTGGCCCAGGCTCAAGTGCAGGCACATGTGCCAGGTCCAAGCCCTACAAGCATGCCTCAAATGCTTCCTGTGACAAGCAGCTATCAACCATATCCTTTGTCAGCTTCACAGGTACAACTCTTTCTTTTAATTTGCTTCTTGTATTGTAGTACTTCAAAAAAAGTTTAAAATGCAGCAACCCATACACCGAAATTGTAAAATATTGTACTTATCAACTATTAACTCAGCTCCTCAAGAAACTTGTACTGAGAAAAATGTATTTATCTTTTGTGTGTTTTTTGTATAACTCGCAATGGCCTTATGCAACAGTTTTGAGCGCACTTCCAGGTAAGTGGACTAGTTGCAAGCTTGGTTGCCCTATCTTATGATGCCCATTCCTTGGCACTTGATGACATAAGTATAACATAGGCAATGGTGAACAGACTCTTCCGAAATCCCAGTCTTCAAGCTAGACAGACATCTAGAATATGTGTATGTATATAGTGTAAAATAAGGTCATGCCACACCTTTACATCTTGCTGCTTGATAGCTAGCCAGTTCATGAAGGCACACTCAAGGTGTCTGGTTGGCCTGTATAGTTGGATGACCTTGATAAGGTAGTCCAGTGCCTTTCTAACGATTGTCTTATGCTATGTGTCTTATGCTATGTATAGTGTATATCATCTTGACGTAACACTAGTAGGTTAATGCCAACAATGCAAACGTATTTTTGAATGTTTTTTTAGCTAAGAGATGTGTGAATGACTTTAAAGTCATTTAGGTGTGCTGTGGTGTTTTTACTGTGCTTACCAGGGTGGTGCTGCAACAGTCTAGGTCCAATATAAACATTATATATCATTTCAGAAGCAGCTGCGGCTCTCCTGTCCTTTAGCACACCTTAAGTGCATCCATTGTTGGCTTACTGCCTTGTAACTAACCTTCCATTTTTGCTTCCACTCACAATTTGACTAATACTTTTTGTTTAAACAAACTACATAAAGTCTAATAATTACATTTCTGCATGAGGTAAGTGTGTACTTGTTCTATGAACCTTGGTTCTTGCTTATGAAGAATTTACAGGTGCTGATCCTTGCTTGGTTCAGCAATTCCTTTAATCTGCTGAGCCATTTGTTCTTTGATTTAGAACCCTGGCTAGTTATGGAGGCTTTAAAAATGTCAGTGAGGAGGTAGAGGTCATCCAAAATATACAAATTCCTAAATAAAAATGGATATACAGAGCAAAATATTTTGTGTATTCTGACGAGGCTTCAACGCGCAGTGAATAGGCTCAAATGTAGCCTACTATATTAGTCGTTTACAATAAAGTAAATGGGTTCAAAATGTGTTTATAACGCAATCTTGGCTTGAGCAAGTTGCTGCAAACTGTTATGGTGCTTAGGTGTCTTTAATGAGGAAGCTTGAACAAACAGCCATATCTTGTGTTAATTTTTGAAATTGTGTAATTCAAGTTGAGGCGAAGAAATTAAGACAAATCTTTTCACGACTGTCAGACTTACTGACGTGTGAGAGAAGATTTATTTGACACTAGCCAGGGATGTAGTGAACTTCATAATAGTTGCCTGGCTGCGTTCCAAGTTTCTGAATTAAAGCGTGTGAGAGATGTGGTGCCATCTAAAACAGTTAAGCAGAATGTCTTTAGAAATATTTGTATATTTGGTATTTTCAGAGTCAAGCCTAAAAACACCATTGTAGATAGTTCAATTTTGCTTTAGTGATTGTAAAAGGAGTTGAAAGAAATTTGATTTATTCTCCTCCTTGTCAAATGCAGAAATTGACCGCCTGTAACGACATTATTGAATGATGTATTCTCATGTAAAGCATTTTATTCTGTTATTCTAATTTGGGCTTGCTTCTGCCAGGGTGTTCAATTAAAGCTAGCTCTTTCTGAGAGTAAAAAAATGACACTAAGATTGTAGTAAAATTGCTTTATCAAAATGTTAAATTGTTTTAATGACTGAAAAGCAATACTCGAAACGAGCTATAGAACTCCAGTAAGTTGTAATGAAATATAGTTTGGTTAATGAAATAAATACAAGTACATGTATTTGTTTTTAAAATCTTAATCATCGCTGCCTAGGGCAATTGATGGCCGTTACTCCTTGAACTCTTTGATATTTATTATTGCTTGTGACAATTGAAGGTCATTACTGTAGTATGCCGTAACTGGTTACTAATGTTTAGGGCAATTGACTGTCATTATTTCCTGTGTCCATTAATGCTACTTACATTCTAAGACGTTCAATCTTTATTAGTGATGGCTCATTGTTGTTCTGGGACTAGTGATGTTCGTTACTGACAGGATTTTTTCGACATTTTGTTAATCTTTTTTCGAGGTTTGTCTTCATGGTGTGTTGAGGATGTAATTAAGAAAGACAGGGTTTAACCCCTTCTACGCTCATGACGAGCTCAGCTCGTCATGAGTTACGCCTCTCGTACGCTCATGACGAGCTGAGCTCGTCATGTAACGCGTTTTTCCGCAAAAGTCAGCGCACAGCGGGAAAACCGCTAGCGTGCATGCGGTTAAACCTTGTGGCGCCTGTCGCCATGCCAAGTCACTGCCTGACACATACCTTGTCTGTTTGTGCTGTCTAGAGAGCAACCAGGACTCCAAGTCATGCTCCAACTGCCAGGCCATGGCACCGAAGGCTTTGAGGGAGCAGTCCCTTACGCAGCTAGTGATCCGGCATTAACCTACTAGTGTTACGTCAAGATGATATACACTATACATAGCATAAGACACATAGCATAAGACAAAAATGTCTGAAAAAAGTGATTATTTTTTTCCAGCTAAAATTGAGGTTTTCAGGAGATTCTGCGTAAGGAAACATTGGGGGATCCATGCAAGCCATACCTCCCTGGAAGCCCCCGGGTGTCTACCTTTTAGAAATGTGTGGTTTTGGTAGGTTCCCTAGGTGCCGGCAGAGCTAGGGTTCACAAACTACAGCTAGGCACTTTGCCAAAAAAGGGTAATTTTTCACTGCGAAATTGAGGTATGACCATGTTGCGTTTTGCACCGTTTCCTGTCGCAGGCACTAGGCTGACCCACACAAGTGAGGTACCATTTTCTCGAAGACTTTGGGGAACGCGGGATGGGTGGAAATTTGTGGATCCACGCAGATTCCAGAACTTTCCACCACAGAAATGTGGGGAAAATGTGTTTTTTGGGGCAATTCTTTAGGTTTGCAAGGGATTCTGGGTAACTGAACTTGGTCGGAGGCAGTCAAGTCACCCCATCCTGTATTCTCCTGGGTGTCTAGTTTTCAAAAATGTATAGGTTTGCTAGGTTTCCCTAGGTGCCGGCAGAGGTAGGGTTAAAAAACTACAGCTAGGCACTTTGCAAAAAAAGGGTCATTTTTCACTGCAAAATTTAGGTATGTCCACGTTGCGTTTTGCACCGTTTCCTTTCACAGGCACTAGGCCGACCCACACAAGTGAGGTACCATTTTTCTCGGAAGACTTTGGGGAACGCGGGATGGGTGGAAATATGTGGATCCACACAGATTCCAGAACTTTCCACCACAGAAATGTGGGGAAAATGTGTTTTTTTTTGCCAATTTTTTAGGTTTACAAGGGATTCTAAGTAACAGAACCTGGTGGGAGGCAGTCAAGTCACCCCATCCTGGATTCCCCTGGGTGTCTAGTTTTAAAAAATGTATAGGTTTGCAAGGTTTCTCTAGGTGCCGGCAGAGCTAGGGTTAAAAAACTACAGCTAGGGACTTTGCCAAAAAAGGGTAATTTTTCACTGCAAAATTGAGGTGTGACCAGGTTGTGTTTTGTGCAGTTTCCTGTTGCAGGCACTAGGCCGACCCACACAAGTGAGGTACCGTTTTTCTCGTAAGACTTTGGGGAACGTGGGGTGGGTGGATATTGTGGATCCACGCAGATTCTAGAACTTTCCACCACAGAAATGTGGGGAAAATGTGCTTTTTTAATCCATTTTTTAGCTTTGCATGGGATTATGGGTAACAGAATCTGGTGGAAGGCAGTCACGTCACCCCATCCTGGAATCCCCTGGGTGTCTAGTTTTCAAAAATGTATAGGTTTGCTAAGTTTCCCTAGGTGCCGGCAGAGGTAGGGTTAAAAAACTACAGCTAGGCACTTTGCAAAAAAAAGGGTCATTTTTCACTGCGAAATTGAGGTGTGACCACATTGCGTTTTGCGCCGTTTCCTGTCGCGGGCACTAGGCCGACTCACACAAGTGAGGTACCATTTTTCTCGGAAGACTTTGGGGAACGTGGGGTGGGTGGACATTTGTGTATCCACGCAGATTCCAGAATTTTCCACCACAGAAATGTGAGGAAAATCTGTTTATTTTGACAAGGTTTTAGGTTTGTTAGGGATTCTCGGTAACAGAACCTGGTGGGAGGCAGTCAAGTCACCCCATCCTGGATTCCCCTGGGTGTCTAGTTGTAAACAATTTATAGGTTTGCTAGGTTTCCCTAGGTGCCGGCAGAGCTAGTGTTAAAAAACTACAGCTAGAGACTTCGCAAAAAAAAAGGGTACATTTTCATTGTGAAAATGTGGTATGTTCACGTTGGGTTTTGAGCCATTTCCGGTCGTGGGCACTATGCCTACCCACACAAGTGAGGTACCATTTTTATCGGGAGACTTAGGGTAATTAAGATTTGTAAAGCAACTGTAATTACCTATTGATTTTTTATGCATTTCTGCCTCCCAAATTAAAGACATTGTGTAAAAAACAGGTAATTTTGAAAAATGACCGATAATTCTCATGCCAGTAGGAGTATTCCCAATTTTGAAAATGTGCAAATATGTACTGTTTCTAAACTCTATAATTTGTTCTAATTTCAGAAATACATAGGTGTCTTTCATACTGATTTTTCCATGTATAAATTTTCCCGCAATAATTGCTATATACCCGGTACATAATAAAAAGCCATTGCAAATTGCTGCTCAGTTTTTAGGTCTCGCCTGTCGATGCGCATGCGCATCGAGCAAGGCGAGAGTATTGGCACTTATCCGCTCTTTATCCACACTGCAAGGAATCGTGGCGATTCCTTGCAGTGCACGAGAAATTTAAGCTCAATGCGCATGCGCATTGAGCTTAAATGCGCGTGCACATGCCCCCAGCCGCCTGCCTTGCCTACTCTCTCTCACAGCCTCCCCCAGCTCCGCCCCCTCACTACTTGATTGCACGGCCGCTAGGCCGTGCCTCCCCTACTCTCCTCCCCCCTCCTCCTCTCCTCCCCTGCCTGCCTGCCGCTAGCCTTGCCTACTCTCTCTCACAGCCTCCCCCAGCTCCGCCCCTCACTACTTGATTGCACGGCCGCTAGGCCGTGCCTCCCCTACTCTCCTCCCCCCTCCTCCTCCTACTCTCCTCCCCTGCCTGCCTGCCGTGTCGCACCTCTCCCCTCTCCGCCCCCTCCCCTGCCCGCCGTGTTACGGTGAAAGGCTTGTTTAGTTAAAAGGCTGTGGATTCTGCAGGTAAAGGTCGTCGGCAGACCGCCTGAATGGCGTGCACTTACTTAATGTCAGTTGACGGGAAGCATCGGGTTTTTCCTAAAATGGGGCGCCACCTCTATAGTCTATTTGAAGATCACCGTTTGTGCTGCGTGGGTAAAAGGGATTTGGTATTAACGGGACATGTTTTCTACGTTAGTGTTAACTGTTTTGAGCAGTTCGTTCTAATATCATGCACTTACGTTATTTGTGTCACAAACATACTGAGCGCCGAGCTTTCGGTCGGTGGGGCGCCGCCTTTTTCGATCTGTTCCGAAGTTGCCGCTTATGCTACAGAGTCAAGGGGAATACTTGTTAGAAGGGGCATATTTTACAATTTGGAATGCTCTACCGATTGTTTCAGAGCGGGCGCTTACGGCATTTACCTGCAGTGTTCGATATTGGTGCTTCCGTCTGCCGAAAATCCACTCGTGTGAGTGAATCTTGCGGTCACATGATTGTTTAAAGACTGGACATGTGATCTAGCGCTTCTGGGACGTGTAGTCCAGAACATTAGTTATTCTTTGGGGGATTTTTCTTCTTTTGTCAGTGGTCAGTTTTACATTGGACCTGTCTACTGATTATAGCATTCTCCATATTCATTCAGACCTGTGCTCACGCAGTCGTATTTTAAAATCAGATATGCTTCTCTCTTTAGTAGTAGTGTTTCAACATTTCCTCCTCGAGGTGGAGCATTTATCTTTGATATCACTGTCCATTTTAGATCTCTTTCCGAGTGACCTTGGTCTATGCAGTGTTGGACAATTGGTGCATTTAACACCTTTTGTTTTATCCGGGATCGATGTTGGGCCAATCTTTGTGCGATTTGTTGTGTAGTTTTGCCGATGTAAAGTTTATCACAAGGGCAAATAATTGCATAAACAACAGTTTGCTTTTGTAATTAGTAAACTCAGTATGAGTCAATCTGATGGCATTGTGTTCAAACAAGGAGCCTTCAATGGTGCTGACGCACGATATGCAGGTTCCACATTTGTGGTGGCCAGTCACTGGATTTAACTTCCATAGTGTGCGTAAGTCACTCTTGGTTTGAGGGATACCCAAATCTGCTCTGATTATTTGCTGTCCTATGTTTTTATTTTTTCTCAATGCAAACATCGGTTTTGGAAACGGAATGTTCAAATTAGACAATAAATGGCAGTTTTTCAAAATTATTGATTTGAATTTATTGGTGAGTGGACCATATGTGGTAACACACACCAATTGTTCTAGTAGCTTTTTTTCTTTTTTTACTACTAACGCTTCCCTGGGCGTGAACCACGCGCGTTTTAGCATTTTTTTGGGGTATCCTCTTTTGGAGAGTTGATCACATAGCATTTCTGCATGTGTTAAGTAGTCCTCCTTTCTCGAACAGTTGCGCCTGATTCGTAGCAACTGGCTGTATGGTAGGTTCTCCTTCAGACTTTGTGGGTGAAAGCTCCGGTAGTGGAGGATGATGTTTTTGTCTGTTTTTTTACGATGTAAAGTTATTGCTAACTTACCATTCTGGTGAAACACTTCTACGTCTAGAAATGTTAAGCGTATATTGCTGCTAGCCATACTGAATTTTATGTCCGGGTGTCTATTGTTATTGTTGTTGTCTATTAGGACCCCTGGCACCCTTGCTCTCCGCTGAGGTCCCTATGGGGACCATTGCCCACCAGTAACAACCACGAGGGACAGGATGGGGACTGAAGCAGGCACGTGGAAAAGAGTGTGATACACATTAAAAACTCACATTTTGTCTCAGCTGGTTTGAGTCTCGACTGAAGAACAGTGGATTTGGAGGGAGACACAATTGAAATTAATTAACAGGACTATGTTATGGCGGGTGGGGAAGGATTTCACGGTGGCAGGGGCAGCACATGGAATGATATGCGATATTATGTGCACATCCCTCACGTCAGCACATAGGTAGAGTTCAGCTCACTGACACGATATGCACATGATAGGTAGACTTTGATCCTTCAAACGCCTTCATCTGGCCTGCATAAAGTCAGTCCATGGCAAGACGGGGATAATAGGGAAGGGGGGCTATTAGAGTGTGAATTTGATAATTCTGTGTGCTCTGAAACAGCAGGACTAGCCAGTTGAATTTACAAAGCCAGTAGATATGGGATTGGCTACCATCCTTGTGGCTTTGCCAATGCTTTTTTGTCGAGTTGGCAGACTCAGCTGAGAGGCCAACAACTGAATGGGTGCGTGCGAAGAGTCAGGTAGCCTGTACTTCTGCCACTACACCAATTCAAATTTTAAATTTTTGGGGGGATGCAACGCATTGTCATATACAATGCCAAAAACTCAAACTTTAATGCTGCGAGACCTATTGCATTGTAAATGCTTGTTTACTCTGGGTTCGTCTGGTTCTTGGTGAACCTACAAGTCCTATATATCCCCACAACCAGGAAGGTCCAGCTGATGTAACAGTATATTGCTTTCAAAGAGCTGTCCTAATTACAAGAGGTTACAGGTGAAAACGTTGACACAAAAGGCTGTTTTTTTCATCTAATTTTCAATTTTTCCTATATTTAACTGTTAGTTTCTATAAAGAAACCTTGATGGATCTACACAAATGAACCCTTGCTGAATTCAGAATTGTCTACGTTTTAAAAATGTATAGCTTTCCAGGATCCATTATTACTTTCACACCCATTTCTACCATTAACTGGAAGGAGGTTGAAAGCACAAAATAAAAGCAAAAATAGGCTATGTCCCAGAAAAATGCCAAAACTCTGTAAAAAATGTTGGTTTTCTGACAAACGTCTGTCATTCCCTAAAAGCTAGGAAAATGGTGATTTCAGCCCCACAAACCCTTTTTTGATAACATTTGTAGGGAAAAACCCAGGCGCTTTCGTTTGCAGCCCGTTTTTCCCATTCCTCCCGCCCCACCCCAAAATGTATCCAGGGGAATCCACAAACCCTGGATACCTTTAGAATCCCCATGATGTTGGAAGAAAAGGATGCAAATTTGGCGTGGATACCTTATGTCGTCAAAAAGTTACAGGGGCCTAACCACGCACTACCCCAAATAGCCAAAAATAGGCTTAGCACAGTGGGGGGGAAAAGTCTACCAGCGAAGGGGTTAATCGAGTTAAGATTGCTTTCTATGTACTTATTCCCCCCCCCCACTGACTCTAGCCTACCTAACCTGTCAAAATTATTAAACCATCCCTCCCTCCACCATATCAATTCCCACAACAGCAATTAACAGGGTATGCATCTAGACTCAAACATCATTACAGTTGGTTCATCAAATACTCACAGCATGCAATAAACTCTGTAGTATAAACAGATAAATAATAAATGGAGGCCTCAAAGTAGAACTGGAGAAACTCCCACAAACGGCCACGATGAAGGGCCTAACTTTTCTTTGGAGGATAACATGAGTTAACAAGCATTTGCAATGCAATAGGTCTCGCATTTGTTAAAGTTAGAGCTGCTGGTGTAGAAAATGTTGCTTTTTCTATACCAATGGCAATAGCGCTATGTTAATATAATGACTCCATTTAAAATAACAAGTGAAAAACCTGCTATTTTCAATGCCAACAGCTCTAACTTAACACATGCAACACTGATTGCATTGCAAATGTTTGTTTTGAGCTTCAAGAACAAAGTTTCTCTATGGGGGAAATAAAATGCCACGTGAGTAACTGCAGAAAGGAAAGGCACATGATATCTCCGTGAAAACAAATGTGGCCATAACAGCTTCTCACTCTTCACACACGTCTTCAAGCTCAAGCACCTACCTCCCCCCCCTCCCCCACCAGCAACCTGTGAAGCCACTTTAGAACTGTTTACCAGCATTCTGCCCCCTGTGTGCATGCTAAGTTAAGGAACCCCTTCTGAAAAAGCCAGTGCCTGTCCTGCAATTTAAACATGTACGTAGTGCATGTCTCCCCCACAAGTCCCTCCATTGTGCACACTGCACAGAGCAGCTGGATTGCAACACCACATTGTACTTGCATATAAGGATGCATTTGTCACAATGCCTCGTGCTAACCTAAAAACCTATGGGCACAACAGAAATGTTTTCAGAGCCTCAGAGAGCCAGAGGGTTGTCTAATAGAAATATAGGAGCTTGTTCACTGTGTGCGGGTCACTGAAAGGTATATACTGTGTTTACCTTCTGTACCCTGAGACACATCATTCCATCTGAAACTGGTACATTTTTAATACTGTTAACAAGTATAAATGCAAACTATATGTGCACCACAAAATGCAGTGAACTCGCCTGTTTTGACTACATATTTCCCTTGCAGCATCCATGTCATCAGCTCTCCCAAAATAACTTAGCATGCCCGCCTAGATAAAACAGCGGTAGGGAGATGGGGGCAGCTTGCAAGTTGCCCGTATGGTGAGTCAGCCTAGCTTCTTAGCCAACGGAACTCTGCATTCTAGAACTTTTTTTTTAGCACGAAGTATCAACCAATCAATCAGGGATTTGTGACGCGCACTGCTCACCCGTGAGGGTTTCAAGGTGCGGGGGTGGGGGTGGGAGGAATATCGGGCAGCTCCACGTCATCCAAAAAGCCAGGTCCTGAGGCTCTTCTTGAATGCTTGGAGTGTGGGGGCTCATGCGATGTTGAGGGGGAGTGTGTTCCAGGTCTTTACCACGATGTAGGAGAAGGCTCTTCCTCCCATTCTGGCTGCCCGGATGCAAGCGATTTCGGCCAAGGTGAGGTCGGCAGAGCAGAGGTTTTTCTTGGGTGCATGGAAGGAGATTCTTTCGTTGAGGTAATGGCGTCCGGTGTTTTGGAGGGAATTGTAGGCGTGAGTGAGCAGCTTGAATGTCACTATTTTTTTCTACGAGGAGTCAGTGGAGGTCTCTTAGGTGCTGGGTGATGTGGTCCTGTCGTGCGAAGCTGAGGACAAGTCTGGCTGCGGTGTTCTGGACGGTCTGGAGTTTGTGGAGTAGAGATCTGTTTATTCTGGCATAGAGGGTGTTTCCGTAGTCCAGTCTACTGTTTGAGTGCGTAGGTGATGGTCTTCCTGGATTCGGGGGGGGGGGAGAAGGGGTCCACTTAAGGTCTTGCGGAGGGTGTTGAAACACGTGGCAGATACAGCGTTTGGAGGAGTCGAGTATGATGCTGAGGTTGCAGGCGTGGTCCGTGGGTGTGGGCGGGTTGCTGAGGGCACGTGGCCACAGGTGTCGTCCCACCCGGAGGGGGTGGATCCAAGGACTTCTGTCTTCTCCGAGTTGAGCTTCAGGTAGCTGCTGCTCATCGAGGATGCAACGTCCTCCTTTCTTTTCTGGAAGCTGTGTCTGTTGATGTCGGGTTCCTTGGTGATTGGAGAGGATGATCTGGGTGTCGTCGGCGGAGGATACTATACTGAGTCCATGTTTTCTGATGATGGTTGCGAGCGGGCAATGTAGATTTTGAAGAGTGTGGGGCTGAGTGAGGTTCCTTGGGGCACTCCGCATCTGATCTCTCTGGGTTTGGAGAGGAAGGGCGGGAGTTTGATTCTTTGCTTTCGGCTGGCGAGAAAGGAGCGGAACCAGTCTAGGTCAGGTCCCTGTATGTCGTCGTCATTGAGTCTGGCAACTAGTTTGCGGTGGAAGATGGTGTTGAAGCCTGCTGAGGGGTCCAGGAGAATGAGTTCTGCCATGTGGCCTTGGTAGAGGAGAGTGCGCATGTCGTCCGTTTCGCCTGGAGGGTGGTCTCAGTGCTGTGGTTGTTGCAGAATCCGGATTGAGAAGTGTTGAGGATGAAGTTGGATTCTATGAAGTTAGTGAGCTGTATGTTGATGATCTTCTCGGTGACTTTGACGGCAAAGGGGAGGAGGGAGATGGGTCTGTAGTTCTTGAGGTCCGTCGGGTCTGCGGAGGGCTTCTTGAGAAGGGGTTTGACTTCTGCGCGTATCCAGTTGTCAGGGAAGGTGCCTGTTTTGAGGGAGCAGTTGATTGCACATCGTAGTTCAGGTGCTATGGCGGAGGTGACGCTCTGGAAGAAGTGCGGCTGGCAGGGATCAGTGGGGGCTCCCGAGTGCATGCTCCTCATGGTCTTTGTGGTGTCTTCTGTTATGACAGGGGTCCAGGCGGTGATGGTTGGCTGGGTGGTGTTTCTGGTGGCTGGTATTGTGTCAGTGCCTTGGTTCTGTTCTGCGAAGTTGTCGTAAAGAATCCTGATCTTGTGATGGAAGAAGAAGCCAAGTTTGTTGCAGAGATCCTGGGAGGGAGGGACGTCAGAAGTTTCGCTGGGGTTTTTGGTGAATTCTTGTATGATGCTGAAGAGTTCCTTAGAGTTGTGGAAATGGAGCGGATTCTGTCCTGGATGAAGTTCCTCTTCGTGGACCTGAGGAGTTGGTGGTGTTCTGTCATGGCGGTCTTGTAGGTGGTGCGTGCTTCCGAGGTTTTGCTGTTCCTCCGTGCTTTCTCGAGTCGCCGGCAGGTGCGCTTTGATTCTCGGAGCCCAGTGGGGAACCAGGTGGCTTTTGAGGTACGTTGTCAGTTGGATTTCCGGAGAGGGGCGAACGTGATTGCTCAGTCGATGAGCTATCTGTGGAGTTCATTGGCTGCGGAGTTTGTGTTGCCCGTGGTGAGTGGAGGCGTGTTGCTGAGGGCGGAGTTGAGGTGCTCTTAGGTGATCTACTCCAGTTTCTGGGTGGGCGGTGTGGTGTAGGTTTGTGTGCGGTGGGTTTCGAGAAGAAGTGGACGCATCGGTGGTCCGTCCAGAGGGTTTGCGTGATGTGGCTGAAGCGAATGTTGTGTCCTCCTGCGAAGAATGGGTCAAGGGTGTGGCCTACCTTGTGGGTGGGGATGGGTTGGGTGACGAGCTGCTTGAGTCCTATTTTGGAGAGGTTGTCCAGGAGGGCGGTGGTCTTGGGGTCGCTGAGGTCGTCAAGGTGGAAGTTCAAGTCTCCGAGCAGTGCGGAGTCCGTGGAGACGAGGGCGTGGGATGTGACGAGGTCTGCGATGATAGTAGCAAACGGGGTGCGAGTTCTGGGGTTGATCTGGGTCTGGAACTGGAGGCGTTCCATGGTGGGGTGCGAGGATTCGTTCAAGCTGGCAGTTGTGAGTTGGAGGAAGCTTTTATGTATGATGGCGAGTCCACCTCCGGGGGGGGCGGTCTTCCTCTGGATCTTGTACCTGTCAGGGATTGCGGTTGCAGTCTGGTGCGGAGCTGGCTTAGGTCCAGGTCTCTGTGAGGAAGGCGACGTCGGGCAAGAGTGTGCTCAGGAGGTCCCAGCAGATTTCTACTGCGTGTCTGTGCAGGGAACGTACGTTGAGGAGGATGCAGCTCAGGGGTTTGGGTGCGCTGGCGTCCGGTGGGTTGACGGTAGAAGTAGGGGTCCAGAGGTGGGTGAAGGTCCGGTGGCAGTGTCAGCAGGAGAACTGGCCTTGGGTGGTGTTCGGCATCGACAGCTAGCAATTGTTTCTTCCGGGGTTGAGTGCGTGGAGGGTTTCTGAGTCGTATCGGTGGTGGGGGGTCGGAGGAACAGGGTCTCTGGCACTGGTCATGGTCGGGCCTAGACAGGCTTGCCTTCGGCACACCAGGGGGCACGGTCACTTAGCGGCTGCCATTATGTAGAGGTTGGGGAAGGGAGAGCAGCTGGGAGGAGGGAGCAGGAAATTCAGGAGGGGGGCGCAGGGGCAGCATCGACGGGAAAGGGGGCGAGAACAGCGACAAGGTCAACAGTGAAAAAAGGCACAGGAGACTGGAAGGCACAGAAAGGCAACAAGAGACAGCGAGGCACAGACAGACAACAAGCTAGAACAAGGGACACCGAGGCACAGACAGGCAACCAGGCCCAGAAAGGCACAAGGGACAACAAGGCACAGAAAGGCACAAGGGACAGCGAGGCACAGAAAGGCACAAGGGACAACGAGGCACAGAAAGGCACAAGGGACAACGAGGCACAAGGGACAAAGAGGCACAGAGAGGCACAAGGGACAACGAGGCACAAGGGACAACGAGGCACAAGGGACAACGAGGCACAAGGGACAACGAGGCACAAGGGACAACGAGGCACAGACAGACAACGAGGCACAAGGGACAACGAGGCACAGACAGACAACGAGGCACAGACAGACAACGAGGCACAGACAGACAACGAGGCACAGACAGACAACGAGGCACAGACAGACAACGAGGCACAGACAGACAACGAGGCACAGACAGACAACGAGGCACAGACAGACAACGAGGCACAGACAGACAACGAGGCACAGACAGACAACGAGGCACAGACAGACAACGAGGCACAGACAGACAACGAGGCACAGACAGACAACGAGGCACAGACAGACAACGAGGCACAGACAGACAACGAGGCACAGACAGACAACGAGGCACAGACAGACAACGAGGCACAGACAGACAACGAGGCACAGAAGACACGAGGCACAGACAGACAACGAGGCACAGACAGACAACGAGGCACAGACAGACAACGAGGCACAGACAGACAACGAGGCACAGACAGACAACGAGGCACAGACAGACAACGAGGCACAGACAGACAACGAGGCACAGACAGACAACGAGGCACAGACAGACAACGAGGCACAGACAGACAACGAGGCACAGACAGACAACGAGGCACAGACAGACAACGAGGCACAGACAGACAACGAGGCACAGACAGACAACGAGGCACAGACAGACAACGAGGCACAGACAGACAACGAGGCACAGACAGACAACGAGGCACAGACAGACAACGAGGCACAGACAGACAACGAGGCACAGACAGACAACGAGGCACAGACAGAAACGAGGCACAGACAGACAACGAGGCACAGACAGACAACGAGGCACAGACAGACAACGAGGCACAGACAGACAACGAGGCACAGACAGACAACGAGGCACAGACAGACAACGAGGCACAGACAGACAACGAGGCACAGACAGACAACGAGCACAGACAGACAACGAGGCACAGACAGACAACGAGGCACAGACAGACAACGAGGCACAGACAGACAACGAGGCACAGACAGACAACGAGGCACAGACAGACAACGAGGCACAGACAGACAACGAGGCACAGACAGACAACGAGGCACAGACAGACAACGAGGCACAGACAGACAACGAGGCACAGACAGACAACGAGGCACAGACAGACAACGAGGCACAGACAGACAACGAGGCACAGACAGACAACGAGGCACAGACAGACAACGAGGCACAGACAGACAACGAGGCACAGACAGACAACGAGGCACAGACAGACAACGAGGCACAGACAGACAACGAGGCACAGACAGACAACGAGGCACAGACAGACAACGAGGCACAGACAGACAACGAGGCACAGACAGACAACGAGGCACAGACAGACAACGAGGCACAGACAGACAACGAGGCACAGACAGACAACGAGGCACAGACAGACAACGAGGCACAGACAGACAACGAGGCACAGACAGACAACGAGGCACAGACAGACAACGAGGCACAGACAGACAACGAGCACAGACAGACAACGAGGCACAGACAGACAACGAGGCACAGACAGACAACGAGGCACAGACAGACAACGAGGCACAGACAGACAACGAGGCACAGACAGACAACGAGGCACAGACAGACAACGAGGCACAGACAGACAACGAGGCACAGACAGACAACGAGGCACAGACAGACAACGAGGCACAGACAGACAACGAGGCACAGACAGACAACGAGGCACAGACAGACAACGAGGCACAGACAGACAACGAGGCACAGACAGACAACGAGGCACAGACAGACAACGAGGCACAGACAGACAACGAGGCACAGACAGACAACGAGGCACAGACAGACAACGAGGCACAGACAGACAACGAGGCACAGACAGACAACGAGGCACAGACAGACAACGAGGCACAGACAGACAACGAGGCACAGACAGACAACGAGGCACAGACAGACAACGAGGCACAGACAGACAACGAGGCACAGACAGACAACGAGGCACAGACAGACAACGAGGCACAGACAGACAACGAGGCACAGACAGACAACGAGCACAGACAGACAACGAGGCACAGACAGACAACGAGGCACAGACAGACAACGAGGCACAGACAGACAACGAGGCACAGACAGACAACGAGGCACAGACAGACAACGAGGCACAGACAGACAACGAGGCACAGACAGACAACGAGGCACAGACAGACAACGAGGCACAGACAGACAACGAGGCACAGACAGACAACGAGGCACAGACAGACAACGAGGCACAGACAGACAACGAGGCACAGACAGACAACGAGGCACAGACAGACAACGAGGCACAGACAGACAACGAGGCACAGACAGACAACGAGGCACAGACAGACAACGAGGCACAGACAGACAACGAGGCACAGACAGACAACGAGGCACAGACAGACAACGAGGCACAGACAGACAACGAGGCACAGACAGACAACGAGGCACAGACAGACAACGAGGCACAGACAAACAGAAGCAGGGAAAACACACAGAAAGGCAGGTAAAGCGGACCAGCAGAAGAGCAAAGCTCCCAACTTGACCACCTGGGAATCATCTTACCTGGAGACCAGAGAGGTACAGGGGGCAGAGGCACAATGACTGAGCTGCGCGAGGGGATACCAGTTTACCTGACCAGGAGGTCAAGTTAAAAAACTCATGGTGTAAAGTGCTATTAAGCTTAAGAGCCAGGAAATGAGGACACTTGGCTAGTATCGTTATTTGCTAAGTAGGCTCTTTAAAGTTACTTGTAGATACTGATATTTGCCTTCTTAGCAAACACAGCTCTCATTTCAAAAGATAGCATCACCAATATGAGAGCAGACTACCCCTTCACCTTCACCTGATGTGGGGATTGCTACCATCACACACACTAGGAGCAAAAGCTGAGATATGCAAGACATTATCTGCCTTTTCAGCTGTTGAATACTTCTCACTGAGGTACCTGTTTAGTGTGCAACACCTCTAAGAGCAGTGGCTCTGCACTCTCTAGTCGCACACACTCATCCGGTGCAGTGAGGTCAGTCCGTCCACATTGGCAATGTTTATGTCCAGTCCACTAGCCAAGAAGCCACTTCACATTCTTTGTATCCCCACTGGAGCAGGCAGCCAGAAATATGGCGCCGTTCTCAAAACGCTCCTGGGGCCGCCTGTCCAGTGTTCTTCTGATGTCGATGCTGCCCTGATAGTAGCTTTGGAATGGGGAAAACCTCCATCTGAAGAGCTGTTAAAGTTTACTTCTCATAAACTATGAGCCCTCTTTGTAATCAGTTATTTAAATTGTATCAAGTTCCTACTAATGTTACAGTTATGATGTGCTTTAAAATGCACATTTCCCATCACCGCAATAGGCTGGAATTGTTTGGGATTCATTTTTTTGGCAGTTTGTGCTTATTTTACAGACATCACCGACAGTTACGCTGTGCGGGTGACGGATGAGCACGGGAGGGGGAGGAAAGAAAGGCATCACAAAGTATGATGGAAGGGGGATGGGAACAATGACAACACGGGGGCGGGAGGCGGGGGCGGGGGTGGGAGCAAAGTCAACACAGACAACAGGGGGGGCAGGAGCAAAGTTAACATTAACAATGAGAGGGGGAGCTGGAGCAAATTCAACACTGACACCAGGAGGGGGGCGCGAGAAAAGTCAACACGACGGACGGCGCTCAGAGATAGCAGAGCTCTGAACACTAAAATTACAAAACAAGCTGAGGCAAAAGAAGAAGTCGTTCGCGGACCAAAACACCAAAAGGATCCATGTAGCAGGGGTAGTAGCAGGGCAAGAACAAAACAGCCACAAGGCGGAACAAATGTACTCTATTCACAAACAAACTCGCCCTAAAAACTGCTGCTTGTGTATTCTTCACTACTGGTGGCTCTCTGGCACAATAGTGCCTCGGTGATGACTGCATCACCGGAGATTTTTTACTCACTTTTGCCCGTCCAGAGCTGCGTCTGATTTGCATCGCTGGATACCGCCTGACACATCTGCCCGTCCGGATCGGCGCCCGAGCTGAGCCCAACATCAAGACTGGAGTAATGCCTGGATAACTGCAAGGGAGCTCGGCAGGCGTGTAACTGTGCAATCGGACCGCTGTGGAGAGCAATAATCCGTGCGCACTGCAAGTGTGACTGGACCGAGCTGCATTATCGGAGAACGGAAATCTCGAGCGGAGGACCCGCGAGATCATCATAACGTGATTAATTAGACTGAGAAGCAAACTATGAAGGAAGGATCTGCCCGGCCTGACTTTAAAATGGCGGCCACAACAGACATTTGAAGACGACAAAATAACAATTCCATAGTTGAAGGCAGTCATTGACCTCACATCCCAGGAGTACACATGAACAGGGCATAGTGAAATGAAATAAGTGGAGAAAGTGGATTTACACCCGAATTGCTGAAAATCTTTAGACCAAGAAAACAGAACTGCCCCGCCTGACGCAAAAATGGCGGCCACCATGGACGAACAAAGAAGGTAGGAACCACATCAATAATAATTCTTATCCAAACGAGATCGGCAGCCCCCCCTCCCTCGTCTGTGTTCTAAGAAAGCATTACCTCGGGAAAGAAGCATAAGAAAGGGCAGGGAACAAACAGAAGACAGGGCCAGCCCTAAGATGGCGGCCATCGCAGACATCATGCGAAGCAAGCAAGCACAACAAACGGGAAAAACAGGTCCCACCTCACCGGATTCTAAAATTGTGACCTGAGCGATATATAACATCGGTGCCAATACTCAAAACTAAAACAAAAGGGCTGAATGATCATCAATATTGTTATTTCTACTATGGATGCCAGAATGGAGATAAGAAGAGGCAGATAAAAAGAGACTTATGAGCACCTGAAACTAATAAATATAAATTAAGATTGATAGACAAGCGAAATCACAAAAGACCACGACTTTAATACAAGGTAAAGAAAAACAACTGTGGAACAACATATAGCATAACGCACACCACATATGAGAAGCTTTATTACCATTGTAAGTGACATCAATTAGCAAAAATGACGGATCACAACCTGGTAGAAGTAGAAGTAGGATGCAATGCACAGATCATAAAATATCCAACACACCTATCTAAAACCGCAAGTAAGAAATATAAACACAACCTTATGAGGAAAAACCCGGACACATGGATATCTGACCCCTCCTTCAACCTTGACAAAGGCAGGATCATAAACGACCTGATATTTTTCACCAGAAGAACTGCCAAATGGCGCACTGTCTTCACAGAGATGTTTAACATAAAAACTGTTAGCAATATCCCACATGGCACAAAACTAGCCATCATACTTTCACCAAGATGTAGAGCAGACCTGTGCATAACTTTATACAAAAACGGAATAGTGCTTATACAAGCAACCAATAACGATTTAGAAAAATTTGACAACATATTCCCAAAATTAAAAGGAGTAGAGAAGGCGAAGGATAAACACCATCAGAATGCCCAAACGGACACCCTAAACACTAGCTACTCTACCACCACAGGCAACAGATTACCTAGAGAACTGCAGGATCAACAGCACGAAAGAACACAAAATCACACAGACATCCTACTACAAAGAGAACCCCATCTTCCTCTACACGCAACGCCACCAAGAACCACAACGAACACAGAGACCGGTATGGATAGGGAAGACACAAAGAGCATAAAAACATCTATACTATATAATAATACCGCCCCAGCAAAAAGACCGATAAAAGAATCAGCGATGCTCGCCCAGGAGGTGGATACACAACGATCAACGACGCAAGTAGAAAGAATGGAGAATGAGGACAGATTGGATGAAGAGGAGACCGAGAGAACAGAATCACCGATGCTGTTTGCTAATACCGCCACAGGACAAGCACAGAGAGAAGAGTCAACAATGCGCTCACATGAAGGGACCTCGCCTACTAATGCACCTCGCAATAAGATGCTAGGACGAAATGATACGGTAGATGCCACCCCTCCACTAACCACCCCTGATGTGGAAAAGACGACCCTACAACTAACCTCCCCTCACACAACACAAATATCGGACGAGTCCACACGAAACATCAGTCTCCAAGAAACGACTGAAAGATCATACGATTCAGATACCACATCACAAAGCACACAGAATGAAAACGCTGTCAACAGAAAGGAAGACACAAGGAAGGGGAATTATCAAAAAAGAACAGACGCTAGACACTGGATCACAATCGGTCAACATCAAAATGAAAGGATAGACACCTTGTGCACATCACCTCAGACCAGGAGAGATATAAAGAGTCTACAGGCACAAATTGACAATATGTCACAAGACATCCTAAGCAAGCTGAAAGCAATGGAAAAGACACTGGAAATCACAGTAAGCACACACTCCAAAGTCGAATTCATTCAAGAATTAATACATAATTTGCATAGAAAGTGGAGGAAGATAGCCATGCCACTACTAAATAGACACAATCGACCAAACAGGACTACCAGTTATCTATCAGAAGATGAAACCCTAGCCTTGATACAGGCATACAAGTCCCTAGAACTCAATAGAGGGGAAGAAATCAGAACAGTTCCGATTGATGCAAATAGAACATCCAGACATAGCGAAAGGAAACCCAATCTTAGCAACCTACAACAAGTCCAGCTATCCACCAACTTGATCGAACGGGACCCTAGAAACACCAGAAAACCTCTGAAATGTCTATTGATCAACTGTAGATCCGCAGTAAAACATGCGTCAGACATCACAGCCCTTATCATTGGCCAAGAAATTGACATAGCAATCTTAACAGAAACATGGCTCTCAGAGTCATCTTCTCCATTCATGGATCTGTTAGTGCCCCCTCAATATAACTTAGTGAGACTAGACAGACCAAAAAAGATAGGAGGTGGTATAGCCTGCATACACCGTTCGGACATAGAAATGTATCAAACTCAGGCTGACTCGCTGGAATCCTGTGAATACTTAGGTCTTAATATACGATCAGCAGACAATCAAAGATGCAACTTGCATGCCTTTTACCATCCACCGGGAAATAATGCTACTTTCATAGACCAGTTGATGGAGATCATCACGGATAACTCTAACTGTAATTCCAACTACATATTCCTGGGGGATTTTAATTTACACTGGGACAACAAAATAGACAAACAGATCTGCGCTCTTAAAGACTTTCTGAATGAACTAAATCTTACACAAGCCTGCACACAGCCAACTCACGCTAAAGGAGCAACTCTAGACTGGATAATATCAAGAAAAATGAACATACAGATCCATTCAGTTGTACCGTGTGACTGGTCCGATCACTATGCCATAACCTTCCTAATACCCACCTGGAATAGGAATAAGATCACGCAACCGATTAAACTCAAGAAGTGGACCCGAGACAATAAAGATTCAAATATGGAACAGCTAGTAGAAGATTGTGAGAAAGGTCTGAACCCGCCTATCAACTTGCGGAGTGTGAATGACCTTACAAATCGTTACACTGAGACAGTAACAAACATAGTCAACAGCAACATGCCACTAAAACTGAAAAGGGTCCTAGAAAAGGACAGAAACCCCTGGTTCAATGAGACACTGAATGATGACAGGCGGAAACTAAGACTTGCAGAAAGAAAATGGAGACAACACCCGGCAACCCCAGAATTGAAATCGCTCAGAAAAATTAGGAACGAGTACAACAAAAAGATCCTCAAATCCCAAAAAGAATTTATTAGATCAGAACTAGAAAATGCCAAAAATAGGCCACGAAAACTATTTGAGATTTTAAAGCAGCAATCCAACAAACTGGCAAAATCGGCCCAAGAAACCACTAAAGCTCAGCTGAGCTGTGAAGAATTTTCTACCTACTTCACCGACAAGGCCAACACTCTGGAAATAGAACTCAAGAGGGCAGCGGACAACATACCCATCCAGCAAGACAATCGGAATAATAACACCCTGACAATGTACCACGATGAAGCAAAAAACAAAGCACATTGGGACTCCTTCAAGTTATATGATCAAACGGCAATAGCCAAAATACTATCAGACATCAAACCCAATAACCACTATAATGACCCACCCCCTGCTAAATGTCTACAAAAGATCAATCACATCATCATCCCACTTTGGACCAAAATAATAAATTCCTCGCTCTCGCAAGGGATCCTCCGAGATTGCTTAAAAACTGGACAAGTGGTCCCTATCATCAAAAAACCAACAGCGGATCCAGCAGATCCAAACAATTTTCGCCCAGTTACCAATATTCCATTACTGGCAAAATTAATTGAGAAATGTGTGCAAAACCAACTGAGTCATCACATCACTAAGTTTATGCTACTGGACGACTACCAATCGGGTTTCAGAGCAGGACACAGCACTGAAACTGCAATCCTACATATCGTTGATGACGCATTACAAGCTCTTGATCATAACAAAACATGTCTACTAGTCCTTCTAGACCTGTCCTCTGCATTTGACACTGTAAATCACACAAAATTACTAAGCAGACTGAATAGAAGGATGGGAATGTCAGGAAAGGTACTGAATTGGTTCGAATCCTTCCTTCAGAACAGAACTCAAAGAGTCTTAGTCAACCAGGCACTATCCCCATCATGCCCTAATGTGATCGGAGTCCCTCAAGGATCTACACTATCTCCATCACTTTTCAACCTATATGTCGAACCTCTCACAGAAATTCTCAGGGGCGCAAACATATCGTATCATATGTATGCAGACGATACGCAGATATACATCAATATAGCATCCCTGGAAGATATCATCGTAATGAATGAGGCCTTAAAAATGTCATTAAACTGGCTGACCAGCAACCATCTGAAGCTAAATGCACAAAAAACGGAGTTCCTTTTAATCACACCACCAAAGAACCACACAGAAGTGAAAGAATGGACTAAATTGATCACAGCACTAAACTGCACCCCCACTGTAGTGGACTCAGCGAAATCACTAGGAATCACATTGGATAAGAACCTAGACATGAAAGCCCCTATCAAAACAATGGCAAAAAATGCCCGCTTTCCCCTGAACTACATTAGGAAACTGAAACCATTCATCTCTACAGCAGACCTCAAATTGGCAGTACAATCCTTGGTTATCTCGAGAATTGAATATGGATGGACAACCTTAGCAGGATTACCAAAAATTTCCACAGCACCACTAAAAGCATGTCTCAATGCAGCTGCAAGGCTCATCACCGGATCGAGGAACTTTGACCATATCACGCCACACCTGAAATCGTTAAACTGGCTCCCATATGAAGCCAGAATCCAATTTAAAATGGCATGTATCACACACAAAGCGCTCCACTACAAAACACCAAGATACCTGGCTCAGAAGATAGAGCTATCTGGAGGAGACAGACCCTCCAGGAGTGCTAACAAATTACTGTTGAGACCACCCATCTTCCGGAAGAAGAAAACATACGACAGAGCCTTTTCAGGAACAGCCCCCAGAATCTGGAACTCTCTCCCTCCTAACATTAGGAAAATTACAAACACGGTCACATTCAAAAGGGAAGCTAAGATCTTCCTAATGAGTAAGTTCCTGAATTAGGCGAGAAAGAACATCACCGACAACATGACAGAATGATGCCAAATCGGAAAAACAAATGAAGAATAGAGGAAATCATCGTGATACTGAGAGAAACTCGAGACGCTATACATACCTGGAAATCTGTAGGACAAATACACAGACAATCTGGGACTAAAAAGATGATAATATTTTTTACAATGCATGGACAAATAGAAAAACTGTATGAGAACATGGGAGAAAGACAGAGACTGGAATTATATAGAAATGCAATCATGACGAGGTCAAGTATTAGCCATTGTATAATGTTGCTATACTACCGACCGTCATTCTCCCAACCTACCTCATAACAATGTGATCTCTAACCTACCTCAGATTATTGTATATGTGAAGCGCTCTGATACCCAAGGGTCATGTTCGCGCTATATAAAACTTTCTAAATATATAAATAAATAAAGTGCGTTCATAGATTTCTTACTTCAGAGACTTCACATTCAACAGAGTTTGGAAATATCTGTGCGGTTAGAATTATTATTATGTTTCTCAGTCAGATGCGCTCTTAGAACGGTTGATGCTATGAAGTACACATTGCAATTCACACTATCATCGGCGATCACTCCTGTTGTGAAGTCTGGATCAGACTATCAGTCAGCGTCACTACGGTGGTTGGAGGCACTCTGCACCCCTATTTTTTTTTATTTTTTTTTCAAACATCTTTTTATTGAAAAACAGTTCCATCATAAGACACATCATGGAGCAGTGAAAGTGCAGTAGTACTTACATTAGCGAAACATCACATCATAGCAGTTATTAGTGGGTATAGTGATGGTCTACCACAAATCTAGTGCGTCCTATAGCCCGACCCAATCCTTTGGCCCTTCCTACACCCTCCAAGTCTTCCTCCCTCTTACCCGCCCCCTCTTCCCCCCCCCCTCCCACCCCCCATCAGAAGTGGAGAATAGATCCGAGCCTAGGTCCACCCCCTCCCAGAAAGGGAGGGGCGTTCGCATTCCGTGGGCAGCATCCCGTAGGGGGAAAGGCCCCATTACTCATCCTCCAAGTCGTCCATCCACTCCCCTCTGTACCTCCTCCAGGCCTGCCAAATCTTTTCCCATTTTTTGGGGCAACCCCGACTATTGTATATGACCTTTTCCGCCCTCTGGCACCAATCCATATCTCGCTCCCATCCCTATATCGTCTGCAACAGGTCACTTCCCCAGAGACATGCGATATTCCTCTTTGCCACCATGCTTGTGAAGGCCAACCACACCTTATCACCCTTGGGCCATGTTACCTCTCCCGTGACTCCCAGAATATGCCACCTAGCCTCCAGCGGCACCTCCGCCCCAACCACTTCTTCCATAATGTCCTTCAGTTGAGCCCAGTATGAACGAATTTTAGGGCAATCCCAAAGGATGTGGAAGAATGTGCCTTCCTCCCCGCACCCTCTCAGGCAAAAGTGTGAAGTTGCGTATCCCATTTTGAACTGCGCCGTGCGTGGGGTGTAGGACCTGTGAAGAATGCGGAGCTGCACCAAGCGGAATCTCGCTCGAATTGCCACTTCTCTGGGGCACTGGAGGGCCTCATTCCAATCATCGTCCTCTAACAAGCCCAAATCGGTTTCCCATTTTTCCCGCAGTGGACCGAGTGTGTCGGGAATATTATTAATGAGTTTCTTATATGTGAGTGATATAGCCTTATCAATCATTGGATCTAATGGCAGCCTGTCTTCAAGTGGGGCGTACTCAGGTAGCTGGTCCCCTGGTGATAGATGTGAGTATATAGCATGTTTAAATTGTTGATAATGGAGGAATTCACCATTCCCCATATGAAATTCCGACTGGAGGGCCGCGAATTCCGTCACCTGGCCCCCCCTCCAGACATCTCCCAACAGATCCTAGCCTATGAGGCTCCATTGGCGTAGTTCGCGGAGTCGTACAACTTCCCTTAGGAAGTCGCCCTTCCATAAGGGCGTCTGAGCTGTGAGCCTCCCTTCCCAACCAAGTAGTTTCGTTGCTCGCTTCCATATCTGGACCACCACCGCGGTCTGGGGGGGCAAAGGCTGGCTACGCCGAGGCCTGGAGTAGAGGGCTGCCAAGTAGGTACCCGCGCCCAGGGCCATGCGGTCCACCCGATACGCCGGTTCCTCTTGCGGGGCAAAGACCCACCCGTTAACGTTAGCCAACTGTGTTGCCCAGTAATATAAGCGGATATCAGGCACTGCCAGCCCACCCTCATATGGACCGCGCTGTAGTTTACGAAGGGCAATCCGCGGACACCCCCCGCTCCATAGAAGGGACCTCTGCTCTGCCTCCACCGTTTTGAAGACATGATCCGGGATCAGGAAGGGGGAGCTCTGGAGCACGTACAACAATCGTGGTAAGGCCATCATTTTAAAGAGCACAGCTCTGCCCATCAGGGAGACCGGGAGGGTCCGCCAGTGTTGTACGTCACTGTGCAAGCGGTCAAGTTGCGTCTGCACATTGAGACGAAGAAACTCCGGGGCAGACGGTGTAATCCATATCCCTAAGTAGCGGAACGACTCCCGCCAGACCAGACCTTCGCAGCCGTCCACTGCGGGCGGTTGGGGCCCTGTCAACACATAACCTAGGGATTTGCTCCAGTTGACGCGGTATCCGGAGTATTCCCCAAAGGTGCCCAGCATAGCCATCAGTCGTTGTATCGATTCCACCGGTCTACGGGTGTATAGCAGTATATCGTCGGCATAGAGCGATATACGTTCTTCCCAACCGCCTTTCATTGTTATCCCCCACACCCCAGGATCCGTCCGCACCCAGTGTGCCAGTGGCTCTAGTGCCAAGGCAAAGAGGGTCGGGTATAGGGGACAGCCTTGTCTCGTGCCGCGCCCCAATCGGAACTCACGGGACATGGCCCCATTAACTCGGACTCGTGCCAGCGGTCCTGTGTACAGCAGTTTCACCCAGGAGCAAAAGTTGTCCCCAAAACCAAAATTCTCCAGTACTGCGTAGAGATAACGCCATTCGATACCGTCAAAGGCCATGTGGGCGTCTAGGGAGAGCAGGGACGCCGGAACCCCACTGGGCATGGCGGCCGTCTGTAGAACCCCAAATAGACGTCGCAGATTGAGTCTCGTGCTTCGATGGGGCATGAAGCCCGACTGGTCCGCGTGGACCAGTGATTGAATCACTGCTCCCAGGCGTGTAGCAAGGATCTTCCCCAGGACCTTCGTCTCATAGTTAAGGAGGGAGATAGGCCTGTAAGAGCTGCATTCACCCTGTGGTTTCCCTGCTTTATGAAGCATCTGCACCCCTATTTTTATGCTTTGGTGAGGTGCTGATTTTCTGGCTATAAAATCTGCCTTCCTGCTTGGGATTTGTAAACATGTGTGGTTTGTTAAATGTGATCCATACATCGGGGTGTATTGCACCCTGCATTTTAAGATTCCTCATGACAACAAGAACTCGCTTCTTGCTGCCTGTACTTGTGGGGTAAAGTCTGGCTATAATGAAATCTTGTTAAAATTGTAAGTAATTTCTCGATGTTCCCATGTGAGGCGGAACACTGTGTTATGATGTTTGAAGTTCATCAGTGAGAAGTTTATGGGCCTGGCCAAGGCTCCTAGTAAGGGGGGTGGTGTGGGTGGCATGCACCTGCTCCACAGAGAACATTGAAGTAAATGCTGATATTATGAATATACTATCAATCATCTTCTCTATGGAACCTCCCATTATGGCCCTTGTTTCTTGATTACAGAATTCCCTGGATACGCAGGTGAATGCCACATGAGCTAGCTTTATTACCCATTTCATGCACAAAGTCTCTCGCTATGCCCATTCGCATCATCTTCTGTATCTTATACTTGCTGGTCTAGGTGGCCTATATGGTCTTCATGTTTATTGCTACATTCCTTTGTCTGAATCTTGGAGTCTATAGTAATCCTGATTTGATTCAATTTGGGGATACACCTTTATAGGTCAGGTTCTGGCATTGTGTCTGCATCCAGCTGGGAAAGGGTGTTATCTAGCTGTGAGTCTTGGCCAGTACAATTCGCTCAGCGCTTGTTTTCAAATACAAACTTGAACTGCATGTGGTCCTTTGTGCCCATGGCAAGTCAGCAAGTCAATTTATTAACCTCCAATGGTGGGCTCTTTCCATGAAAACTGAGTCCAAGGTGCTCTTTATGAGAATTAATTACAGTGCTAATGAGCTTAAATTGATGCTGAAGGAGTAGTGATTTAAGTGTCGCAGCTGGTATTTTGTGGTAAAATGTACAGGTAGAAGAAATTAAAGACAGTATCTAGATGGGCAGCAGTATGTATGTTGAGGTTAGGCCAGGGATTTCTTGGATTCTCACCAGGTAGAGAAAGAGCGCAGTCCTGCCTCGCCTCCATTGCTATTTATAGTGGCTGAGAGAAGGGCAGGGAGGGGAGGCATTGGCACATCCACTTCTGAGCATCCATGAAGGCACACAGATAGTTAAGCTGCCACAACATGCGTGTAGTGCACTCCTCCAGCTATTCTGGCACTACACTGGAATAGTCGATCAGTGAAGTGGAGAGCTTATGATACCAGTCCCTTTACTAATAGGCTATCCCGCTACTGTCTCCAGGAGAAACCTGTCAATTAGGTATGGTTCTATATCGGTTTCTGCTAGGCTCGATGTCCTCCCATCTGATTGTGTAGCAGGATAGGAGAATGTGGCTGCCAGGCCAAGGAGTATTAGTCTACTGCCGCCACACTTTCAGACAATGGCTCAGGCTATCACACTGCCTTGCTTAAGATCTTTCCTCGGGCACAGATTAGCCGGCCCAGTTGGTTCATCATTGTATTTTATAGACCTGGCACAGCCGCTCCCACACAAATGTAAATGGCCCTCAGAGATGCAGTATAGGAATAACAGTGGTTCCTGCTTTATCTCACATTGAGCACCTAAGGTGCGTGGGATACGAGCAGACCCACCATCAAGTCACTCACGAGGGTCGTGGAGCTCTGTCTCAAGTCCAAAGTACGGATCCTGCTCTGTTCCAGCTTAGCCCAGCATCCCTGGAGCTAGATCTTTGAGAAATGCTCACCTCCTCTGCAGTGCACCATCACAGCCTCATGACTCCACTCTGCTGGTGGGGGGGGCAACTGCAACGGTGCTCATCCCTTGGCCAGTGCCTCTGCTCAGCCGACATGCAGGGAGAGCAGAAGCATTGCAGACCATGCTGCAGTCACCGCGATCACAACAGCCGAGTCCCCACCAGTTCTCTGTTACACGCTTTTGAGGATCACTTGCTTCAGAGCGGATCAGATGGCATGCATGGCTGGCACTAGCAGGTCCAGCACGGTCTCGTCACTTGTTGACCTAGGCCTGGGCCGCACGTTTTTCCTGCAAGAATAAAGGCATTCAGTAATTTTTTACATAAATAAGCACATTTGTCAATTACCCAGTGCATGTGCAGTAAAACGAGAAGGGGCTGCTTTGATGGGCACCTATTTTATATATTTTTTCATGCTTTTTATTGAGGTTATTATTGCATTTTTACATGTCTATTTGAAAAACAGCCTTCAAGAAATGGGTACATCTCTATGTTTGCTCAAAATATTAGTACATGACTGGAGTCTGAACAACTAAACTGTGATGCAATGTTTGTACAGGGTTGTGGTGTGTTTTGTGCTATCTGTATGGACTGAGGCTGGGACCATATTGAGATGGAATTTAGGTTGCTATATTAATAAGGATGTGAACCATCAATAACAGTGTGGGAGGGGGGCATCCAAACATCAGCAAGATCAGAGAGAATTCTACAGGGGAACAGTGTTCGAGTGGGAGGTGGCAAGGGACGGGGCTGCCAGTGGCGTACGCTCTGCTCACTAGGCCTGCTACAGGTCTGGTAATGTCCTAACAGTAGTAACTGGTAGGGGGGGGGGGATAACTGGCAGCAGTGTCCCCTCCAGGGTCAGGAGACCCGCCGTTGGAAGGCAGGACAGTTAATCAGCAGGCTTTTATGGAAGGATGGGGCGTCTGCATGCACTAGTTCTTGAAACTCTGGGAACATAGTATCCCAGGCCGCTGCCATGGCTCTCTTGCGGAGGTGCAAAGCTTCGTCGTGGTGCAGGTGGAGCTCTCAGCCTCTCCCCAGCGGAGGAGCGCCTTGTGCCATAGTGTGATTGCAGGAGGCAGGTCAGCTCTCCAGTGTAGTGGGAGGGTCTGTTTAGCTAACAATAAGACCAGGTTCATAAATCATACTCTTACTTGGTGATCTTTCCCCTGCTTGAAGATACCCAGGGCAGTTGCTGCCCATGTGTTCAGGTTGGTAAATTCTGTGACATATGGTGCTTCAGTAGTGTGCTGGGGTGGGGGCATGACCAATGCATGGGTTGTAGATCGGCAGCACAGGAGTGACGACACCTGGGGCATGTGAGGTTTGCCGAAAGAGACAATTTGATTCAGCTTGGTTGTGTAAAATAGGCTCTATGGAGTATGAGACCACCTGTGGGACTCCTGCGCTGCGTTCCATTCAAAATAGTGTAAAGGTGTGCAGTGTCATTTTCCTTTGCTTTTCTAGGGGGGTTGGAGATCGCTACATTTCTCTGAGGGCCTTGTATATCCATGTAATTAAGGGGCACTTGGTGCCTATGGCATATAGGGTTCATATGAGAGAAGTGCGTGGGGTTCCTCGTTCACCAGGTGCCATCAGAGGTGGCAGGTTGCCTGTAGCTGGCCATGGTGAAGGAAGTGACCTGGGAGTTTCATAAACATACCCAAGTTGTTTGAATGTTAATAAGTGGTGGTCTTGAAACAGATCGCCTACAATGTCTATGGCAGGGGTCTCAAACATTTTCTGTAGTAAGAGCGACTATTGCTCAATTAAATTCATCCGGAGCTACTAATATTATTAGTATTGTAATAGTGACTACATCAGACAGGATTAGATTAGTGGCTACTCCATGCTAGAATACGAGCATTGATCATTTAAGTGTGTCAGGGAGGGTTGCCAGCTATGATGTCGAAAAGGCTTTCTCAATTTAGAATGCCCCTCTGCGGGTAATACCCAACAGCTACAGCTGCAGTTCCCCTGGTACCAAGGTAGAAATGAGTATGCCAGTGATAGGGGGAGCTAACTTCTACTGCCAAGCAATTGGGTTGGTCTACCTATACCCTTTTTGGAGAATGCTTTAATTTAACAGAAAGGAGAAGCACCAAACCACCTACTGCTCTGCCTGCTGAGGCTGGACGAACTGATTGAAAATAAGAACTAAATCCAATAAATAAATCCAGCCAAAAGTTGTCCCCAATATTCAGGTTTCCTGAAGCGCTATTATATCATGTGATATAATAAAATCTAGCCAAATCGGGTTATCTCTTTTCGATCTAAGGCCTGCAATATTCCAGCTGATAACACTACAATTGAGGGGAGTTTCTACTCCTAAAACCCCAGTGCCATTGCTATTAAGGGGTGGTACAGGCATACACTCATTCTTCCCCTCCAGTCAATTAACCATCCATCCGTGTTAGAGACGAAAATCTATTTGAAAGGGGTAAGGCAGGACCGGCCAGATATGTGACCTGATCTAGAGATACTACCCCCCCCCCCCCCCCCCCCCCCCCACAACTCGAGTCAGATCGTCTTACAGGGCCATTACTGCGAGGAGGAGACTTTGGGGGCAGACAAAAATTGATTAGATCAGCCACCCTTTCTTCTTAATGAGCTTGCGATATACTTGTTGGGGGGTAAAAAAAAACCTAGAGGTAGTGCCCTGATATCACGCCCCTGTAGCCCAGAAGCATCCCATAACCACCTGTCGACCATGTCCCGCTTATTAAAATTAACTATAATGCAGTCGCCTTGAACTTGTTTGGGGCCATTACCCACCCAGGCCACCCATCTAGCCATTATAATATGAGTGGACAACTCAGATTGGCCACTACAATAGTTGTCATACCAATGTTTTGTCTTGCGTAGCAGGGCCGCCGTAGATTCACTATCTGGATCACTAAGCGGTGGGACCCCTACAAGAACTGCAACCAAAGTGGTAGCTTCTGGCAGAAGATTAATCCTACAGTTGGTGTAACTTAAATTACTCTCTTGGAGGGCACGATTCTTAAAGGTTGATGGAGACTGGTCAAAAGATGGAACATTAGCTATACTTGTAACTCTTTGGATGGAATTCCCCCCTACTGAGACCTCACCTGTGTTAATCCGCATACTTCTGACCGGGTTAGATTTTACCTGCCCCCCTTAGGAGATGTGCTCCCCCTATCATCCCAAGTTATTACTTGTACATTTTTACAATTCTGTGGAATCCGATTTTAGGAACCAACATTTGTGTTTCCTGAACTCATTTTTAGAAGATTATAAATCAGATCAATCCACTCCTTATTATATAGTACTTATGGGTGATTTTAATATACATTTGTGTAGTTCTAATTGTTTTATTAATGATGATCTAGGGCACAATCATTCGGTGACTCATTTTGAGCTCTCACTTCAGGGGGAGGCTCTAGAAACTCTTTTGGCTGAAGTTGACCTTTTTGAACCTGTTTTTTTCACTCAATTCGATCGGTGCCCAACGTTTAAATCAAAGAGTAGTGCTACTATCATCGATTTATATATTTCTGTCCCCCCGGTTATTAGATAAAGTAGCATTTTACAACGCTAGGTTGTCTCCTTTCAGTGACCATAACCCTGTTATATTAGTACTGGATAATGGTTGGGCATTATGGATATGGGAGGGAATAAACAGGGAGGAAATTCGATGGTAACGTGTGACCAAGGGAGAAGGCTTAAACGGGCTCAAGTGACGCCAGATTCCTTTTTTAAAGACCTGTGTTCGAAGGCGAAAGGGGACCTTGTCATATGCCCAGACTCATCAAATCCCAAAGATGAGGTTCTTTCTGCCTTTGGTGGTATATGTAGACAGATTGCAGCAGATCTGTCCGTTGCCAGCAGACCAAGAGGAACCTGTAGGAAAAGGTGGTTCGATGAAAAGTGCTCTTGTGCTCTCCGTTCCATTGTTATAGCTCTGAAAAGCTCACCCCGTAATAGGGTACTGATAGCGAGCCTACGGAAGCAGTATAAGATAGCTGTTCACACGCGGAAGACAGAGATTAAGATAGAGGCATGGAACGCTCTTTTATCCGTTGAGGTTTTAAAGGATAGCTCCAGATTCTAGGCTATTGTTAACACCCCCTTTTTTCCCGGACTGGAAAATGATACTCATGATAGCAACATCACAGAAGCACGGTGGCTGGCCCATTTTGAAGGAAGTTATGGCTCTAATGAGACTTCATACTCTTCCCCCAGGCTATTACCTCGGCTGGAAGTAGCGCCATTTGTCTTCAATGAGGCGGACATTTAGAGAGCTATACAGGAGACCTCTAGTAACAAAACCCCGGGTCCTGATGGTGTCTCAGCAGACCTATACAAATGTGACCCTAAATTTCGGGTGAAAATACTGGCAAATGTTTTTAATGCCTCTGGGTCGCAAGGGTTTCCTGTAGCCTGGTGCCACTCAACTATCATCCCTGTTTTAAAAAAAAGGTCAGAGAGGGGACCCGCGGTGCTATAGACTCATATCACTGATTGATACAGCGGTAAAAATATTAGGTAAGGTGGTCTTAGCTAAAGTTTCCGATTGGGCTATTGATAATAATGTTTTATCCAATTTACAATATGGATTTAGGAAACATAGAAGCACCATGGACCAATGTCTTAATTTATATTTATTAATTAATAAATATACCATAGCTAAAGAAGGTTCCCTACAGATGGCGTTTATGGATCTATCCTCGGCTTTCGACCTGATCAACAGGTCGAAGCTGTGGAGTATCCTGCTTGTAATGAGGTTTGAGCTGTGTTTAGTCTATTTTTTGGCGGACCTTCATCGGGACCTTCTAACATCCGTTCGGACTTCCCAGGACGGTAAACACACTAGGTCTTTTAAATCAGAGCGGGCGTCGGTCAAGGGTGCATACTGGCACTCTTGCTCTTTACACTTTATATCAACGCTCTGGATAAATCTCTAGTACAGGCGAGACCGGATATCCCACAAGTAGGAGAATGCATAGTTCCGGTTCTCCTATACGCAGATGATGCTGTACTTTTAGCACAGACTGTGGTAGGCCTTCAGAGGCTATTGGATGCCTTCAGTGCCTACATGCGGTCATTGGACCTGATTGTTAATACTGGAAAGTCTCATATTATGACAACTGGCAAAAGTTATAGAAAAACAAAATCCTTTTATTGTAAAGGGGTGGAAGTGACCAGGGTGCCCTCTTTTACTTACTTAGGGGTACTATTTGACGAGAGAGGTTCATGGGCCCCTTAAGAGAAAATAAAAAAGAAATGCAGTTACTAGATCAACATCATCTTTACTAGGGTTTGCCCAGTGCCTGGGGGCTAGGCCGGTAGAAGCCATTCTTAAGATATATAGCTCAAAATGCCTTGCTATTGCGGCCTATGGTTCATCTATATGGGGATTTAAACAGCAGACAGTCGAAAATAAATTCTTGCGTAGTGTCCTGTCTGTACCCCAATCAACCCCAACTTTTGCCATACACCAGGAATTAGGACAGGGCTATGTTACGGACATCTTGAGCACCGCCCCGTTACTGTGTTGGCTTAAAACCTGGCTTAACCCAGAATTGACCCCGAGTCATCAAATCCTGCGGGATTGTGTAAAACTGGATAAAGCTAGTAAAATTAAGTGGTTATTCACATGCTATTTCACTTGGGGCGGCCGCAACTGTTTGAAACCCCAGACAGAATCTGTAAGGAAGACGTGAAGTAGGGCCCATTTTTTGAGTAAAACTACCTCGTAATTGAACCCTACTTGAAAATGGTGACTAAGCCCTTCCATCGCTGGCTTTTGACCAGGTTCCGTTTTAATCTGATCTATTTCTCACTGGGTGATCTTCCAGGGTGGTGTAAATCTGAGGACGCAGTCCCCTGCCAATGTGATAACTATTCTGCACAAGACACTCTGCACTTTATGATGTTTTGCGATTTTTATAACAATATTCCTAGGAAGTTTTTAATCCCTATATTGTCTGGTAAGGGCTTTTTTTCAAGTCAGACCTGCGTACTCCATCTTCAAATGCTGAGTAACCCTGGGGATATTTTTAACATCTCTAGCTTTCTTGTTGCCGCTGTAAGAATCAAGCAAAAAATATGTTCTAGATCAATTATTGTTTACATTTTCTGTCTATTATAGCAAGGTTTTTAATTCTGAATTATCAGGTACCTCTGATATGGATATAGGATAACGTTTTATGAACATAGCGCAAATGTTTTAATTGGGGGTTTGTTTTCTGTACAAATGTATTTTGTACTTTTATGATTTTAATAAATGGAATAAAGTGGATTGAATTGAATTGAGTATGCCAGTGCCTCAAAAGGTATAACTCAAATATCATGCCAACTGTGGGTTAACCATTACACTTGAAGAGCTTTGTTAATAGTCAGTGTTTTTTAAACCAGATGTCTATATGGCTTGTTTTACCTGCCGCACTTTAATGGCCCTAGAGGCCGAAATAAAGTACCTTTGATTGATTGATCAACATTAAATATGTTTTGCAAATTCAACAGTTTTTTGTTCACACATCAGCATATGTCTTCTGCAAATACACATATTTTATTTTCTTACACACGCTTTCCAATTTTTGTACGCATATATTATTTCAACCAAACAAATGCTTGTAATTTGGTAGGCTGGGCTTCACACAGGAGAGTTTCTTAGTGGTACATGGAGAGCTACCTGTCGTTCCCCAGCTACTCGTTTGAGAAGCCTGGTCAGTGGTTTCATCGTGCCAGGAAGATAAGTCCTCAGCTGTGAAAGATCCGGGGAACCTTGGCAGGCCCTGGAGGGATATCATGGGAGCCTACGACTGGATATGGTGCGTCAGTTGGATGACCCGGGCTAGGTGCTTTCAAGATATCCGTACATCCTGCAAACACAAGCGCTGTAATTTAACAGGGGGTAGAAAGAACTGGTGGAGGGTATCAGTGGATAGGGGCCTGTCTCTAGTTTTGGTTTCTTCTAGATTCCCACCTGCTCGCCAGTGTGATACCCACAATGGAGTTGGGCTGCGAGGTAGTTGTATTTGCAAGCAGGGGCTCCCAAGTCTCCTCATTTCCTCAAAGGCCATGCAAGGTAGGGGTTTGACTATCCTCTAGGGATTGGGTGCAGGGCTTGGTCCTACGGCCAAAGCATTACTGTACATATCCAAAAGCTGTTCTGAAAGGAGGGGTTGGTGAATATGATTTTAAAAAAAATCACTGAAAAAACATCAAAGGCCAAAGTTAAGTTATAGTTGAGTATGGTAACGAGATCTTTGCTACAGTAAAGTCACCTTCTGCCCACGCTCCAGAGTTTAGTAAAATGCACTACACACATTCCTGAGATGGGCATAATGGCAAGCAATCTTACAGCCATGAACACTAGAATGAGTTCAATCACCTCTAATTAAAACACCCCTAAATTCTACATTATTCAATAGCCTTCAGTGTTTCTAAATCTTTAGTGGAGTTCTGGAAATATACATTCACAACTTCTAGAATTTGTGTACACACTCAGTATTACTGCTATTTAACACAAGCATATGATTATGGTACCTTAAGATGTTAAGGAAGTTACTGTTTATGGTGGCATCACAATTCTTTTCCAAGATATATATTGCCACCTTGGCTGATATAAGCCCCACTTCAGAAAATGTGTTTTTCAGCTTCACTTTACTCTGTTACTACTGGTGACTAACTTATGTTGGTTGCCTGGTGTGACATACTTAAAGTTTGCAGGCTGTGATTAGATGAGAACAAGAAATTATACATAACGTTTCTTGTACTGTACACTACTCAAAATTGTGGGGGTGAATGGTGTGAAGGCATATGGTCTGCAGACAAACTAAACAGATTAGAGCACCTTTGCCCTCTGTGGCCATTCTTTATCTGAGAAATTATCTTGGGTAGACTATTCTCCCCCTTAAGCAAAAATGTTTCTCTTACTGTGAAACATTTTGGAGTGATGAATGACTTGAGGGTGACTGGCCTGGGGATGAGGGATCATTTAGTTATGGAGATAACTCTGAGGTTGATAAGAGAAGATTTCACAGCCAGTTTTGGAACTAGACTACATTTGCAGCCATAAATAAGGGTACCGATCTCCGAAGATAATATCCAAGAGCTATTTTTGATTTCTAGATATACGAATTAAATAGAGATCTGTGGTAATTATTATTAGTATAATCGGTTAGTAGCGATAGTGCTGACGCTTTTGAAAGTAGATTAACAACAACAAAAAATAATTTATTGAATTTGATTTAGACCTCAGCCGAGGTCGACAAATACATGATTAAAAGATAATAAAACAATTGTATTATTCAATATTAAAACAATTTAAAGATACGTTTTAAAAACTTATATAGAGTATAACGGTAAATTCATCTGCCGGTGAATTACAAAGCTCTATTAAACATCTTGCAGATCTAAGATTATGTCTAAAACATATATATGGGCTTTATATGCCGGCGCTGGGTCTTTACCAGAATCAAGTTTGGACAAATTAATAACACATGTACTTAATCCTGCCGACCTCCATTACATAAATCACAGGTTTCTGTGGAATTATCCGATGTGTCCCATTTAAAAGTCAAGGTCTTGAAGGGTAAGACCCCCTAGCCCTTTTCAAATTATGGTATGCCTGACCATGTTCTGTAGTGAAAAACGAATATGACGTATCTGCAAACAGTGCATAATGTTTTAGCCGAAGACAGTGGTCTAAATCTAACTCGTAGCTTAATCTTGTGGTCAGGTTCTTTAGGTATAGCTTCAAATATGAGGGGGGTCATAGATCTCAATAGTGCAATCTTGCAGCCAGAGTGGGTTAGTGCAATATTTAAGTTCTTATTAAAAGTGTGCTGGGTTGCATCAACTCTAAAAGTCTCCAATTTCAGAACATACCTTATGGTCCCTTGATCCGCATGTGAAAGACCATAGGCCCAGCATAGTATATTTATGATGGCTTTTGCATACACGGTGTCTACAGATAGCTCAAGGCGATTGCTTGGACAGGTACTGACTGGTTGACTCTTGGCAATTTACACAGTAGAGTCCCTTCTTTTACATTCTGTCGGTGCCATGCCTTAATTGGGATATATTCCAGAGCATATAGTAAAATTGGTGGTATCTTTGAGCGGTAGACCTCAAGCATAGGAGCGAAATGTCAATTACTTGAGGAAGAATACAGTTCCAATAGTCCGCCAACGTGGGCTTCACCCCATAGACTGATGTGTCCAAGGTGGGGCGAATTTTGTAAGGTCTGGGTGAAAATTCTCCCCAGGTAAGCATGTTATTTTAATTAATCCCTAGAGGTTTCTCATCTAATGTCTAGTTATAGTACAGGTAGTGCTTTCTACCTCTGAAGATCCATTCTTACTACATTGTCAGCGTACATTAAAATGTGCATATTGCAGGAGGCTATTTTTGGTGGGACGTTACTGATTGTTTGTAAACATTCTGGGAGGTCATTTATGTATAAGGAAAATAAAATGGGGGCTAAAATGCAGCCTTGCAGAGGAGCAAGATGGTGGACTGAAGCCGCCACGGAAAGCAGCAGTGAGGATCCCTCTCTCGCCGACATGAAGGCATCAAACTGTGGATAAAGATGCCGCTATCCTTTAATCTTCTATGAGGGAAATGTAAACGCTTTTACTTTTATCTGCTGAATACCGGCATGCTAGCGGTGTGCTAGCAGTGTGCTAGCGGGCTGATCGAATCGCGCGGACCGTGGAGGGAAAGCAGTGTGGAGGTGGTCTGGAGGTGGCTCCCTATCCTGGCTGGCAGGCTGATTGATGGATACGGGCTTGGGCAGAAGAAACCAGCGAAAAGACACAGATGCAACGATTGAGCGCGCCCATGTTTGGTGGCTGCTGCGGGCTGCGCGGCTGCCTCTGGCAAGGGTCTTCGGCCAATTGAGGCTTGACTTGCCGCGCCTGTTGGCCTCTTTCTTCACCCCCTCGCTCCAGAACTCTCCGGAGATTGGGACGCGGACAAAGATCTTCCGATACCGGGAAATGGCGCCTAAGAACCTGCGAGGACCACTCGTGCCGGTAAAACTGTGCCAAGCGAAGAGGCTCCTAACACCGGGGCTGAAGGGGGTGTACAGGAGAAAACAGGTCAATCTTTAATTAAAGCCCCTACACTTCAACCTCCAAAATTAACTGAGTGCATCGTGGGGAAAAGCGGAAAGGAGTTAGAATAGAGGGCGCCTAATATTAACATTGTTGCCGCGACTCCAACAGCATTGCAGGGCAACAAACTTTCAGCACAAGACAAAGTAGCAACTAATGAGCAACTCCGAAATGAGGTACCTGTTCTAGCCTCAAGTCAAGTCCTTGCAAAAGGGGTTACAGGAGTAAGTGAAACATCGATCACAACAGCGGCGGAGGGCTCAGTGGTAGGAGCAGTAATCAATAATGATGCATTTGCTATGGCAGCAAAATCCAAAATGATTATAACAGATAAAGAACATACAAGTTTCTCTGGCTTTTCGGGCATGGTCAGTGCATCTAACTACCTGGATCCACCAAATACACCAGCGGCCACGTCTGGCTCTGCTTACCCTGCGCTGCTTTCCCCAACAACCCCGGCTGGAAGTCCATACTAGTGCTGTGAGAGAAAATGAGTGGAAGACCTTCATATGGATTCAGGATCTAATGATGAGTTCGAAGAGATGGAAGAAGCGGTATCCAGAAACCCTATTGGAATGAATAAAGGCTCTATTGGAAAAAAGACTAGAGGGAAATCTAAAAACAAAATTTAAAAAACAGCTCATGTGCAATCTTTGGTAAAAACTAAAACCATCGCTGATAATAGTCCTCCACGAAAATGGGTGCAAGCTAAGGGAGGTGTAAAGACGATGGCACTTCGATTGTCCGGCACCAGTCCAGTGGAAGGGGGCCCCACAGAACTTCAGATGAAAAACATAACTGTATCTGATAGCCCTACACCTGCCCTGTCTGACCAGAATCCATCTCCCGCCGTATTATCGGCCAATAGCATGGCTCATAGTATGGATAATCTGGATATGTGTCTGAGCCAACCGACTGCTCAGCTGCGGACCGAGAATAGGTCCAGTAATGAGGAGGTATCACTCAACCTGATAGTTAAACTTCTCAGTGAGCAGAGACGTGAATCCCAGCAGCATTATTTGCAGGTGCGCGAAGATAATGATAAAATGCAGCGGTCTTTAAACGCACTGGAAAGTAAATTAGAGAGTCTCACCCTGGAGATGTCAGACCTACAACAAAGGGTGGTAGACACGGAGGAATTGACCACTCGTACAGAGGTTTGTGTCAACGGACACGAGGTCCAGATTGCAAGCCTGCAAGCAAAAGTAGAGGACATGGAGAACCGGCAAAGACGGCAAAATCTTTGAGTTTTTGGCATACCAGAAGGGGCTGAAGGTAGAGATCCGAGGGCGTACATGGTTCAACTTTTTCAAAAAGCATTTCCGGATCTCTCTGACTGGGATTGTGACTCGCAACTACAAAGGGTCCATAGATTACCACTAGTTCAACGGAATAAGGGTAGTCAGTATCCCCGACCGTTCCTGATTTACATGGGTAACTTTTTGCTAAGACAGGCGGTGTCATTAAAGGCTCGCCCTAACAAGCCAGTTACAATAGAATCTATTACTTTTTTTTGTTAGATCTGATCTAAGCAAAATCCCTATGGAGAAACGTTGGAGACTGCGACAATATATTGATCCTATTAAGGCTCTGGGGGGTCAAGCTTACTTACAAGAACCAGCACGTTTAAAGGTACTCAAGAATGGTCATACATATTTTTTCATAGATGATCAAGAAACGGAAAGGCTGTTAACCAGATGGCGTGGCGAAGCTACTGGAAAGACTGTAGAACAGCAATATAGATGGTTGTCTATGCTTGTCTGTTTATAGTGAATTAATTGTTAAACTATGCAAGAAGCAGTAGCACTTCCACCTAGATTTTTCAAGGGGGATCTGCTTTTTGTATGTGTCGCTCTGTGCTCTTTTTTTCTTTTCTACTCTACTCTTGAAGAATTTGATTCTAGTATTAATGATATATCATTGATATATAGCGCCATCTTAGATACTGGTGTGGTTTTGGGAGAGAGGGGTCATCACTGTTGTCTCTCTTCTGGCTGCCTAAACCAACGGCAGCTAATCAGACAGAGGAATCCCTATGGAGAAGGGGGTGGTGTGTGGGTGTGGGTGGGGTTTTCAGGGGGGTGCTGGGGGGGAATTTGCAAAAATGACTTGAGGGAAGTATATAGCGAGACAATATGTGGCAAGGCGCTTATTTCTTTTTTCTCTTTTAATGCATAAGGGGTGGGGGAAGTGGAGAAAGCTTTTTTTATGGATAGAATAAGATAGTTAGTATGGAATGTGGCAGGGTTGAATAGCAGGAATAAACGGCGATTAGTTTTTGGAGAGCTAAGGATGTAAAACCCACACATCGTTTTATTGTCAGAGACGCATATATCTTATAAAGATTGTAATTTACTTAAAGAACTTGGCTATGATCTTGTCATAAGCTCTCAGTTAAATGCGTCAATTTGTGGGGTCGCAATCTTACAGCACAAGTTATTCAAAGCTGAGACGGTCAAAACCTCTATAGATAAAAATGGAAGATGGGCTATGCTCAACTCACCTAAGCGGGTAACAAATATATACGTTCTTTGGGGTGTATGGGTCAAATACAGACCATACCATCACGGATAAAGTTAATATGGAACTGCTTGATTGGGAGGGTGAACGCCTGGTAATGGGTGATTTTAACTGCATTATGAACTATGACATCGACACTACTAGACGGGGGGCATTTAGGAGGATGCGCAGAACACGGGTCGCAATACGAGAAATAGGGCGAATAAATGACATAAAAGATGCTTGGCGGGTGTTACATCCTGATGTTGCTGGTTACACTTACTATTCAGTGGCACATAAATTGTCCTCCCGCATAGATATGGCCTGGGCGTCAGATAGAATTCTGGAGACAAGTAATATGGAGATCTGCCCTAGGGTCACTTAAGACCATAACCCCATCCTCCTTTCTTTTGAAACTCTAATGAAAAAATCAAACCCCCAGCTTTTTTCATTCCCCAGATATCTTTTGCTTGAGGCAGATTTTATGTTAAAACTTAAGGCACATATTAAAGAATTTCTTTAAATTAATATTGGTTCAGCTGCACACAATGTTGTATGGGACTCCTGTAAAGCCAGCATTAGGGGTTTTACTCAACAGTATATATTCAGACAGAACTACGAAAGTAAAAAGAATACAGATGATACGATCGCTAGAAAATACTGTATGCAGAAAGACAGTTGGCTGAAGCACTCTTACAAGGCTCTAATACAGTAGAAGAATTGGGCTAATCGATCTTAATTCCGCTTTAAAGCACACTCTGAGGGGAAAAAAGCCTTAGCAAATTACACAAATACCATCTTTGCCAATACGAGGGCGGGGAAACAATAGGGAAAGTTTTAGCATATAAGATGGCAGAGGGTAAGGCCAAAACACTAATCAAGACTATTAAAGGCCCTAATAATGTGACATATAATAGCCCCCCACAAATACTTGAGCAATTTGCTAAATATTATATGGATTTATACACCCCTGAAAATCGACTGGTGTTTGACGATATCTATACATATCTACAAACTAACTCAGTGAACTGTATTGATGAGGAACAACTAGATATGCTGAATAATGAAGTTACGTTGGCATCAGGTTGGCAGTCTCTGCTTTGCCCTCTGGCAAAGCATCCGGGGAGGATTCAATTCCTTTGGAGCTGTATAAAGAATGCATGGAGGAACTAGCCCCACTATTTAGTATGGTAGTCGGACTCATTGGACTCGGTGGGAAAGCCCCCGAATCATGGAACCTTACATAAATTATATTTTTTTTAACAGAAAAGACAGCTGATGAATGTGGGCCATACCGATCGATTTCTCTTATAAATACGGACGCGAAAGTATTCACTAAAAAATTGGCAAATCGACTTGCTCCAATCATATCTGCCTTGGTATCCGCACAACAACACGGGTTTATACCACGACTCGCATAAATATGGCTTTTACAGCTTTTGATGTTGCCAGGACTACATCCACCCCACTCGGTATGATACTATTAGATGCTGAGAAAGCATTTGACCGAGTGGGGTGGGACTATCTATGGGCTGTATTGAATAGATTTGGGATCAATGGCCACTACTTGCAATGGATACAGGCTCTGTATGACAACTCGCAGGCTAAAGTCTGCTATGCAGGGATGCAGTCTGCAACATTTTCTATATCGCGTGGTACCTGTGAAGGGTGCCCATTGTTGCCTTTATTATTTGCGTTATCGATGAAACCGTTTTTAGTGGCATTGCAGAACCATCCATGTATAACACCATTTTCATCTGGCCTGGATGCTCTTAAAATAACGGTATACGCAGATGACATTGCGTTCTACTCATCTGACGTAGTGGGGGCAATGAAGGGGAATATTACGGAGGCTAGGAGGTTTGGCGTTGTCTCCGGTTACAGATTAAACACTAGTAAGACTCAAATAGTAATGAATTACAAACCAATGACTCCGAAACAGGGGGATTGTAACACTGCCATATACCTGGGGATTCAAATTTCTGATAAACCTGAAGAGATAGCCATGTCTAACTATGAGTTATTATTAAAAGAGACTACTATCGTACTAAAAAAATGGCATAAGGTTCCTCTCAGTATAAACGGGACGATTAACTTAATTAAAATGAAGATCCTTCCAAAATTTCTTTCTTTATTTCGATCTATCCCTCTACGCATTAATAATTATTTTTTAAACGCCTAGATGGTGTATTAAGTAGCTTCATCTGGAGCTATAAAAAAGCACGCCGTGCAATCGAGACATTGAAATTACCAAATCGGAAAGGAGGTTTGGACGTCCCAGATTTTAAAGTATATTTCTGGTCGTCCTTTCTAAGATGCATCCGCAGCCTGCTAAATCCTAGCAAAAATCCTTTTATTTATTATGTATTTATGTTGGGAGTAGAATCAAGAATGTTTCTGCATCGTATCAATGACCCGAACTACTCCAAGCGGGTCAATTTCTTTTTTTTAAACATCTTTTTATTAAACAATGAGACATTACAGAAGGAAAAAAAAAATCAACTCTCAGGTGTTTGCATTAAATTCCAAAGCATGGAGCAAATCAACACAATACAGGATAACATAACAACAATCAATGATAGGGTCAAGGGGATTCCTGTGCCTCTGGGTCTGATCTCGTCATGGGTGTCTCACTAATATCCCCTCGGTGACTATTGCACGCTCCCCAAACCTTCCTCCATTTCGGCGGGCAACCCCTAGCCACATACACCGATCTCTCACGGAACATACACCAATCAAGATCCTCCGCCCACTGACTAATTTGGAGTGGTCAACTGGCCCCCCAGAGTCGAGCGATATTACGTTTGGCCACCATATAGGCCAGAGTCACCCATTGTTTCTGGTACTCACTTAAATCAGTTGGCTCCCACACATTCAGCAGACATCTCCGGGCCTCTGGTCGCATTACCGCTCCCAAAACCCCTCTCAATTCCTCATGAACTTTCACCCAATAGGTCTGGATAACATCACAATGCCACAGGATATGCATCAACGTACCGACCTCCGCACAACCTCTTCTGCAAACTCCACTCTCCTCTCTCCCCATTCGTACCAGACGAGGCCCCGTTATGTAGGATCTATGCAGAATCTTTAACTGGACCAACCGGAGCCGCATCTGGATAGCTATGACCTTGGGGGACTAGATCGCCTCCGTCCAGTCCTCATCGTCAAGTTCTAACCCATCTGCACACCACTGAGACCTGAGCCGCACCAATGGGTTCTCTGAGTTATTGACTAATTTCTTATAGATCAACGAGATGGTTTTCTCGGGAATATGCCCATCCAGCACTCGGACCTCAAGAGGAGACGCTTCCGGAAGCTCCACGCCCCTGGGAACATGAGTGGTGAGAGCATGTCTAACCTGTAGGTAGCGAAAGTACTCATTATGGTGTAAACTATATTGCTTTGCAAGGGATTCAAACGTGAGTACTGAATTCTTACCCCATACATCTTTAACCTGGGTAATCCCTATTAGATCCCATCTGTCAAATCCCTTGGTCCTCCACAAACTGCCCAACTTTTCGGAATTTAAGATGGGGGTTGCGAGTGTCAACCTGCCCTCCCACCCAAGACACCTGTTGGCTGTATGCCACACCTGCGTCGCATGTGCGGTCGGGCCAGTCAAGGGAAATCTCCCGGGCTTGGCGTACAGAGCTCGATCCAACATCCCACCCGGGGCCTGGCCTCGATCCATGGCGTATCCCAGATCGCCGGGAAGTCCGTAAACAATGTTATTTACCGCTGCCAGCTGCGAGGCCCAATAATACTTTAGCAAATCCGGAAACCCAATCCCGCCATCATACCACGGGAGGGTCAGTTTATGGAAAGCGATTCGGGCCCCACCTTCCCAGAGGAGATGTCTCTAAAGAGCCTCTATTTCTCTGAAATACGCGGCCGGCACTGGGTCCGTTGAATTTTGCAAGGCATATAAGAATCGAGGCAAAGCCATCATCTTAAAGAGGGCGGCCCGTCCGTGCAGGGCGAGTGGAAGAGCCTTTCAGCGCTCCACATCCTTCCTGCATCTACTCAGCGGTGAAGCCAGATTATTCTCATACCCCAACATTGGGTCCAACGTAATATATATACACCAAGATATATAAATCCTTTCGTCTCAATGTGAATAGGGCATGACTCGGTGATCACCGGCGGGTCTCCCACCAACACAAAGAGCACCGACTTTGCCCAATTAATAGCTAATCCAGAATAACTGCCAAAGATAACAAGCACGTCAAGAAAGTTGCGAAAGGATTCCTTGGGGTAAGTTAGATAAAGCAGACCGTCGTCCGCGTATAGGGAGATCTTATCTTCCCAGTCAGAAGTCCACCGAAGACCCCGTATCGACCTATCCCATTGAACCCAGGCTGCCAGCGGCTCCATAGCGAGCGCAGAGAGTAGTGGCGACAGTGGGCACCCCTGTCTGGTGCCCCTCCCCAACGGAAGATCAGTGGACTTACAATTGTTAACAACCACTCTAGCCAGGGGGTATGTATACAGCAGGCGCACCCAACCAACAAACTCATCTCCGAAGCCCAGCTAGGCCAATACCGCTGTTAGAATTGGGGGTCTCTGGTTGGCGCAAGTATTCACTTGTGACAAGCAGGGACCCTCTCCTCTAAGTCAGGGCGAAGGATGACCCCTTAGAATTACCCTTGCTCACCCTCTAGGTGCGTGGCATGAGCAGCCAAGGCTATTCTTCAGGCGTTATTGGGTTAAGCATTTGTAATCACATACACAGTAAATATATCAATCCCCCCACAAATGGACACCAGGCTGTGGTTATGTAAAAATACTACTTCTTTATATATAAATATATCTCTGCAGGCAAGATTTTATCACAAGACCAATTTAACGTTTTTAGCTAAGCCACAAGCTTGTCAAATAATGGCAAGGTCCCTTCTGGATTGTAAGCTGCCTCCTTCTAATCTTGTTTACTTAAAATAGTTCTTTTTGTGGCAGTTCAGTTACTCTTTTGACCAAAGGATGGTGCCACAATTCTTGATGTGCAATATTTGGGGCCTTCTGCCCCGTACCTTGAAGGTACGGCGCTCCCAAGCGCCTCTGTGCGCTCTTCTATGCCTCGTTCGGCTTGTAAGGAAGTGCCCCACTAAACCTCACGCATCTCGCTTGAGTCGGCGTACGGTGCGGTCAATGGGGGCCCAGGAGTACGAGGCGTACCAGCCTCTGATGATCGGCAGAACGAGGGCACAAGTTCCAGGTGCACAGCGAGGCATACCAGCCTCTGATGATCGGCAGAACGAGGCGCACAAGTTCCAGGCGCACAGCGAGGCGTACCAGCCTCTGATCATCGGCAGAACGAGGGCACAAGTTCCAGGTGCACAGCGAGGCATACCAGCCTCTGATGATCGGCAGAACGAGGCGCACAAGTTCCAGGCGCACAGCGAGGCGTACCAGCCTCTGATGATCGGCAGAACGAGGGCACAAGTTCCAGGTGCACAGCGAGGCGTACCAGCCTCTGATGATCGGCAGAACGAGGGCACAAGTTCCAGGCGTACAGCGAGGCGTACCAGCCTCGGGGAAGCCTGTAGTACGGCGCGCACAGGTCATCAGCACCCAGCGAGGCGTACCAGCCTTTAGAAGAGGAATGCGAGGCGTCCTCTCCCCCTCGGTGCTGCAAAAACGGGCAAATAAAACGTTGCGGGCCCCGAGCCCGGTGCAGCTCCAAGACTCGTTGGGCAGAGGGTCGGTGCGCTGATCAGAGGGCGCGCTGGGCACTACAGGGGTACGCTGCCTGAGGGAGGGGCGCACAGCGATCATCGGTGCCCCGAAGGTGAGGGGCAGGCGTACTTTTTGAAATAGTTGTCCCTCGTGCAGGGGGACGGCTCGTAGGAGTCTGGTGCACCTGGGGCACCAGGGTGACTTCGGACCTTAATTGCAGCGGGTGTGTGCGCACAGGCAGGCGCGGCCCACGACCTCAGTACCGACTGTACTGGGGTCTCCCAAAAGGGGCAGCGCGGCCTGTAAAGTCTCTAAGGGAGGTGAAGCTGGGCAGCAGGGCATGTTCCTACGTGCGGGCGGCTGTCCCAGCGACGATCACCAGCCTCGGAGGAATTCCGGCGGGAGGGGCGAGCGAGCGCTTCAGCGCGCTCCTAATGGCAGGCGGGGGCAGAGGAGCAGGCAGTCTGACCCGGGGGCAGAGAGCGACTCCAACAGAGCGAGGCTCTCATGGGTGAAGGGCAGGCGAGCTCCCGAGTGCCACAGCCCTAGGAGGGGGCGATGGGGGCGCAGACTCAGCTCCAACAAGAGGCACACACGGCTCAAAGTAAAAGGTGAGCGAAGGCACAAGGAACCCACTGGTCCTGGGGTTCCGTTCAGGGCGCAAGCTCAGAGAAGCCCTTGGAGAAAGTCTCAGCACAATTCTGCAAAGTCCTTTGTAGGTCTTCTCCTCTCCTTCCTCAGCAAGGCAGACAGCAGTTCAGTCCTTCAGCTTCTTCCTTCTAGTTGGGCAGAGGTTCGTTGTGGGAAACAGGATCTAGTTTCTTGGGAGCAGGGCTCTTATACTTATACCCTGTTTCTTTTGTCCTTTCAGGCCAGGGGGGCCTTTGCATAGCCTAATTCAGTTTTGAAGCACTCTGGTGTGCTGTTCCTGGCTTTTCCTTTCAGTGTGAGGGGCAGGCACATCAGACGCTCCGCAGGAGGTGGAGCCAGCATTGTGATGACAGGGGCAGCCAGGAGTATTCTGTTGACAGTCCTCCCTCTTCCTGGGCCAGGTGTCGGGCTGAGTCATCAGTCGCTCTCCAGGAGGTGGAGCCAGCATTGTGGTGGCAGAGCACAGCCCTATTTAGAGTCCAGGGGCACTCCCACCTCCCACCAAGGTGTAATCCTTGCATTCACCACCTGTCATCCCCCATCCCTGTCACTCACATAACCCAGACAGTCAGATACACATCCTAGCAGAGGCGGGCTGAAATGGTTAGGCAAGCAAATGCTAGCTTTCTAAAAGTAGCATTTGCAAACACAGGATGTTAAAATAAACTTTACTAAAAGAAGTATTTTATTATTCTGAGTTCAGGCATATTAAACGTTACTTTCTACCATGTTCCCTGAGCCTGCTGGGATTATAGGGTGTAATAATTCCAGCAGCCCATCTTGGCCTAAGAGAACAGGTAGCCTTACAATAGTGAAAAACGAAATTGGCTGTAATTCACTATTAGGACTTGCGACACACATCAGCGCTTGTCCTACCTGCACTTACAATGCACCCTGCCCTACGGCCTACCATAGGGGTGACTAATATGAAGCAAAGGGAAGGTTTTGAGGCTGGCAAGTGTATGCACTTGCCCAGCCAGCATGACAGTACCAGACTGCACACAGGTTCTGCAATGGCAGACCCTAGACACATTTTAAAAGGCTGCTTCTGTGGGTGGCGCAACCAGCGCTGCAGGCCCACTAGCATTATTGGCATTTACAAGCCCTGGCACTCCTGGTGCACTTTACTGGGGACTGACAGTAAATCCAATGGGCCAAACATGGAAATCAATCACATATACATTTTACATTGGGAGCACTTGCACTGCGGCACGGATTGGCCATGGCGCAGTGCCCTGAGCAGCGGACACCAGCAAAAACATCTGAGGCACATCAGAAAAAAGTGGAAGGGAGACTCACGCCAAGGTGCCAGGACTAACATGTGTCCCCTCCAGCTGAAATGTGGGGAGAACTACCCTTCCCCAGGGAGTTCCTCATCACTAAGGCGGAAAAACCTGGACAGACCGTCAGGACGGGCACCGATGGGAATTTTCTCACGAGTAGGATTTCCTCTAGAGGTGGTGAGCGACAGGGGCACAATTTCATATCCAAGTATATGAAATCCCTTTGGCAAGAGTGTGATGTAACATACAAGTTCACCACCCCTTACCACCCCCAAGGAAATGGGTTGGTTGAGAGATTCAACCAAACGCTACAAGGCATGGGCCTGGAAGGTCCAATGAGGCGTAAGTGGGACGTCCTCTTGCCATGCCTTCTCTTTGCATACTGTGAGGTGCCACAGAAGTCTCTAGGGTTCAGCCCCTTTGAGCTTCTGTAAGGTCACCCAGTGAGAGGACCTCTGAGTTTGGTAAAGGAAGGCTGGGAGCAATCTCCCAGGAAACCTCCCCAGAATGTATACAGTTACATGCTGGCCTTCAGAAACCAGACCAGGCGATTCAGGCAACTTGCTGAGGCAAATCTGGAAGCCAGCCAGGAAGAGATGAAGCGGTGGTACGACAAGAATGCCACTCTGGTAGAGCTTCAACCTGGACAATAGGTGTGGGTCTTGGCCCCAGTGGAGCCTTGTGCACTTCACACCCCCTTGGTAACGTAGCACGAGCAGTAAGGCTAAACTCGGAGGCAATGTGAGTTAAGTGTTTGCACACGCACTCCCAGCAACAACACCCAAGGCCCACCACAAAGGAAACTCCACACAAGTTTATGTATAAAAATAGCCTTTGTATTACACCAAAACACATTAGATGAAAACACAGGCACGGGCAGAATTTACAGGGAAAATGTACAAGACAGGGCCACCTGCACCACTGTCAGGAATCAGCACTTTTAGAACTAGAAATACTGTTAGAATTAGCACTTAGAACATAGAGTATAATCACTTTAACACACAACCAGTAACTACTGGTACCAGGTAAGTACCACCTACGCCACCCTAACCACCTTAGGAAAATATTGCGCAGGGAACCTGGACCTCACTAGCAACACCTGTACTAGGAGAACACAACCACCTAAGTATTAGCATACATTTAGGGGTATAAGCATAGGAACATTACACATGATGCATCGCATTCAGAGGTGTAGGGAAGGAAAACACATGATGCATCAACAACACATTCAGAGGTGTAAGAACAAGGCACATGACGCATAAAAACATTCAGAGGTGCAGAAACAATTGCGCAGAAATCGGTCACCACCTGTGACTGTCCCCAGGCCAACTGACCTCTCTGGGGCTAGGACGCCCTGTGTCCCAATGTCAGGGGGGGCCTAAACGTGGCAGCTGCCCACGAAGTGCTGGGCAGACAATGGGGCCAACGCTGGAGCCTTGTGGATCTAAACGAATACAATGCCCCCTGAGCCTCTCAGGCTCTGAATACAAAATGGCCGGGGAGCCTCTCTGGACTCTCTGCAAGAATGCGGCCGTCGTTGGAGCCTTGCTGGCCTCAAAAACAAGCAATGCTCCCGAGCCTCTCTGGGCTCTGAAATCAACCGCTGCCTGTTTGGCTCCTGGGGACTCAAAAACGACAATGGCCCCCGGAGCCCTTGTGGGTTTCTGAACAAAGATGCTCCCTAGAGCCTCGGGCTCTAAAACAAGCAATGCCCCACTCGTTGGAGCGGCCCCCTAGCAACCAGGGCCGCTCTGGGGAGAAAGAAGCAAATGCCCCCGCACTCACCGGGACCTAGCTGGTGCTGCGGGGGGCGGGAAACACTGCTGGTTCCTTCCGTCGGGCAGCGCGGGGCTCCTCTTCAACACCGGAGCCCCGCCTGCACTCCCAGCCGTTCTCCTTCCGCGTCGGGGGCTCTCCTCTCGCTGGGGGAGCCTCGTGGACAGACGCAGCTTCCTTGGCTGGGCAGGAGCGCGGGGTGGCCTCCCGTCCGCTCCCTGCCGGGCTCTCAGTACTTCTGGGTGCCCGTGGGGAAGCCCTCGAGGTCGGGCCAATCCCTGCGCGGCCCCAAGATGACGCGATTGGAGTCTCTGCGGCCGGGGACCAATCACAGCGCGGCAATCCTTTCTCCGGGGCCGCCAATGGCAGCGCGGCCCTGGGGGGATGGAGGCGGGACAGCACCTGACAGCAGATCCACGGGCCGGCGGCGGTGATTTTCGAGGGGTGAGCTCCCTCGGAATTGAATTGTGAAGCGAGGTGGGCACTCACTTGGGGCCAAAACAACGGCACCAGGTCCCTGGCGGGGTGGGCTCCTGCAAGGGGTGCAAAATCAGCAAATAAACGGGGCAATCGCCGGGTGGGCACCGGCTGAGCCAGTAAAGTGCTCCCAAGCGCTAGCAAGACAAATAAAGCGCTACCAAGCGCTTAGGGATTTAGGAGCAAGGGCAAAGCGCTCCCCAGCGCAAGGATGCCCCAGAGTCCAGCAACAAGTCCTTCAGGAGGCAGGGGGCAAGGCTAGGCCCAGAGCCAGCTCACTGGGCCTCCAGGCAGGGAGGTAGTCCAAGTGGCGGTCCTCCTGGTGCCCAGCAGCAGCAACAGCCCCCCTCAGACAGGATCCTGGAAGAGAACAGTTTGTAAGGGGACACAGCCCCTTTCTATACAGTTAAACCCTTTTTCTGAGGTGCAGGGTGGGGGAGAAACCAGTCGCAGCTGGTTTTGGAGCACTCGTGATGTGCTCAGCCCCTCACTCTATTCACTGGCAGGGTTAGGGACATTAGACGCACCACAGGGGGCGGAGCCAGCATTGAGTGGGGAAAGCCCAGCCCTATTCAGGACCCAGGTGCACTCCTCCCCAGACATCAGCATGCTAATCTCCACACTCACCACCGAGCAGACCCATTATGACTCATGGAGCCTGGCATCCCAGCCAGCTCCAGCCAATCACACGCCAGCACCTTTACAGCACATGCACAGCCATGTCTAGAAGTGGCACTTCCACACTCGACACATACACGCCGCATACATCATTTTGCAGCATTCAATCACACAAGTCCGCACATACCAGACTCGAGCCTGCACACCCCACGCATCAGGAACTACCAGGGACACATACATTCCCCATGCATTCCTATGGGAGGGCAGGCCAACCTTACTCCACGCACTCAGAGTGCGCACGCACTTTCCACTGGGACACAGTGAAAGTGCGCAGAACCCAAAAATCACCATCACCAGGTCACCATTAAAAGCAAAAAGTTTAGGGGTGAACCTGCCAGAAGGGCAAAATCCAACAACCGCAAACAAGTAACTCCACTCCACCCTATCAAAGGCCATTGTGGCGTCAAGAGAAACCAACACAGTTGGCTCATGGATTTTTGAGGAACCTCCGAGGACTCCGTGCAGCCGTCGCAAATTCAGTGCCGTGTTATGGCACGGCATAAACCCGGATTGATCCGGGTGGATCAGGGTGGTAATCACTTTGATCAATCTATTGGCCAGGAGTTTAGCAAGTATCTTAGGTTCCGCATTTAAAAGCGATATGGGCCTATAGGAGGAGCATTGTGTCGGAGGCTTACCTGTTTTGTGTATAACCACTATATTGGCCACCCGCTGGTCATAGGGGAGTTCCCCCTTTTCTTTACTTTCCACGAACATTGCACGGATATAAGGGGCGCGCTTATTAGTGTTCAACTTTATACAATTCAATGGGTATCCCATTGGGGCCCGTCGCTTTACCCGACCGCAACTGCCGAATTGCCTGAGCCACTTCGTCGGTAAATGCCGAATCAAGATAGCTCCTATCTTCCTCTGCTAGGCGAGGCATAATCACATCCTTAATCATTTCGGCATTTTGGTTTTCCGAGTAGTCACCGCCAGCCGTATATACCTTCCGGTAGTAGTCAGAAAACTTGCCTGCCACAGTCTGCGGTTTCGTGATCCTGCGTGACTCCGGTCCTTCCAGCCCCGGTACGAACCTAGACGCACGTTCCCCGTGCTCAAGCCAGGCGATCAGTTTACCTGCTTTATCGCCATGTTCATAGATACGGTTCTGGATGGCATTATGCTGAGCCACCGCTCTATCCCTAACTAAATTTTTATACTCCTCCTCCCGGAGTCGCAACAAATGGAGCTCCGTACAAGTGGGTGACCTAGCTACCTTCTCCTCAAGTAGTATAACTTCCGCCTCTTTCCGTGCCACCTCCTCCTGGCCCGCCCTCCTCTTCCCGGACATATGAGACAGCACTTCACCCCTGGCCACCGTTTTATATGCTTCCCAGAGGGACTGTGCAGAATCCACCGACCCCTTGTTCTCCATAAAATAACGGTCCAACATCCGGAGGATCTCCTTCTTAATAACAGGGTCTTTTAACTGCCAGGCCCGATGGGAGCAACTCTACCAACTGTCGGTACATCAAGGGTGAGGGAAAGCCATAGCGGGGAGTGATCAGAAATTCCCCGTCCGAGATACCTCACCTACTGGATCATGGACACCATCGCCACGGGGAGCAGCAAATAGTCCAGCCTAGACAAGCTGCCGTGAGCAGCCGAAACATGGGTGTAATGTGTCAATGACTGATTACGTACCCGCCAACTATCTACCAGTCCCAGCGTGTCAAGGAACTCCGAGAGCCATCTCTGTGTCTGTCTGAGCGCCCGGGGTGGGTTCCGGTCAACCTCTCCATCAATCACTGAATTGAAATCACCACCCAAGACCAGACCGCCGAGAGGCAGCGTGAGGAATATAGTACTTAAATCCCGAAAGGTCTCAGTCTGAAGGCCAGGCGGCACATAAAGAGATAGTAAGGTAATCGTCCGGCCCCCAAGCAGTCCGGAGATACCGGCATACCTGCCCCGTTGGTCAATCCATGTGACTTGCACCGACAAGGGAAACGAGTTCTTGACCAGGATACCAACACCTCTAGAGCCGGTAGTGAAGCCAGCGTGCGCCACCAACTTATATCCTCCCTTGTGGAGGGCCATGCACTTAATCCCAACCAGATTTGTCTCTTGCAATAAAATCACATCCTGGGAATGACGCCTAATAAGTTGACTAACCATCCCTCTTTTAATCTTGCCACCCAAACTGTTCACATTCCAGCTTAACACTTTTATCCCCGACCCCCGGTTATTCTGTGCAGTTGGGCCCATGCTGAAGACAAAGAGCAACAATATTATCACCCGAGTTAAAAAAAATAACAACAAACCCCCCCCCCCAACCACACAACAGCAGATATGAAAACACATAAAGGGAAAACATTCCCAGCACTCCTCCCCCACCCTGCACCCCTGCACCTGGCTTACGCCTGACCCCAACTCGCAGTGTGCCTGTCGCCCCACACTCTAACTAACCAACTAACTAAAGGTAGTAATGAAGAGGAAGACGGCCCCAATGGACATCCTCCCACCCCCCTCCACCCCCAAACTCAAAATCAATGATTACGCACATCTCTTGTGGTCTTAATGAATGACACATGCATCGGAGACCCGTTGGACCTTCTCGGGGGCCCACCCCTATTCCTGCTCTAACACTTCATCTCCTTCCATGTTCCCTGGTATCTCAGATTCCAGCCCAGGGTGCGTGTCCAACCAGTCCGAGGCGATTTCAGGCGTGTCAAAAGAACACAATTTCCCCTGAAACTCAATTCGTAGTCGGGCCGGAAACATCATGGCGTACTTCACACCCATCTCCCTGAGCCGCTTCTTAATGCCCAGGAAACCCTGACGTTGTCTCTGGACAGCTTGCGTGGAATCGGGGAAAAAGGAGAGATCAGCGTTTAAGAATTTCAGTGGGCCTCCCGATCTGGAGGCTTGCAGGATAGCGTCCCGGTCTCTGAAATTCAGTACTCTCGCGATCAGCGGACTCGGGGGAGCCCCCGGCCGCGGCCTTCCGCCCGAGACTCTGTGCGCCCTTTCGACAGTAAATAAATTGCTCAGGCCTTTGGGCTGAAGGTGTTTAAGGAGAAGATCCTCCACGAATAAATCAGGGGCCGGGCCTTCCGCCTTTTCAGGAACCCCCATTATCCTGACGTTGTTCCTCCGGGCCCTCCCTTCGTAGCCGTCAAGCTTCCGGCTGGCAAGCTCCCCAGTCCGCCTAAGCTCCAGCATCTCCAGCTGCAATGAGGCCACGTCTTCTGTCAGACTCGTTGTTTTAATGTCCAGGGACTTTACCTTCTCACTGGTCTTGGTGAGATCGGCACGGATGAGATTGACTTCGATGGAGACTGTATCCAACTTATGGTCAAGCGATTCAATTTTCTGTCCCAGGGATGTTCTGACCCCATCAATAGCTGCCATAACATCAAGAAGCGTCGGCTCCGCCTAAGCGGGTCAAATTTAAGACGGCACAAGCCAGAGTATATATTTGGAGGGCTATTAGTAATAAATATAAAATACCGATTTACCATCCTAAGTTTCCTCTATGGGGTAACCCAGCTCTTCCAGAGATGTTTCATGATGGGGGTGGGCGACAATGGGCCAATTTGGGTATCAAAAGCTTAGGGGATCTATATGATTTTGCTGGAATTTCAACAGTTGAAAGACTACAACTTCTCTACAATCTTACAGAGAGCATGCGGTTAAAATACTACCAATTTCGAGATTATGTTATACGCAGCATGAAGCTTACTGACTTGGCAGATTCCAATATATGGGATTGTATTTTCTTAGCTAAGGATAGATCACTAATTAGTACTGCATATAAAGGATTTAATTCTTTGAAGGAAGACGATTGTAGGAAATTAGCTACACGATGGAGCCAGAAATTGGGGTCTATCATCACTGCCAACACTGCAACACTTGCATTTGATACCATCCACAAATCAGTACACGCTTCTAGTCTGAGGGTCCAATCATATAGAACGGTTTGCTCATTGTACTACACCCCGGCACGGATAGCGAAATGGTCACTAGATAACCCAACCAGTGATTGAACTAGATGTCCAAAATGCGACTTATTCGCTGCGGACCAGTTGCATATGTTTAGCACATGCTCCTCACTAACAGAGTTTTGGCGTGGAGTAGAAAAAACTATGTCTCACAAACTTAATAGATCAATCTATTTTACGGTAACAGATGTGCTACTGGGTCCTCAACTGGGTGACTATACTCAGAGAGAACTCATAAGTATCTTACTGGCTTGTGCTAGATTAGCTATAACTCGGGTGTGGATTGCACGGGATCCACCATCGACGGCAGAATGGTGGGCTATAGTTAAAGACGCATATAATATGGAGTGTGCATTAGCTAAAATCAGGGGGTAAGATCATTCTGTAAATTGGAAAAAATCTGGGGAGAATTTTTGTAATTGTAAGGAGCAAATTTGCCCCTGCTAAAAGTCTTTACGAAATGTTATTTTTATTCTTCTCTTCTCCTCTCCTCTTTCTCCTTTACCTACACTTGCTTTTTCTTCTGGATATATATCAGAGCTATGAAGCTGCCTTTATGTTTATTTTTTAATTGTGATGTTTTGCTATTCTTCCCTCATGTCATGAATAAACAAAATGTAAAAAATAAAATAAAATGCAGCCTTGCTTAGGGCCGTTCTTCTTAGCAATAGGCCCCGTCAACACCCCCAAGCTGAACTTTACACCAAGTTGCAGAATGTAATGCCATGATAATGGTAAGCAAGTTGTTCTGTATTCCAAGCTTCCCTAGCTTAGTCCATAGAGTTGGCCTGTCTACGCGGTCAAAGGCAGTGGTAAAATCAACAAGAACACAATACACCATTTGCTTCTTCATGAATACATATTACTCTATGACAGTTTGTAACACTGCAATGTTATCTGTCACAGAGTGCTTTGGTTGAAAGTCAGCCTGAGTCGTTGGTATCGTTCCTGTGAAAAATGCCCAGTCTTTCAGATGTACCAGCACGCATTTAGCAAAGGTCTTCCCTGTAGCATCCAAGAGGGCTATCTGTCAGTAGTTATTAGTGAGTAGACAGGATCCTTTTTTTAAAATGGGCACCACAATGCTCCCTTGCGATGATTTTGGGATTCTCCCGGTGGAAAGACAGTGTGAGAATACCGGAGCTAAAAACTTGCTCCAGTCATCAAGGTTGCTTTGAAGAACCTTAATGGGGATTTTATCAGGACCTATTGCTGCAGTAGATCTTGCTGGCATTATATGTAATGCTATTTCTTTCTCTGATGGTATTGTCATATGAGGGAATTTTCCCCTTTTCTGTAGCCGGGTCATAACGATTTGGCTTATAGAGCTCGAGGAGATATTTTTCCCACTCTGATGGTGTAACTGGAGAGGAGTGGCTAGCTTTCCATGTGCATGTTGCTTCTTCTACGATCCTTCAGATTTCCTTACTGTTTTTTTGGTTCACTGCTATTTGAATGTCCACCCAGTTTTTATCAGTTTGTGCATGCCACGTTTTCTCCTTCTGCCGTTGACGCTCTTTTTTCAACTTTACAACCTCTTTCTGTCTGGCTCCGGAATATTATAAAAATTGCAGCCTAATCAATTTGTTTAACTTGGAGGTTATGCTGTCCGAGTGTTTTGGGGCTAATTGACCCTTACGCATCCCGCTCCTAACTGCGGGCGGTCAATGGGACCACTATCTCGGCAATCATGTTCTCATAGACTGTTATCGGTTCGACACCTCTGCTGCCGTTATTCAATTTTGAAGAAATGATAGCAAAATTTATTTTTGAAATTGCTTCAGAGTTGCACTTTGTTCGCCCATTCGTGGAGTAGATTTCTGTGGTTGCATTTTGCTGTCAGAGACCATGTATCTAAGGATTGTAGCAGGATCTCAGTTGTCAATAGCAAAAGTGCATGGTCCCTTGTGTAGTTTTAACGGTCAGGGTTTGCATCATCCCATTGAAAGTGGATTACAAGCACAATCTGCACTTAGTACTTGTAAAAGTGGAATGGTTAAGGGGTGGTTTGAGTAAGTTATACCCAAAGGAGGTCCCTCATTAGAATCCGCCAGAAAGTGTCCTGCTATGGGGACCAAAATGCTATCCAAGAGTTAGGAATGCTGAAAAGTTATTACGGATTGATTTTGATGATAATAAAAAAAATATATTTTTATGAGCTGAATTGAAGAAAAATGCAGTAAGCAATCTGAGAACAATGCAAAATATTTCTGGTGTATGGTAAATCAATAGCGAACTTGCAGCCTAACAGGAAAATAGCGGTTCAAGTCACTGAAGCCCGATGGGTATATTTTATTTCCAACTTTTGTAAAAGCCCAATCCCTAATAAAATTAACGACCATATGGTTAATCATTTGGATAATTATCTGGTAGTACTACAGGATACAGGGATAATCATTGAAATACTTAACCGTATGAAATCCTCAAGGGTAGGAGGACCTGATAATTTACCAGTAGGACTGTTTAAAGCAGACCTCCTCTGGTGGGCGGATGTTTCACGATCAGGAAAGATACCAGACTCACGGCGGGAGAGGGTGCAATCATAAACCCCATTTATGAAGGTTCCCTGGAGGGTCCAGTAATTATAGGCTGATTTCCCATTTTGATAAATCTCCTGTGCCCAAACATTACTGAAATCCTTTGGGCTCTTGAGTCCGGGTAATTCCTCAAGAGCAAGGCGGATAAAGATGTAATCACTCTACACTTGTATGATGTTTTTGGCAAGAGCAAGGCGAGAAATACCAAGTGTGGGCTAACTTTGTTGTTGCTCAGTAGATTTCTGAGCCTTTTTCGATTGAGGCGACCGCAGCGTCCTTTGGGTAAAATTAAGCAGCTGAAATAATGTTCTTGGGCAGAGGTGTGTTTTAGCATACCTCTTTAGACTTTTTATTGCTGACCTGCCAACAGCTTTAGTTAACAAAAATGCATTTGCTCCCAAAATAGGTGGTGCACATGTCCACTGTCTTATGCGCGCTGATGATTGTGTCATAATGAACTTCACCCCGATAGGTTTGCAGTGTAAACTGCATGTTTTCCACTCTTACTGTGAACTTAATAGACTCATTATTAATATTAAAAAACGGAGGGGCAGATGTATCAACCGTTTTTTTTTGTCTCAAACGCTGCGAATCGCAAAATAGCAGTGTTTGCGACAAAAAAAACGTAAAACGGTATGTATCATGCAAAAAGCCTCGCAATGTTAAGGAATCGCAAATTTTGCGATTCCTTAATATTGCGTAAGCATTTAAGAAATCGCAGATTGCGATTTCTTAAATGCAATGTATCAACCATTTAAGAATTGCGAATTTAGGCTAAGAAATCGCAAATCAACACCAACTTGTAGTTGGTGGTAATTTGCGTTTTTTTTTTTTTTTTTACAAATGCACTTTATGTAATTTGTAAAGTGGCATGTGACGCTCATACATGCCCTTAGGGCATGTATGTGCGCCATATGCGCACACATGTCCTTTTCAGGGGTGCAGCAGGGTGTTCTTGAGACACCCCGGCACCCTTGAAATTATTCTCAATTTGCGATTAGCAAATTGCAAATCGCAAATTGAGAATAATTTCACATTCATTCCTATGGGCCTCCTGGCCCATAGAAATGAATGGTAAATTATTCCTTAAATGCGATTAGCAATTTGCTAATCGCAATTAAGGAATTTTAAGAAATCGCTAAAAAATAGCGAATTTCTGCATACATACCATTTTGCGATTTCTAAATAGCGATTCCTTAAAAATCGCTATTAAGAAATCGCAAAAGGGTATGTTGATACATCAGGCCCTGAGACTCTTAATTTTTTTCCACCAAGCAACCCTGGAGATTTGACTGGTGTTTACACTCTTCTCCCATAGAGCAGGTTCATGACTCGATACCTTGGACTTACATTTGCAAGTAATTTTAAATGGGACAAATATTTAGCTAATTTGCGAGTCTCACTCCTTCCAACTGCTTATGCCTTTGCAAGGTTTGACCTGCATTTGGTGGGTTGCCGACAAATCCCTTAAAAAGAGAAATATTGGTTAAACCGATTCCTTAAGCAGTGTATAAAGCTGATCTTTACGCTTTTGACCTGCAAGTTAAATGGGAACCTCTTGAGACTCATTGTGTAAAGACTCTCTTGGGTCTCCCAAAAAACCACAATGATTCAGACAGTAAGAACTGAGTTGACTCAGATTCCTGGACACTCTTAAAAAGCTCTTGAATACTAAGGATTCTGTTAAGTATAGAAAGATTCTCTTGCACTGAAAAAATCAGTTTTTGAATGTTGAATCCTATTATGTCGCGCACTGATGAATGAATGATCCTCACTTATTGAAAATTTCATAAGAAATTGTGGATTAAGAATCAATATTATAACATTTTAAAATTCTATGACATTACAACAGTTAAAAAGCGCTTTACAGGATCTGTTTTAATGGAAGTCATCCTAGCAGGGGATAGACCGTTTTTAGAGTTGGTTTTCTGTAGCTCATTCAGTTAGTCGTATGGGGAGACTGAACTTTTCCCCTATTTGTACCAGGTTGTAGACAGACAAGTATGTAGTACAATTCTCCAGTATCTAAGTGGAATAGATTAAAGTTGGAGAATTGTCGGCTTCATAAATTGAGTTAATGTGAATAATGTTTTTTATAGTTATAGATTTAAAAATGAAATACTTTGCAAAGCATTTTCTTTTAGACTGTGCTTTTTTTCTTTTTTCTTTTTCTTAGTATGAAAACAAAAGATACTTCAACCCCAGTATTGGAAGCATTGTATTAGATTCTTGAGTGAAGCATGTGTCACTTTCTGCTCAATTAAATCTCTGAACATTTTAAGAACGATTGGACAGTATATTGCATTGACGCAAATATGATCATTATGAAAGGGACATGGTTACCAAATTTAAGGTTTTTCGAGAAATATCTATGAACTAGGAATTTTTTGCAATATTGTAAAGGAGAGCCCTCATGTGTTTTACTATTTTCTTTTTTTAACATCATTGATTGTTTTTTGTAAACTTGTGTGAGGTAAAGTCAAGTACATTTTGTTGTAATGATCTATTAATTTTTTATAGTTAAATATGTTACATATCTTATTTGCAGGCGTTGACAGGTTTGATAATTTTTTTCTTTTTAAACTTGATGTGTCTTGGCAGTTGATGGCTATATACTGAAATTTGTTATTTATCGACCTGTGTGTATTGTATATATTTTTCTTCTCTATATTGTGGGAAATAAAGTATTTACTTACTTACTGTAGAACCTACATAAGTAGAGGCCTTAGCTCCCTTTAGGATGCTTTATAATAGGTTGGTCAGGAAAATATCTGTTTGCAGAGTTTTTCAAAAGTTGTTAGTATGATGAAATATGCTGTGTTACTGCTAGATCATTTCTAGCTCTTGTAGAGACTTCCCCAGCCTGGGTATCTACCAATGAGTACTCCACATCCGGAGTTTAGTAAAACATGTATTTATTTGTCTGCGTGTAACCGTGAACCAAACATTCTAAAACTGCATTCATTTCACTAAGCTCCAACACTCTTTTAAAATTATTTATTTATTGGGTCAATTTATACACGCATTATTATCATGCTGGTTACATCATAACTGTGTGAATAGTACATCTTAATAGAGTGACAAGAAATGTAACAGTGATCTCAAATATCCCAATAGGTTTCACATTAAAAGGCAGCGTATACAATAGATACATATATTAAAGAGCCGGGCTGTCATCACTTGCATATACTTTCTTATGCCACCGGCTATCCTCTTGATTAGAATTAGTAAAAAAACAAACAACCAAGACATATTTAAGGGGGTTGTGAGCTTCCTACCTTATTTCAAGTGTCTCCTTGTTGATTAGGTGCCCTTGATATGGGCCCCAAAAGCTCTTGAGATGAGACTGCTGAGGTAACAAATCACCGTACACAACGTGCTAGAGAATTACAATAGACCATCTGTGCGTGCCAGTCCTGCAGGTTTGGGACAGGCCCTCATGCCCAGTGCATCGCCACACAATGCTCAGTGAGGTTTAGCCCCATGGCCATCAGTTTCCTTATATTCCTATTTACAGCTTTATCAAACCTCAATAATGCAAGCAAGGGGTCAGATCCCAAGGAAAAGCCAATAATGGTCCCTAGTTCGAGGAATAACATTCCTCAAGAAGTCAAGACAGCTGGGCAATAGCATGCAGTGTATATAAAGTCGGCATCTTGTGCACAACAGCGCTGACACTGCTGAGTCACACAACCCATATCTATACAGTCTCTCCGGAGTATTATATACACGATTAACATATTTGAAGTGCACAAAGTGGTGCTTGCCATTTAAAGAAATCCCCTTGGTCAGCGCAGCAGTATTGCAAGCACTTATCAACATTCCTTCCAATATCTGCCTGCCATTCGAGTCGTGCCTTATTCAGAGCAGGCCTTCTAGCCTCCTACGTGAAAGCGTAGATTTTGGACACCAATTTCCTGGGGGTAACTGATTGGTCAAGAGAAGAGAGCACTAGCATTTCTGGGGGCTCCTGTAGGTTCTCTCCCACTATATCTCATAGCTCATGGTAAACTTTATGAGTTTAGAAACAAGTGAGAGATAACAGATTCCACCTCGCCCAAACAGCCTCACAGCTGCGTGCCACACCATCTTGAATGAGATCACCCATAGTGTCCAATCCCAGATCATGCAATGCCTGTACTATACCCCCTTCCTTGCCAACCGAGAACCATGAACACCATTCAAACCTCACATACGGGGAGTACAGTAGGGATCAAGACTCTTTGGACAATAAATTGTGCAAGGCATGTATCATTGAATTAATTGAGTTGAGTGTACTGTGACGCCTCACAGGGTTGCAGAAAACAGCTTGATACCGGAAAAGGGGGGCAGTTGCATCCTTCTCAATGTACAGATATGGCAAGTCAAGCGGACCATGAAGCCAATAGTGAGCATGCGAACTCTGAGCTGTTATATAGTATAGCTCCAGCTCTGGTGCATTGAACTCCACCATAACTATAGGCAAAGTAAGAATGTCACACTTTATCCTGGGTTGTTTACCGGCCGAGGCCAACCTAATCATTAGTGAGCGTAGATTAGCAAATAATGACCTTGGGAGTAAGATTAGAATATTATGAAACATAAACAGGAACCTAGGAAGTATAACCATTTTCATTAGGGCTGTACACTCCATTAAAGATGGCGGCAGCCTGATCCAGAGATCAACATCAGTTTCTAATTTGTGAATCGCTGTGCCATAGTCACTGCGCATTGCTATCTCCAGGTCCATATGTATTTGGATGCCAAGGTACTGCACTGAGTCAGATTTCCATTGCAAGGGAAATTCAAATGTCGAGGGACTCATGTGCTGAATAAGAGGAAATATTATTGACTTCTCCCAGTTAACGCACAATCCCGAAAGGCCCCCAAAACCAGTCACCTCTCTGAGAATAGGAGAAAGATTAATTTCAGGTTCGCGAATATATAACCAAGTGTTGTTTGCATATGCCGATATGATAAAGTGGTGACCATGAAAACGCAGCCCCCTATGTCCACGATATTCTCTCAAAGCGCAGGCCAGTGGCTCCGTAATAAACGCATATAGCAAATGTGATAATGGGCAGCCCTGCCACTTAGTTCTAGTATTCATAAGGAGGGGCTGTAACCACATTGCCAATGCAAACCCAAGCCAAATGGGCCGTATATAGCACCGTAACTAAGTGCAGAAATATTTCCCTGTCTCCAATGCGACTCAGGACAAACCTCTTAAAGGCCCGTTGCACGAAGTCTAACACCTTTGCGGCATCTAAAAAGACTGCTGCTTCCTTTACCGCAGGGTCAACATGTTGGATTACATCGAATAGGGTTCTTAGATTATACGTTATGTTGCAGACTGGCATGAAGCAAGTATGTTCAGGGCTGACTATAACTGGGACCAAGAGCTATTCTATTTGCCAAGATTTTAGCTAAAATCTTGGTGTCAACATTTAAAAGCGATTGGGGTCTATAGGTGGAACATATATTTGATTGCTTACCTGGTTTTAATAGAGGGACAATCAGTGCTTCCCACATTGAAGGTGGCTTAACATTCGCCTCAACCCTCTCCTCGTATAATGTAACTATGTGGGGTATGAGCAATTCCTGATATGTATTGTAAAAAAACACTGTGATGCGTCCCTGCCAGGGTCCATCGAAGCTCCCATGTTCTTTAATACAGCACTGATCTCAGGCCCCAGGAGGGGATCCATAAGGTGCTGTCTGTGTTCTGGGGTGGGCCACAGCATGCTTATGTGCGCTAAGTAATCATCTATGGCTTCATCGCTGGCGGTAATTCATGAACTGAATAAATCAGCATGGTATCTGTGAAACCGATCGGCTATTTGTTCACTCTCATGGAGGAACTGTCCAGTTTAGTCTAGTATTTGTGATTGTCCCACCGTCTTTACGAGACCGCAAGTACACCCTAGCAGTTGTGTATTTACCGATATGTTTAATTTCACTGTCTGCCGTGTTATAATATTCCTTAAACTTCGTCTTGATTTCATGCAGGGAATGGGGAGCATCAGAACCTTAATGTTCCCACTCTAACTGCAATTTTTGCATCCAATTTCGCGAGTTTCTCTCAAAGACCTGAGAACCCCTGCATGCTTTGCAATGGTGACCCCCTTGATATAGACTTTGAATGTCTCCCAAACTGTCGCAAACTTGTTGACTGTGCCTATGTTATTATGAAAGAACACGCTTATGGCGTGTTCAAGTTCCGCCTTACAAACGGGGTCTAAAAATGAATAGGGTGGGAAGCGCCAGGTGAGCGGCTCGAATTTCCAAGTAGGAAGTGCTAAATCTAAAATTATTGGTGAGTAATCAGAGTAGGTCCTCGGAAGAGAGTCACATTTAATTAGTCAGGGAGCTAAGCTTTTGGACACTAAACAAAAGTCAATACAGGTGTAAATTTCATCTAGAGCTGAATAATGCATAGACCCAGTGGTTTCTGAGAACTTATGTCTCTATATGTCGATTAGGCCCAGTCTCCATTATGCCCAGGATCGCTTAACGGCAGCAAAGACGCGGTGAGGTGGACCTCTTGAACGATCCCGCTCTGGATCCAAAACGTAATTGAAGTCCCACCCCCCTCCCCACCCCACCCCAATCTGAGGCAACCCACCCCATTGGGAAAGGCGAGGCCCAAGAGAATGTTAAAATTGTGGATTATCATAATTCGGACAACATACGCCCACTAGTGCCATCGCCAACGCATTGTGATGGCAGCAGGCGATAACAAACCTACCCTCAGGGCCTTTACACATTTTTTGCAATGTCATTCCTGCTCTGCTGTTTACCCATATAAGTACACACCGGGTGTGGGAAGTCAAGCCTGCGGCACACAAGTGACTTTGTAACCTACGTTGTGACAGCATCCCACTGTTTGGCATCAAGTGTGTTTCCTGCAATATGGTGATATCCACTTTATACCGCTTGAGATATGCCACTACTTTGCATATTTTCCTATAATCATTTAGACCTCTTATATTCCATGTGAAGAACCTAGTGTGGTAGCATGTATCACGATTTACATTATTCCGGTCTACGTCACCCAGACCACCCTTTCTGAATCAGATATGGAAGAGATAAACCAACCACACTGTATATTTTTTTTTAGTAAGTAAAACAAAGAAACATTACCCTCAACTATTAACCCACCCACTCTGTGCAGCCCCAAGCTAAGCATAGCAGATTTCCAGCCCCGACCCCCAAGTCCGCCTGAACCTAAGAAACAAAAAACAATACATTTTGTAACATGTGGAGTACACATGGGGGTGCATGTGGCAGTTTATAAACTACATCTTACACCCAGGGAGATAGATAACGTGTTCTAGTACAGTGCATCCATCGCCCTGCAGAGGAATTTTTTTTTTATCTTCCCCCTCACAATTACCATGCCCAAGATACTGTAATGAAGTGGCAAAGCATATGAATACATAGGATACCATTCCGAGTCAAAACTGGGATTATCTTATGTACTAAAACAGACTCTGGATGAAGTCCCACAGAGCCCAGTCCAAATGTAGTCTTACCAAAGCCACATGGCATATGCCATACCTAAGGGCTCACTCGAAGCGTCTCCATGCGATCCTGCCAGAGTAGGCCACCCTCGTGGAGAAGAGCGGGGCCCTGGAGATCCCCAATGAGTTAGCCAGGACAAAGTGTCACATGTGAGCTCCCATTGCTTGCAAACTGTATGTAAACTACTGCCATCATTAGACGCAATAACCTATTCCTCCCTTGCATCCACTGTGTCATCCGCTGCTCTGGCATCGCGATCAGGTGATCCCTTAAGTGGGCTGGCGTTCTCCTTCTGTTTAATGAATTGTAGAGCCAATTTCGAGTCAGTGAACAAAATAGATTTACCCTCTGATATGATGTTCAACTTTGCAGGGTACATCATGCTATATTCTAGTTGCAACTCCTGAAGTTTCCTCTGGACTTGGATGAATTGCCTGCGAGCTTCCTGTACCTGCTGAGTAAAGTCAGGATAAAGGGACAACTCCATGCCCTCATAGCATAGGGATTTTAGTTCTCTGGCCCTTTGCAGCACAGCGTCCTGGTTCATATCATTCCAAAGACTAGCAATGTTTGGGCGAGGGTTAGCCCCGGGATGGGCCTAGGCGCCAGTGAGTGATGCGTCCTCTCCACAATAACGATATCAGAAAAGGTCGATCTGCCCAGTATTGCTATCAAAAGTTGCTCCACATACTGCTCCATGTTAGTGATGTTGGTAGATTCCGCAAAACCTGTGATACTCACTTTGGTGCCCCCGGAGCGGGCTTACAAGTCTTGAGTCTGAAGTGTGTGGACAGCCTGTCCATTTTGGTGCGCACACTCAACTCCACAATAATAACATCTTCTGCATCCATTGCTCTTTTTTTCTACGGTATCTGGCCACGCAGTTTGTTTGTTGAGCCTCTCCGTCATTCTGTCCATGCGGAAGGAAAGGGCATTGATTTTCCCATCAATCTTGGACAGGCTTGGCTGTATCGCCGCCAACGCTTGCTTCAAGTCAGAGTCTACTGTGGGGTCATTAGACTCTGAGCCAGATTTAGCAACACCGGGGTCTGTTTCTCTATGTCTAGGAGATTTACGTGACTCAAAACAGCTTTGGTTGGGATTTATATGATTTGCTCATCTGTCTCACCATCTGGGTTCTCTACAGTGAGTACTAAGTACAGAGACCACCAACACCTCTGCAACATCCGTGTCACCAGCCGATTATCATGCCATATGCTTACGTTTTAGCACTACTGTAGTGCTCTCTGCTCCAAGAATGAGTTCTGATTCCCTCATTAATTATGATGAGACTGCCCCAGCCTTGCAAGAAAAAGGCTCTGCGTCTTACCGGCTTTGCCCAGTCACAGGCAAGTTGTCACCAGTCTATGCTCCTGCATGATGATCCCTACAGTGTCAGGCTTCAGGCTGATTCAGCAAAGGCAGAGGAAAACTAAAGTGGGAGCTCCTGGGACTCCCGGGCTTTCTCCTCCGCTTGCCAGGTTCTGACCTGCAAAAATGATTTGATGACAGCAGTGACGCAGAGGAGGGAAAAAACACCTTTGCGCCTCACAAACAGGTGAGAGTGCTGTTCCCTGGGGTCACTGTCACTCCGTCTCTCCTGGACGGATCCTCCTGCTCACCCTCAGGTCACACTGCTTCACGGGCCGGAGACAGCCCTCAGCTCAGCGGCACTGTCCGTGATCAGGCCCAAGCTCACGCTGTGCCGGCCATTTCTGCAAGGGCAAGGCCAATCGGTCTGTACTCTGCCAACGACACAGCTCCGCAACGTCCAGTGGGGGTTACAGAGGGTTAATACTGGGATCCTGGGTCAAAATTTCAGCGATGGGTGCGAGGCTTATGTAGGATTATTCGCGGGGTCGCAGGAGCGCTACAGATCTGTTACCATGTTGGAGCCAGGCAAGCCCCATCCCCACTATGCTCAACACTTACATCACAGTTCTACAGAGTCCATCAGTAGCCAAAAGGGTTTAGTCATTGATAACACATGACACAACATCACCCCCTCTGTTAAAATAAAAATGTAATTTTTTTTCCTCACAAATATGTACAATCATAGTTCTTAAATGAGTCTATATGGCACTCTGATCACATGTCTCGGCTATGTCTTCCGAAACTGGGGACAGGCAGAGGAAGTGCCCATTATCTTTGTTGAGGATGTCAATCAATCAATCAATCACAACATTTGTATAGCGCACTACTCACCCGGAAGGGTCTCAAGGCACTTGGGGGAAGGGGTCCGCTATTGCTCGAACAGCCAGGTCTTGAGTTGTCTCCTGAAGGTGAGATGGTCCTGGGTCAGCCGAAGGTGGATGGAGAGGGAGTTCCATGTCTTGGCCGCCAGGTAGGAGAAGGATCTGCCTCCGGCGTTGGCTCTTCGGATGCGTGGTATGGCGGCGAGGGCGAGGCTAGTAGAACGTAGCTGACGGGTGGGCGTGTAGAAGGTCAGGCGGTCGTTGAGGTACTTGGGGCCCAGGTCGTGGAGAGACTTGTGTGCGTGGGTGAGGAGCCTGAAATTGATCCTCTTGCTGACGGGGAGCCAGTGCAGGCCCTTCAGGTGGCCGGAGATGTGGCTGCGTCGGGAATGTCCAGGATGAGTCGGGCGGAGGCGTTCTGGATGCGTTGGAGTATTTTCTGTAGCTTGGCTGTGGTTCCGGCGTAGAGGGTGTTTCCGTAGTCCAGTCGGCTGGTGACGAGTGCTTGAGTGACGGTCTTCCTGGTTTCGGTCGGGATCCAGCGGAAGATCTTGCGGAGCATGCGTAGGGTGTTGAAGCATGATGGAACAGCAGCAGTCGGGAGGGGTGGGGGGGTCTTCAATTGTCCTTTCAGACCCAGTCTCTACATTAACAGCAGTGCCTGACTCGCGCATAATGGACTTCCAAGGACATTGGGTAGTCATCATGTGTCTTTTGCTGGTCAAGCATGAAATGGCTCGGCATCGAAGGGAGTATCAAATTTCCATTTTCTAGGCTGACGGACAAGCACTCCATCTCCTCTAGTGAACATAATGTATTTTGCATGTCGGTGCTTGTCTACATAGGCTTTCATTTTTCTTTTACGATCCAAGTCTTTTTTTACCGGTTTCTTCCTCAGTACTTGATCTTCCGTTGTTCCATTGAGGTAACTTGGTCGTCAGGGTTCTCCTGAACATCAAGGTTGCCGGGCTTTCACCTGTCATCGAGTGAGGGGTTGAATGTTAATCTCGGAGTAGAATGCAAGACAGTCTAAATGTCAAACTTTTCCAATACAACATGCTTAACAGCTTTCTTGAGAGTACTCATGAAGTGTTTGACAATAGTTATTGGCCAAAGGGGTGTGCTCTTCTGATGCTTCACAGTAAGATGACTACGAAAGTCTCTTAATTATCAACTGTTGAAAGTTGAGTGGTTGTCAGATTTTAAGATTGCAGGAACACTACATGCCTCAAAGAGGCTGTCTAATCCCATGATGACTCTTTCTTGAGTGATAGATGATAGGTGAGATCTTCTATCAATGGAAAATGGGATTATTCATCAACAACCACCAACAGGCGAAGTCCATTGTCAAGAGGACTGAAGAAGTCTTTCTTTGAGCTGTCTCATGGTGATGAGGAAACCGAACTCTGTCTCAGAGAGCTCGTTTTCATGCAACGATTCCATAATGTTCTTTATGGGCCACTTTAATTATATATTGTTGCAGACTCTTCATTATAATAATTCCCAAACCTCTCAAGATAATGCCTTCTTGAGTAATGGACAGTTCATCTTTGACATTTTTTTTACTTTTGGTATTCACTGTCCTGGTAAGAGGTAGACTGTGCTGGTTCCAAGTCTATAAAAGATTGTCTTTTAGTTTTAACATGTCACTATCTTGACTCGTGACAGTGTCCATTTTTTCTAATGAAATGATAGCTGGTGTGCTTGATTTTGGATTTGAAATTTATGTAGGCTTCAGCCGTCTTGGATGGGGTGCCATGGCATTGTATAGGCACTCGTAAGGAGTAGTTAGCAGGGGTTTGGAGGTTTCCCTGGACGGTGCAAGATTGTGCAGTTGTATTCTTGTAATCGTAGACCCCAAAGTTCATGAGGAGGCATCTTAGCCTAGATGGTTAATAAGGCTTGATGATATGTTACAAGCGTGAAAGGTTTTTCATACAAGAATATGTGGAAATGTTCACAAGACCACACCACTGCTAAACTTTATTTCTCAGGTTGTGAATAAGCACGTTCCGGTAGGGACAAACTTCTGCTTTCATATGCCTCAATATATGTTTGAGCATTTTGGTGTCCTCTGTGCCGTGGGCAAAGATGGTGCCTAACTCAGCAGGGATAGCATCAACAACAACCTCTGTGTGAAACTTTGCCCAAAATATGCCATTTCGGTCGCATTGTTGATAGCTTGTCTAATTCCCTTGAAATTTTACGCAAGATTTCAATATGTTTTTTTAGATTTGGTTTAGACCTCACCTGAGGTCAACAGATGTATAGGTAAAAGTGATAAAACAATTGTTATTCGGACATTAAAACTATTTGAAAAAATTTATACAGATTATAACAAACAAATTTAATCAGGTGGCGATTTACAAAATTCAGTTAAACTTTGCGCAGAGCAGAGATTGCATCTAAAACGTATAGGCTTTATATACTGACTCCGGGCCACTACCAAAATCGCTACTAGCAACACATGTTAAAAGTCTTGCACTCCTCCTTTGCATAAATCGCAAATTTCTGTGGAGCTTTCCGATTTATCCCATTTAAAAGTATGGGTCTTTAGAGGAAGAATCCCCAACCTCATTAAAATGATTGTGTGCCGTCCCTGTGCTCTAAAGACAAACATATATATTGATGCAGAGTTTTGTGTACTAGACTATCTATGAGTAGTGCAAGGTGTTTTAGATGTGAACAATGATCTACATTCAGATCATAGCTTATTCTTGGTGTCAGGCACTTTAAAAAAAGCTTCAAGTGTGCAGGAGTCCCAACTTCCAAAAGTGCAATCGGACTGGATTAGTGCAATACTAAGATTCATATTAAAAGTATGATGTGAGGACTCGTCTCTAAAAGTCTCCGATTTTAAAATATACCTTAAAGATCCTAGGTCTGCATGTAAAAGAATAGAAGCCCAGCACTGTGTATTTGTGATAGCTTTTGCATAAGCACTGACTATAGATCACTCCAAGCGAAATGCTTGTCAGGGACTGACTAGTTAACTCTTAACAGTTTATGTAATACAATTCCTTCTCTTACATTTAATGGATGCCACGCCTTGATCGAGATATATTCTAAGGCGTATGTTAAAATTGGTGGTATTTTTGAACGAAAGACCTCCAGCATTACTTTACTCACATTCATGTGAGCAATGAAATGAATATTCTTTTTTGCCAAGTCTCTCAACGGAGCAATTACGGTGGCAAAGTCTCGTAGATATCTGGATCAGGAGCTGGCCATGCCAAGAAGTGAACATAATATGGAAATATCTTATATGAGACTGGCAGTTGACAACGCTTGCACTTTAGCTGGATTAGTTGTCATACCCTTATCAGAAAAGATCTGGCCAAAGAATATTAACTTTGTCTTATGGAATTCACATTTTTCAGCATTCAAAGTCAAATCTTCATCAGCAAGTAAACGACACACTTGCGTGAGAGCTTTACCATGCTCCTTGTGTGTAGCTCCAAAACCAATATGTCATCTCTATAATTAAATGCATTCATGACAGGCTGTGTGATACGTCGAATGACATCTTGAAACCGCTCTGCTGCTGATGACACACTGAAACGTAGTCTTTTGTATTGCAAGACACCCTTATATGTAGAAAAGGTTGTATTGTACCTGCAGCTCTCCTCAAGTTAAAACTGATGATATCCTTTTTTCAAATCAAAGCGAGAGAAGACCTTCGCACCATTCAATTGTGTTATCATGTTAGCAATGTGCGGACCTGGGTGCTGTTCTTTCAGTTGCTTTGTTCGCTTGACTCAAATCCACGCAGATGCGTACAGCTCCTTCACTGTCAGTTTTTGGGTACTACCACTACGGAAGAAACTCATGACGTTAATCTAAACATACCCTCCATGATTTTGCTATTTGCAAAACAAATCACGAAATCATTACTTTTGCAAAAAGGCTGCGCTTTTTACATAAGTGATCCCGAAATCTGGGTCTGCCGCGTCCCCATACTGTTTTTAATGCACTTCAACCGCTATTTGGGATGCGGAGTGAAGCACGCACCACCTGCATAGATCAGCTTTCAAGCAACAGAGCTGTTGAACTAAGATCCCTGGATGCGGACCACTGAGAGCCATAAAACTATCAGAACTATGTATCTGCAAAGCGCCAGAGGCAGAGCAGTGCCTGCTATCCCCACCTGCCCTGTGTGCCTGCATCGTTTAATGATATTTTCTATTGTATGCATTTTGTGTGACAATTTAAGCGCAATTCGGATGCAGATTCCTCTTTGCACCCAAATTGGGATTACTAAACTAAAGGGAATGGAGGCCATAGTGTTGCTGCTTTGGCACTCGATAATAGTACATTTCCGTGTGCTAGAAGTCCTTAACAAAATACCTTTTGACTTGAGCACGTAATTAAGCAAACCAGTACTAAACCAATATTTTACTTTCAACTTTGGAAAGAAAAACATAACATAAAAAAGAAATGAACAAACATGATTTCAGGATATGTGCTGACACATTGTTTAGACATCCAAATGTAAATGCTAGTTTAAATTCCTTTGCGCAGAAATCATAATAGCGTGTGCCAATAAAAACCATCTGCCTGTTTTTAATCTGAAGAAACTACGGAATATCTGTTTTTGGATAATATGACAATCTATTAGCACGAAATACTGCTGCAGTAATCGTTATGCACTCAGCCCAGAGCAGGTAGGAGTAAAAGGCCACCCACAGCTGAGGCGCAGCGCTGCCCTACCATTGGGAAAACCAGACCGCATAATTGCAAAAGGTCTCCATGAGTAAATTGCTCATTAGGCCACAACGAACCACCTCTGATTGCAAACTAAGGGTGTACAGTACGGGTAGAGGTTAACTACATCAATAACACAATCCAATTATGCAGACCATAGATCATCCAAAGGAAACAAAAACCGTTTATAACCCTCCATCTACCTTGTACACATCAAGGTCCGATTATGTATCTCCTGAGGTTTCAGCTAGATCTACACCAGACCTGCAAAAGTGACACAGCAAGTGGATTTCTATGAACCATCAATATCAAATGCTATTTTCTAAAGCAGATAACAGCATTCATTATATAACGATTTTAACAGCAACAAAATACTCAAATGCATGCTACAAATCCTCATTTAGAAAGGAGGATTTTAATATGTGCCTATCCCATTACCAGAGAACTGCAGGACATATCTGTAGCAGAACAGGCATGTGCAAACAGAGCCAACTGGGGGCTGAATGAAGGCTGTAAACATATACTGAAAAAAGATTGCTAAGTATAAAAACACGGAGAATGAGGGAACAACTGCGGATTACAGTTAATACACTTTTACAAAAAGGAAAAAAGTGCTCTCTAAATCACATCCTGGTCCAGCTTCCCCAGCATCAGCAAGGCCTTCGTAAGAAAAAATATTACAAGAGGCAGGGGTGATTTTTCGCTTTACCTACAGAGAAACACTCCACCCCCTCCCCCCACTTTACTAGCTAATCTGGGTGTTTCTCCTGAGCAGGAAGCCCCCCACCTCCTGCTATCGAATTAGGTAGCTAAAAAAGTGGCCTTCTTGATGCCTCATTCAAAATGGTGACTGCACACAACGGCAGATCAAACATTCCAGAGACTTTAGGGCCTAAACTCTTTCTTTCCAGACGTTATTTAAACTTTGCTTCGCCTGCACCCCCTTGTTTCTTCCCCTTGGTAGACACAGGCCATCAGAATGAGGGTCCGTTAATTACCAAACAGCAGACTAAACTACCCAATCTGATAGATACATCAAGCCGCAGATTCCTTACCTTTGAACTTTCAGGCGTCAGGCAGGATCCTGAAGATTTTTCCTAACGGTACCGCTGCGCGCCAGTAGGTGATGTCGGTCGACTCCGCGTGACGTCGTTGGCATTGTTTGTTGTCGTGACGTCTGTGTCGTAAATATAACTGCCACTCCAGCGTGCTGACGTCTGTTCTTTTCTTTCCGCGCCAACCAGCACCGGTCCGTTGAAGAGAGCTATCCCCGTCATTTTTTGACAGACTTTTTGTTGACTTTGTTGGTGTGTTAGGAGTCATGTTGAACAAGAAGCCTTCATGGTTCAAGCCGTGCGGCTCCTGTCACCGTGCCATTTCAGTCACGGACCCTCATTTAGTCTTTCTTTGGTGCCTGGAGCTCGATCACCACTCCAAGTCATGCTCTTACTGACAGGGGTAACAACATAAGGGCAGGGGCCGGGGTTCAAACATAAGCACCTCCCCTGCCAACACAAAGCATTGACTTGCATCCACTTCCCCCTCTGACCACTCAACACCTTTTGGGGGAAGACTGTCAGATTTTCTACCAATCTGGCAAACAATAACAATAGACAATTGGGTACTCCAAATTATCCGTTCTGGTTACTGCCTAGAATTTATCAACACGCCTCCAAATATTCCACCAAAGCACCACAAACTATCACCAGACCATCTACACCAAAGCACCACAAACTATCACCAGACCATCTACACATCCTCAAACAAGAGATTCAGTCTCTACTTCTAAAAGGGGCTATAGAGCCTGTGCCGCCACAACACCACAGGTTGGGCGTATACTCCTTTTATTTCCTAATTCCCAAAAAAGACGGTTCTCTCAGACCTATTTGAGATCTCAGAGAACTCAACTTGTACATTCAGTCAGACCATTTCCACATGGTGACACTTCAACAGGTACTTCCTCTACTACAGAAAGGAGATTTTCTATATACTCTAGATCTAAAAGACGCCTTCTTTCATATACCAGTTCACCCTGCTCATTACAAATTCCTCAGGTTTGTGGTAGCGGATCAACACTATCAGTTCAGGGCACTCCCAATCGGAGTCATCACTGCCCCCAGAGTCTTCACAAAGTGTCTGGCAGTGGTAGCTGCTCACCTAAGGAGACAAAAAATTCCCGTCTTCCCGTACTTAGACGACTGGCTTATCAAAGCCAACACGTACCAACAATGTCTGCAGTCCCCTTTCAGGACAATTCGGTTACTGCATCAACTAGGGCTCACAATCAATATGCCAAAGTCACATCGCCAACCAACCAATACAAAGGACTACCTAGAAGCCTCAATAGATACTAAATAAAACTCTCGCTTTTCCCAGCTCAGCCAGAATTCAAAATATTCAGGCATTAGTTCTCCACTTTCAATCCAACCATTGGATTCCGGCTCGAGCTTACATGCAGCTACTGGGAATGATGTTATCCTACATCATGATCGTTCCCCATGCCAGACTGCACATGTCTGCTTCAAGAATGTTTAGCCAGTCAGTGGAACCAGTCAAGGTCAATTGACCAAATTAAAGTTGGTAAGCGGCCGTACTCATCGCTCTCTGCAGTGGTGGAACACACAAAATTTATCAAATGGACGGCTATTCATAGACCCACTTCCACAGATAGTACTGACAGAGGATGCGTCCCTCACTGGCTGGGGAGCTCATCTACAACAGCACACAGTACAAGGCTTGTGGAGCCAACAACAGAAGATGCTCCACATCAATCACCTACAGGTGCTTGCAATATTCCTAGCACTCAAAGTGTTTTAAACTCACGTAGAGGGCAAAGCTGTCCTAATTCGTACAGACAACATGACAGCCATGTATTACATACAAAAACAGGGGGACACACACTCTCTCCAACCGTCCCACTTAGCCCAAGACATGTGGAGGTGGGCTATTTAACACAAAATGTATCTCCTAGCGGAACACCTCTCAGGAGTCAACCACCAGATTGCAGATCTCCTCAGCAGGCAGAGACAGCAAATACACGAATGGGAACTCCACCCTCGGGTCCTCCTTTCATACTTTCAATATTGGGGAGTCCCTCACATAGACCTGTTCGCCACATACCAAAACGCAAAATGCCCAAACTTCGTGTCCAGGTATCTACACCAATTGTCCAAAGGCAATGCACTGTGGATGAATTGGTCAGGGATATTTGCTTACACATTTTCGCCTCTCCCACTCATTCCGTTAGTGGTTAGGAAACTCAACCAAGCATCCCTGACACTAATCCTAGTTGCTCCCATGTGGGCACGTCAGCCTTAGTTCACAACCCTATTGGAACTCTCAGTAGTTCCTCACCAGAAACTACATCTTACACCCAATCTTGTCACACAGAGCCATGGAGACCTAAGACATCCAGATTTCAGTCAACTCAATCTGGCGATCTGGGTACTGAGGGCTTAGAGTTTGGCTATCTTTATCTACCGCCAGACTGCATGAATATTATCAAAGAGGCTAGATGTCCTACCACAAGAGCCTGCTATGCAGCAAAGTGGAAACGGTTTGTGATATACTGTAATAACAGCCACATCAACCCGCTTGATGCTTCTGTATAAAACATATGTTATCTGTTACATCCTCAATGTTCCAATTTAGTGTACACATCCATTCGTTTACATTTGGCTGCAATAGCTGCATACCTCCAGAATAGACAACATCTATCTCTTTTCAGAGTGCCTGTTTTGAAAGCCTTTATGAAGGAACTCAAGAGTCATTCCCCCGAGACGTCCACCTGCTCCAGTGTGGAATCACTGTGCTGCATTTTGTGGTTATCATTACGTCATTATTTTGTCATTTTAACTCATGGTAACGCTGTCAGAGGAAATATTTCACCTCATTAGTACCAGTTTAACACCCAAATACAGCAGTAAGCAACTACAAGATTACCAGCCTTCCACTGCACCGGAAAACCCTTTGTCACGCTTTAGCTTTAAGTAACTTTTGGTCCGTTTGAGCGAGTATCAAGTTTTTTGGGTTGAAATCTGCAGGTTATGTAGCAAATGCAGTAAACTGATAATTATGTGCACAACGCTGCTGCTGCAGAATCTCATAATTCCAGTGGCCCTGGTTTTAAATGACTCAATCAATTATTTATTTTTCTTGATTTCCTAAAAGTTTTTATTGCACAGGTCACAGTGTACACAGCCATTCGCCTACAACCCTGGGGCCGGCATCATGTCTATTTATCATTTGAAACAGTTTCTACGCCAACATCCCGTAGGGCAGGCAGCCATTCTTAAACTTTTGTGCATATAGTACTTATATATAATAAGGCACGTAATACGACCAAGAGTGTCTAAACATTTAAACCATCCAAAATAAATAAATACATTTTAACATTGAAACCCCCCCGCCATCCTGTCAAATCACGAGACTAGCACCTTACATAACATACGACAACTCAGATATTGCCTTGTTAGTCCCCGATAAGTATTAGTATCAACCAACACTCTCCTCCTCAGTTGACGTCTTGTAGTAGTAGATGTGACCCGTGTGACCTGTTATAAGTATGATATCTACTAACAAAGGAGGGTCTGAGGGAAGTTTAGAGTCCTAACAGGGTTCAATCCCCCTTTCCATACTAATTTCAAAACAGACTAGAATCCTGAGGACTAATATAAACCATATACTCATGAACTGACGTATATCAGGAAAGAGAAAAATAGTTCTCTATGGCTAACCAAAAATGTGTAAATTATAGAAGGCTACAACATATACAATACCAATCGTATTAGGATAATTGGTATCCCATCATTACACAGTCATGTGCCCAGTGTCATCATCTGGGAACCAAACAGTGCCCACTCAGTCTCTCTTATCAATCAGAGAGAACAATGAGGAAGGGACTGTATCCTTCTAACGATTATTTCAGAAGGAAAAGGCAAACAAACTATAGACTATGTAAAGGAAAAGACCAGGCAAACTCAAGTTGTTCTGATAATTTGCAGTGCATATAAATAGTGAAAAAATAATAATGATGTGAATTAAAAAGGGATAAACTGCTAAGATAGTGTGTTGATTATTAAGAAACACCACTAATTATTACTAATTCTCGCATTTGTCCTAGTAAAAGCAGTATAAGCAGCATGAAAACCCAGAACAGTTGGAAACTAATCACTGTCCAAAAAATAACCTGGTCAACATGTTTCTGCCAATTTGGGATATAGGACCCCTGGCTTTCTTCAGGACTAAAAATAATTGCTGTCACTGCATCTATAAATTCTTTTAGAAAATATCAATAATTGGAAGTCATACATACAATATTATGTTGCTTCTTTTACAAACCATGATGAGGAGGATGAGTAGGCTGCATCTAGGAAGAAAGGCAATATGTAATGACTTCTCATTAGCATGTGATAGCCTTCACAAACATTATTTATCTATTGATAACTTTACAAATATGTTATTCAACCAAGGGAGGGCTTACCATTACTCCTCAATTGGTAGACCTCACCTCACTCCGCGCCAGCTCGGATCAATGAGGCCCCGCTCTGTAGAAAAATTATTTTTAACCAATAAAAATTGTATAAACAAACCATGACATTTGCATAGTCATCCTATGGATAATCATAAACAGACCTGCCACCTGTTTAAAAACACTTCACAACCGTGGTAGAAATACTTGGGGAGTCTATCGTCAAGGAGTTCTGTCTCTTGACTCTCAAAACTCTATTGGATCTTGTATTCCTATTTACAATTTTGTCAGACTCATTCATGTGTTGAAGGACTGGACTTATTCCCAAAGTCCAATTTAACGTCCTTCCTAGACTATAAACCTCTCCCTCGCAGTTTAGAGTAGACTGATCTATCTGCGTGATGACAGACTTGTATTAATGTCTTCACAGATCTTGGGAAGTAGCTGCAACGTGTGCGCCATTATTCATCCTAATCTGAAGTAGGCTCTGGGGCACACGAGTCTATTGTTTCAGTCCATATTTACTGTTTAGTGTCTTCCAACAGTCCAGAAATTTTAGCTACAATTCGCTGTCTCTTTTTAGAGCTGTCAGGCAAATGCACGATGCTTACTGGCAAATAGACACTTATCAAGCATGGAGTCTCGCATGAATACCCCTCCACATGCTTGGTGTTTTATTGAGCGCGCACAGTTAACCGCCAAAACTACACTAGCATTCATTAGCCAGAGTCGCTGAGACTAAAAAGCATCCGTCTATGGCAGTGTGTAACCGCTTCATTTGGCATAGACTGCAACACGTCTGCAATAAAGTTGTACAAGTATGCTTGAACAATAACAATTCTCATTTACATCTAACGCGTATTCATACTGCATACTAAAAATACTTTGACCAACGGTCAAGCCTACCTCTCCGTCGGTACCTCGCGGCACGACCTATGCTGGGATGGAGGTAGTTTGCCGTAGTTGTGCACGCCATTATAAACCCGGCTCGTTCGTTTCGGGAAGGCGCGCTCGTGACGTCATTTCGTGACGTCAAAGCGCGGCGACCGCGCTAGTGCTGCTGGGATTTGTAGTTATTATACAAAAAACGGGCAATTGTTTTAGCACCTATTGTACTCAAATAGTCATAGGTAAAATGAAGTAGATGGTCCTTCTGTTAGTTTTTTTGACTTGTTATGGAGGTTAAGCCAAAAGGGAGAGTTTATGTTCATATATGCAATCTATATTCACTTATTTCCTTGTTAGACTACGGACTGCTACAACTGAGTAAATGGTGCATGGGCACAGTACAATTCGTGCATTTGGCAGTAGTCACATTGCAAATGGAGAGAACGGGATAACACAATTAATCTCTCCGTGGTAATGTTTTTTAATGGGTGCCAAGAGATACATTTACTGTCTCATCCAAATAATAAAGTGTTTGGGCAGGGATATTCATTTGGCTGCTAGAGCCAGCCACGGGATGGTATCATTAAGCCCTGTGTCGTCACTTGAAAGTCTAAATGCCCATCTTTGTTCGTGATGGAATAATAATTTAGATACATCAGTACAGTGTGATGGGATAACAGGTTTTTCCAGTACTGTCCATTCGAATTCATCTGGTCGGTGATTTTTTTCAAGATAGTGTCTCGTGAGTTTGGTCATGGTTTTGTTGCACCTGAAGGTGCTTTTATGCTCCCATCATCCTGAGCTTGACCTTTCTCGTAGTCATCCCTACATACTTTATACCGCAGGGGCATTTTATCAAGTAGATTAGATTGGAACTGTTACAATTGGAAGAGAAACGCTGCTCCCAGGGTTTATTTCCACCGATATCTACAGTTTTAGATGCTCTTGTTTGCAAGCATCCCTTTTGGAGCGTCTTTCTACCTTTGTAGATTATTTTTTGCCTCCACTGGTTAAGTCCATGCTGACCTATTTACAAGATACCAAAGACGTTTTACGTCTACTCCCTGATATCCTGTTTGACCCTGAAGTAGATCTTCTGGTATCTTTCGACGTTGAGTCGCTGTATACTTCGATCCCACAGGACGAGACCCTAGAAACAATCTTTCAAATACTAAGCGACACAGACTTAGATTCCATCACTCCAGTGCCAATCTTTCTTTCCTTGGCACAGATTGCGATGAAAGATAATTTTTTCAGGTATGAAGATGATATTGATCTTCAGGTGTCCGGCACGAGCATAGGCAGTATTTTCACACTGAGTTTAGCGAATCTATATGTCAATGCTTTTGAACAGGAACATGTCCTCTCCTTAACCAATCCACATTTATCATCAATACGCTTGTGGAAGCGTTATATTGATGACATTTTAGTGGTATGGAGAGGTACATATGAATCATTGATGCTGTTCAAAGAATGGCTTAACAATCGCAATACATTTTTGAAATTCACAGTGGAGGCAAACAAAGAGAGAATCGCCTTCCTGGATCTATCTATTTACCACAAGAATGGTTGCTTACACAGTGAAATCTATCGTAAGCCTATGGCGCGCAACTCTTTGCTGCATTTTGATAGTCAACATCCGAAATCTTTGCGACAGAATCTTCCTTTTGGACAGTTTCTACGGGTACGAAGAAACTGTTCTACCATAGAAAAATATGAGGAACTTTCAGAGATGCTAAAACAGCTGAAAGAAAAAAACTACCCTAATAGTCTGATTAAGACAGCCAAAAAACGAGCAAGGAATAACAGGGAGGCTCTCATAGAGATACCAGTAGATAAGCCCCCACTAGGTCGCATCACTTTTGTACATACTTTCAGTACACTTACGAATAATGTTCAAAAGACTGTAAGAAAACATTGGCGTATACTGAATAGTAGTGTATATAAAATACCTCTACCTATGTTTGCCCTGAAAAGAGGACGTAATTTGAAAGACAGACTAGTACACACCGTCCACAAAAGACCATTGTTGACAGGGAAACCACCCTTTGGAACCTACCTAGAGTACAGGGGCATATCCCCTGTGGTTCATGTGGGGTATGCTCTCAAACAAGAGCATCTAAAACTGTAGATATCGGTAGAAATAAACCCTGGGAGCAGCGTTTCTTTTCCAATTGTAACAGTTCCAATCTAATCTACTTGATAAAATGCCCCTGCGGTATTAAGTATGTAGGGATGACTACGAGAAAGGTCAAGCTCAGGATGATGGAGCATAAAAGCACTTTCAGGTGCAACAAAACCATGACCAAACTCACGAGACACTATCTTGAAAAAAATCACCAACCAGATGAATTTGAATGGACAGTACTGGAAAAACCTGTTATCCCATCACACTGTACTGATGTGTCTAAATTATTATTCCCATAAACAAAACAAGAGTATTCCAAGGAAGGATTGGAGACCATCAATATGGAGCAAGGAACGACTTCACTTAAGGCGTTTTTTTTTTTTTGTTTTTTTTTTTTTGTTTTTTTTTTTGGAAGAAAGCCCTCACTCACCACCTAGTGATGACATGCTTCATCATCGGGCCCCACAGAGGGAATCTAGCATCCCCTCTGTGTGCTGCAACGCCAGAACTACTGCGGAGCGGGTAGTGGGTAAGGACAGTGATGTGCAAAGAATATTAAGTGAGTGATGTGAGGTTTAAAATCAGTCTGTAGTGTATCACAACAATTTTATTAGGATCACTAAGGACTTATCAATAAAATGATGTGTCGGAAATGCGTCCACAATTATTCAAGTGGTAGTTTCCTTAAGTCAGTCGACATGTTTCAGCCACGAAACGGTGTGAATTTACCTGGCATTCTTCAGGACTTGGTGTGAATAAACCCTGGCGGCATGGACTCGCTAAGGTCCACCCTAACCTAGGGACGTGAAAGTGAAAATAAATAATGAAAAAGTGCAAAAAATTAGAAAGAAAAACTGTCTTTCTAATAACTCCTGGTTTAGGAGGCTTCCGATTTTGCGGTTTCTGCACCTATTAGGGAAAGAAAGGACAGAGACAAACATAAAAACAAAACAAACAATCAGTTGTCTTATTGGTTGCCTATTTACAGTCCAAGGTGCTCCAGTTGGTGGTATCAGAGACAACATGTGGTCGAATAACAGTATAGTTAACACCACCTTGGTCCCCAAAGTATAGAATATTATGGGTAGGTAGTGCGTAGTGCTATACGTGCTATGTACAACGCGTGATATTTACAAGGGTTGTGGGTTAAAAACGCTATCAACCTAAAATTGGGCGCGATCAAAAATCGTGCCGGAAGGTTAAAATCAGGGTAATTTCTCACTTTGATAGTGTGATAAATGCACACCATGGGTCACAGGAGGGGGGTGGAGGCGTAATCGGCACACCCTATGGTCATCAGAAATAAACAAAGAAAATAAGGTAAGGCAGATGCAACACTCAGATCGGTACTTAGCTTAGTAGGAGGTAGAAGGTTTGTGGCTCGTCTGTACTCACGCCCTCAACGCTCGGGACCCTCAGTATACCTAAGACGACCCTCTGCTGGACCCCGAAGATGTCTGCTCGAGGTAGCGAGGACGCTTAAGTAAACACTCCGTTTCACCGCTTCCTGGTGGGCGCGGTCAGCCTGCGTGAGAGCGTGCACAGCGGGCCAATCAACGTGCTGTAGGCGCCGGGAGTAACCTGCCAATGGTTGCTGAAGCGTCGTTGTTAATGGCAACCGATGCTATGCGCCTACCCGAATCACTGCTGATCGGTTCCGCTTTTATTAAGTACACGGCAATGATGATATTTGAAAGAATGCAACATCGCGGTATCAATTTTAGAACACACGGGACATTAGCGTTGGAAATGACTGGGTTTAGTTTTCTTTAGAAAAACGAACGAACGAATGCGGGTGCATTTTAAGATTGGATGAGTATTGCTTGATTGCGTGAGCCTAATGTCACAGGTACAGATAGCTTCATGATCAGTTAAGAACAGAATTCCGCTTACTAAGTACCCGGCAGTGGTGATTTAGAGAAAATGCACCGTTGTGGTGTCAATTTCAGAGCACACGGGACATTGACAGGAAATGACTGGGTTTTGTTTTCTTAAAAAACACAAGAGAATGCGAGGGCATAATACTATGAGATGAGCATCATGTCACAGGTACAGGAAACCTAAGGATCAGTTCAGGACAGAATTCCAAGGGATGTCATCGTTCATCCCTTGGAGGTGGGTCCCAAGTCTATAGACCCACCTTTGCTCTTTTTCAAACAGACGGCGATTAACGTTGGTACCGGTACCAATGTGTTCTATTATCGTCCACTTCAGATCGTTGGTAGTGTGGTTGCGTTCCAGAAAATGTCTGCTCATTTTTGTGGTGGATTTTTTGCATCTAATGTTTGAGCGATGCTCGCAAATTCTCTGTTTCACTTTCCTCCCAGTCATACCCACGTAACGCAAGTTACAAGGACAGGTGACGAGATAGACCACATTCTCAGTGTTGCAGTTTGTGTGAGCTCGTTGGGTCCAGGTTTTGCCTGGTTCCAATTCCAAGGTTTTAGTATGTGTGGTCAGATGGCAAACGCTACAATTGGAGCAAGGATAATGGCCCACCACTTGGGGGAGACCCCAGGCATCAGTTATTGACCTTGGTGTGTCAGTGATCGTTGGTAAAGGTCTAGTGTGGACCAAAGCGTCCTTGACGCTTCTACCTTTCTTGAAGGAGAACAATGGTTTTTCCCAGGTTTTTTTGGTACTCGTTAGGATTCGCCAGTTCCTATTGATGGATTTTTTCATTAGGTTGGATAAGGTGCTGTACGTTGTTACACATGTCAAGGGGATGTCTTTATCTACAGGTGTCTTATCCTCCAAAAGTGCCTCCCTTGGCTGATTGCGAGCTCTCTTGTAGCCTTTGTTGAGGATTGCTGTTGGGTATCCTCTGGCCTTCAACTTGGTTGAGAGTTCGGTGGATTGTTCCTTAAAGTCATGTAGCTCGGAACAATTGCGTCTTAGACGTAGGAATTGCCCGTAAGGTAGGTTTTCTTTTAGCGGGCGTGGGTGAAAGCTGGTGTATTCCAAGAGGTTATTTTTTGCAGTCGGTTTATGGTAGGTTTTGGTTTTCAGTTTGGTTCCTGCGACCTGAATGGTGACATCCAGGAATGTTGCCTCTGTCTTGCTGATTGTATGAGTAAATCTCAAATTGGGGTCAAGGTTATTGATCCAGAGTAGGAAGGTCTGGAGGTTTTCTTCGTCGCCTGTCCATAGAATCAAGACATCGTCGATGTAGCGACGCCATGTTTGTATTGACTTGGAGAAGGGGCTAGTCGGGGGTAGGATGTATTTAGCCTCAAAGTCTGCCACATAAAGTCCTGCCACGCTCGGGGCAAAGGTACTACCCATCGACGTTCCGGTGCATTGAAGGTACATATTACCTTGGTATGAGAAGAAATTTTCTTTGAGTGCCAGAGTCGCACACTGTAGAATGAAATTTTTCGAGGCTCGGTGGGTCCAGTTTGTAGAGTCTAGAGCTGCTCCCAGGACCTTGATTGTGTCGTCCTGGGGAATACTGGTGTACAGGCTCTCGATGTCGAGTGTTACAAGGGTAACAGTATTTTCGATAAAGCTTAGACTCTCCAGTAGTTGGAGGAGACTCTTGGTGTCTTTGAGATAGGTCGGCGTACTCTGTACCAACGGTTTAAGATAGAAATCGCAAAAGCGAGACAGCGGTTCGAGTAAGGAGCCAATTCCGGAGACGATTGGGCGTCCGGGCGGTGGCATCCGATTTTTATGAGTTTTAGGGAGGGTATAGAAATAAGGGACAGTGCTCTCAGTGGTATTGAGGAAGTCTGCCTCATTCTTTGAGATGAGTCCATCATCCTCCGCTTCCCTTACTAGCGTTGTTATCCGTGACCTTAGATCTCCGCTGGGATCGGCCAGCAAGGGTTTGTAGTTTTTCCGGTCGTTGAGCAATAGTTTACAGGCTTTGTCATAGTCCGTGGTATTCTGTATGACTAGACCACCGCCTTTATCTGCCGGTTTTATGGTGATACTACGATCATCTTTCAAGGCTTGCAGTGCGTGGTATTCTGCAGTGGTGAAATTGTTGAATGATTTGGGGTCTTGGCAGTTTTCAAGGTCATAATAGACAGCCTGTTCAAATGCAGTGATGGCCGCTGGGACAGTGTGCGGTGGGGGATTGAAGGTAGAGCTCAATCTGAGACCAGTGTCACCATTACGTTGGGCCTCATTGGGATCCTCTTTACCTTCGAAGAAGGCCTTGAGTTTCAGTTTTCTGAAAAACGCGCCCAGCTCACAATGGAGTCTGAACTTGTCTGGTCGGCAGGTGGGAATGAAGCCCAGTCCTTTTTCCAAGACCTTGGTTTCTGTTGGAGATAGTCTTTTGTCGGAGAGATTTGTTATCAGGCTTAGGTCCCGCTCGTTCCCGGTTGCTGTTCCTTGTTGCGGGTGTGATTGCTCACCATGTCCGTGTTCTCCCACGACACTTGGTTGGGCCCTCTCCTTTTTCCTCTTCCTCTCCGGCCCATCCCTAAAAAAGGCTGGCGATATTGAGGGTTGAAATTGGTTGGCGGCATGAAGGCCGGGTTCCATCCCATCATGGGGTAGGGTGGTTGATGGAAAGGGAATTGTTGTCCCATATCCATCATTTGTTGGGGCATAGGCCATCCATGGGGTTGGTTGTGGAAGCCAGAGTGTCCTCTGTTGTTCCGATTCCCCCTGTTGCCTCTCCTTTTACCTTGTTTGTAGGAGCCGGTGCTAGAACCACTGCTAATGGAAGAGTCCGCATCGGATTGCGCATTGTTAGATGCTTTTCTTTGGGGTGGTGTGAAGGCAGCAGCTGAATATGGGTAAATTTTTTCAAATTCAAATTTGTCCAGGTCTTTTTGGAATTTGGTGACCTTGGCTTGTAATAGATTTTCTTTATATTCATTTAGGTCTTTGTTGATTTCCTCCAGCTTCTTTTTGAAGCCCGTTATTGTGGTTTTGAACCGGGTCTCTGTCTCTTGAATTTCAATCAAAAGGGTCTCTGATAACCTCAGTGCAGTCTTGATTATGAGGACGAGCCAGTCGCGGGTGCAATGCCACGCGATCATGGCCCATTCTTTCCTAAAGGTGGCATCGTTCAGGAAAATCCTAGGGGCATTGGTGACTAACAGCCCCTTCGGTGCTGCATTCTTCGTTAGATACTGTTTTAGTATGGTACCGTGGAGGATGGTGCGTATCCTCTCGCGTTTTACCTCTGTTAGTTTTTCCCATTCTGAGGTATGTGCAATTGCCTGTGAGATGGCAGGGTCAGCAAATAGATTGGTGTCAGAGATGATGTCAGCTATCTCTGATTCCGAATACGTTAAACCCAGGTTTGACATGGTGACAGATAGTGGTTATGAGAAATTACAGTCTAAAACAGCCCAGTAAAAAACCAGTGTAGAGGTTTTCTAACTGAGCGAGCTCTCACAGCTGTGCGCTGCTAAGTATATTACAACAAAAAGAGAGATAGGGTAGTGGGATACTCTCGCACCCCAGTGTTAATCTCATAAACAAAACAAGAGTATTCCAAGGAAGGATTGGAGACCATCAATATGGAGCAAGGAACGACTTCACTTAAGGCGTTTTTTTTTTTTTTTTTTTTTTGGAAGAAAGCCCTCACTCACCACCTAGTGATGACATGCTTCATCATCGGGCCCCACAGAGGGAATCTAGCATCCCCTCTGTGTGCTGCAACGCCAGAACTACTGCGGAGCGGGTAGTGGGTAAGGACAGTGATGTGCAAAGAATATTAAGTGAGTGATGTGAGGTTTAAAATCAGTCTGTAGTGTATCACAACAATTTTATTAGGATCACTAAGGACTTATCAATAAAATGATGTGTCGGAAATGCGTCCACAATTATTCAAGTGGTAGTTTCCTTAAGTCAGTCGACATGTTTCAGCCACGAAACGGTGTGAATTTACCTGGCATTCTTCAGGACTTGGTGTGAATAAACCCTGGCGGCATGGACTCGCTAAGGTCCACCCTAACCTAGGGACGTGAAAGTGAAAATAAATAATGAAAAAGTGCAAAAAATTAGAAAGAAAAACTGTCTTTCTAATAACTCCTGGTTTAGGAGGCTTCCGATTTTGCGGTTTCTGCACCTATTAGGGAAAGAAAGGACAGAGACAAACATAAAAACAAAACAAACAATCAGTTGTCTTATTGGTTGCCTATTTACAGTCCAAGGTGCTCCAGTTGGTGGTATCAGAGACAACATGTGGTCGAATAACAGTATAGTTAACACCACCTTGGTCCCCAAAGTATAGAATATTATGGGTAGGTAGTGCGTAGTGCTATACGTGCTATGTACAACGCGTGATATTTTCACTTTCACGTCCCTAGGTTAGGGTGGACCTTAGCGAGTCCATGCCGCCAGGGTTTATTCACACCAAGTCCTGAAGAATGCCAGGTAAATTCACACCGTTTCGTGGCTGAAACATGTCGACTGACTTAAGGAAACTACCACTTGAATAATTGTGGACGCATTTCCGACACATCATTTTATTGATAAGTCCTTAGTGATCCTAATAAAATTGTTGTGATACACTACAGACTGATTTTAAACCTCACATCACTCACTTAATATTCTTTGCACATCACTGTCCTTACCCACTACCCGCTCCGCAGTAGTTCTGGCGTTGCAGCACACAGAGGGGATGCTAGATTCCCTCTGTGGGGCCCGATGATGAAGCATGTCATCACTAGGTGGTGAGTGAGGGCTTTCTTCCAAAAAAAAAAAACGCCTTAAGTGAAGTCGTTCCTTGCTCCATATTGATGGTCTCCAATCCTTCCTTGGAATACTCTTGTTTTGTTTATGAGATTAACACTGGGGTGCGAGAGTATCCCACTACCCTATCTCTCTTTTTGTTGTAATATAAATTATTATTCCATCACGAACAAAGATGGGTATTTAGACTTTCAAGTGACGACACAGGGCTTAATGATACCATCCCGTGGCTGGCACTAGCAGCCAAATGAATATCCCTGCCCAAACACTTTATTATTTGGATGAGACAGTAAATGTATCTCTTGACACCCATTAAAAAACATTACCATGGAGAGAATAATTGTGTTCTCCCGTTCTCTCCGTTTGCAATGTGACCACTGCCAAATGCACGAATTGTACTGTGCCCATGCACCATTTACTCAGTTGTAGCAGTCCGTAGTCTAACAAGGAAATAAGTGATTATAGATTGCATATATGAACATAAACTCTCCCTTTTGGCTTAACCTCCATAACAAGTCAAAAAAACTTTAACAGAAGGACCATCTACTTCATTTTACCTATGACTATTTGAGTACAATAGGTGCTAAAACAATTGCCCGTTTTTTGTATAATAACTACAAATCCCAGCAGCACTAGCGCGGTCGCCGCGCTTTGATGTGACGAAATGACGTCACAAGCGCGCCTTCCCGAAACGAACGAGCTGGGTTTATAATGGCGTGCACAACTACGGCAAACTACCTCCATCCCTGCATCGGTCGTGCCGCGAGGTACCGACGGAGAGGTAGGCTTCACCGTTGGTCAAAGTATTTTTAGTATGCAGTATAAATACGCGTTAGATGTAAATGAGAATTGTTATTGTTCAAGCATACTTGTACAACTTTATTGCAGACTTGTTGCAGTCTATGCCAAATGAAGCGGTTACACACCGCCATAGACGGATGCTTTTTAGTCTCAGCGACTTTGGCTAATGAATGCTAGTGTAGTTTTGGCGGTTAACTGTGCGCGCTCAATAAAACACCAAGCATGTGGAGGGGTATACATGCGAGACTCCATGCTTGATAAGTGTCTATTTGGCAGTAAGCATCGTGCATTTGCCTGACAGCTCTAAAAAGAGACAGCAAATTGTAGCTAAAATTTCGGGACTGTTGGAAGACACTAAACCGTAAATATGGACTGAAACAATAGACTTGTGTGCCCCAGAGCCTACTTTAGATTAGGATGAATAATGGCGCACACGTTGCAGCTACTTCCCAAGATCTGTGAAGACATTAATACAAGTCTGTCATCACGCAGATAGATCAGTCTACTCTAAACTGCGAGGGAGAGGTTTATAATCTAGGAAGGACTTTAAATTGGACTTTGGGAATAAGTCCAGTCCTTCAACACATGAATGAGTCTGACAAAATTGTAAATAGGAATACAAGATCCAATAGAGTTTTGAGAGTCAAGAGACAGAACTCCTTGACGATAGACTCCCCAAGTATTTCTACCACGGTTGTGAAGTGTTTTTAAACAGGTGGCAGGTCTGTTTATGATTATCCACAGGATGACTATGCAAATGTCATGGTTTGTTTATACAATTTTTATTGGTTAAAAATAATTTTTCTACAGAGCGGGGCCTCATTGATCCGAGCTGGCGCCGAGTGAGGTGAGGTCTACCCATTGAGGAGCAATGGTAAGCCTTCCCTTGGTTGAATAACATATTTGTAAAGTTATCAATAGATAAATAATGTTTGTGAAGGCTATCACATGCTAATGAGAAGTCATTACATATTGCCTTTCTTCCTAGATGCAGCCTACTCATCCTGCTCATCATGGTTTGTAAAAGAAGCAACATAATATTGTATGTATGACTTCCAATTATTGATATTTTCTAAAAGAATTTATAGATGCAGTGACCGCAATTATATTTAGTCCTGAAGAAAGCCAGGGGTCCTATATCCCAAATTGGCAGAAACATGTCGACCAGGTTATTTTTTGGACAGTGATTAGTTTCCAACTGTTCTGGGTTTTCACGTTGCTTATAGTGCTTTTACTAGGCCAACTGTGAGAGTTAGTAAGAATTAGTGGTGTTTCTTAATAATCAACACACTATCTTAGCAGTTTATCCCTTTTTAACTCGCATCATTATTATTTTTTCACTATTTATATGCACTGCAAATTATCAGAACAACTTGAGTTTGCCTGGTCTTTTCCTTTACATAGTCTATAGTTTGTTTGCCTTTTCCTTCTGAAATAATCGTTAGAAGGATACAGTCCCTTCCTCATTGTTCTCTCTGATTGATAAGAGAGACTGAGTGGGCACTGTTTGGTTCCCAGATGATGACACTGGGCACATGACTGTGTAATGATGGGATACCAATTATCCTAATACGATTGGTATTGTATATGTTGTAGCCTTTTCTACTTTACACATTTTTGGTTAGCCATAGAGAACTATTTTTCTCTTTCCTGATATACATCAGTTCATGAGTATATCGTTTATATTAGTCCTAAGGATTCTAGTCTGTTTTGAAATAAGTATGATATCACCTACCTAGTTGACTGTCATGATTATTTTACATGGCTTGTTCGTTCCGAAGGTCAATCCTGCCCGATCTTAGCCCGTCAGCAAAGGGCTCCCATATGTCAGTAGGTCTAGATCTTCTAGGCATTAGTTCCCAGTATTGGGATAGCTGATCCTTGCAATAAGTGGCCGCCTTCAACCATTTGGCTATTGTAGGAGGATTCTGTTTCTTCTAATGTATGGCCACCTGCCATTTTGCCAGCAACAGCAGCATGGCCGTTAGTTTACGGCAATTCTTCGGCAACTCCTGTACATAAACCAGTAGCCGTCAGTAGTATCAATGGTGTAACAGCTAATTGATTGTTGATAATATGGCCAATGTGTCTAAAAATTTCAAACCAGTACTGAGCAATTGGCCCACAATCCCATGCCAGGTGAGTAAACGTGGTGCTCTGAACTCCACACCTCCAGCACCTCGTATCTGGGTGTAATCCCATGCGATGCAATTGAGGTGGAGTGCGATATACTGTGTGTAAGTAATTGAAGTGAATAAGCCTCAGTCTGTAGTTCGGTGAGAGGTGCTCCAATTGGGAACAACAAAACTGCCACTGTTTGTCTGTAATGGTGAGATCAATTTCACTTTCCCATTCCACCTTAGATGTAGTATGTACTACCGGGGATTCCCCTTGCGTAATACTGTAGATGCGTGTTATCAGTTTGCGGGGAGATGAATTGGATAATACATTCTCCAGCGCTGGCAGTGTAGGTGGCGACTGGGGAAATTCTTTGTATCTAGCATGGCATGCCGCCCTAATCTGATAGTATAGTAACATATCTGACGCTGTAGGTGTCTGTGACCTGCACATCTGTTGAATTGTTAAAAAGGTTCCATCTGAGAAAAGATTATACCCTTTCTCCAATATTTGGGACTTCGCTCTCATTTGGGTTGCCTTATCTATTAATGGAGCAAGGAGAGGATTCGCGCCTATGGGCATGGATGGCGCATATACGACCTTCTGGCTTGCCCTCTTTGCAATCCCTTTCCATGCCCATTGCATATTCTCCACTGTGTTTATCTCCAGATGGGGACGCTTATAAGGTTGATATACGGCCGTTTTAATTGGGAGAGGTGCAACTTTATCTATTTCTATCGCCACATGGGGCTGAAATGGTGTAGAGTGCTGCCAAAAATGTAGGTATTGTGCTTGCGCGCTGTACGCATATAGCTCGAAATCCGGAGCACCTAAACCTCCCTGTGTAAAAGGCAGTGTCAGTAATTTCCACGAAACTCGAGGTTGTTTTCCCGCCCGGACTAATTCTAGGATGTTAGAATGGAGCCTCTTGAAGAAGTGTGTGTTCAGTGGCATTGGGATGTTTACAAACAGGTACAGTAATTTAGGCAATATTACTATTTTTGTGATAGCTATGCGCCGTGTTAAAGATAAAAGCAATTGTTTCCAAAGGTGTATTTTACTTTCCAGCCAGTCAATCACTCTTCCATAGTTGGCCAACCATATTTCTTGCATAGAACTGCTGATCCGTATTCCCAGATATCTTATTTCACTTATGGCCCATTGTATAGGAAATTCCGTATCGAATGGAGTTGTGGAATCTGTGAGTGGTAGCATCATGGATTTTGACCGATTTATCTGTATAGCCGTTAGTCCACCATATCTTAGTAATTCCCTCATTACTGTATCAAAGTTGTCTTTAGGATTTACTAAATCAATGGTTATGTCATCTGCATACATTGATATCAAGAGGCCTCTAGATGTAAAACTAATACTCCTTTGCTTATGATATTGCTGGAGTCTGGCTGCCAGTGGCTATCGCAAATAATAGTGGTGACAGTGGGCAGCCATGCCTCGTGCCCAGAGTAATTTCGAATGGGTCAGAAATTTGCCCGTTAACCTTGACTCTCGCCGTAGGTTTGGTGTATATTATTTGAATTTATCTAATAAATATGGTTCGGGTTAGTAGGGTGAAAAGAAATTTCCATTCTAAGGAATCAAATGCTTTTGTGGCGTCTAAAAGTGCCGCCACAGCTTGTACCTGAGGGGCCAGGTAGTGTAGAAGGCCAAATATCGTTCTTAAATTGAGCGCAGTTGAGCAGACTGGTATAAACCCTGATTGGTCAGGTAGTGGGAGCATGGGTTGCCGCCTGTTTGCTATTAATTTAGCATAGATCTTTGCGTCTAGGTTGATTAGAGACAGCGGACGATACGAATCCGGCTTAGTCGGATCCTTATCCTGTTTCAGCAGGGTGATTATGGTGGCCTCACGTAGTGTCGGGGGGAGAATGCCTGTTTCCATTGCCTCTAAATATACTTGCAATAAACGGGGGCAAGGAGATCTGCGTATTCTTTGTAGAAAGCTGCAGTTAAGCCATCTGCTCCAGGGGCCTTATCCGCCGGCATGCTATTGATTACCTGTCTAATGTCCTCCACCGTTATTGGTAACTCCATGTATTTTCGGGCGCCTCTGTTGAACCAAGCCAGCGCTATAGTGTCTAGGTAGTCAATTATGTCAGTCTGTGACTGGTTTGTTTGTGTGGTGTATAGTTATTGCTAAAATTGGCACATTGTGTGCAGTACGTCCGATGGCATTCTGGCTATCCCCCCACTTTCTGTATGTATTTCGGTTATGTATGCCGACCCTCTAAGTGTTCGAAGCAGTCTCGCTAGTGTTTTCCCTGGCTGCTCACCCTCTCCATAGCACCTTGCCTGTACGTATTTATGCATATAGTTTGTTTCCCTCTCCGCTTCCTTCTGGAATTCCGTTAGTTTGGTCCTAATTTGTGCTGTGGTGTCAAGGGATGGGCTTACAAGTTGCAATTGTTCTAGCTCCCTAATTTCTCGCTCCAGTCTAAGTAATGTGTTGCGTATGTCTTTAAGGACTCCCGTTTTAAGTGTTACGCAGTTTCCCCTCGTGACCACTTTAAACGCTTCCCACAGTGTTCATTGAGCGCAAAGTATTCTACGATTTTAATTAGCAGCTCTTTTCGGAATACCAGGTCTAATAGTGCACTGGAAGGAAATCTCCAGGTGAATGGCTGGATGTATGATTGAGGTATGCTCATTCTTATCTGAGTGGGCGCATGATCGGAAAAGCTGCGTGGATGGTGAGTGGCGTCGATTATCCAGGTATGCAGGTCCCTAGAGACTAGGCAGTAATCTAGTCTCGACCACGCATTCCGATGATGGGTTACACAGGTGCCTTCCCTAGCCGTAGGGTACAAAGTCCTCCAGGAATCTATTAATTGGAGAGCTTCTATAATGTCAGTCAGCATTGCTGCTGCTGCTGGGTGATGCTCAAGGGACGCTCCCTGTCTGTCTATCATTGTCGAGAGTACTACGTTAAAATCGCCCCCCCACTGAACTGCCGTGTGTCCCATTGTTTGTATTTTTTGCCAAATTTGTTGGAAGAATACTGGGCTATCCGTATTCGGGCTGTAAGTGTTGACTATCACTATAGGGGTATTTAATAGCTCTCCTTGCAGGATAATGTATCTCCCTTCTCTATCTGTTTACCGTGTGGTGTGTCTTCCATTGGAGCCCTTTACGTATTAGTATCGCAACTTCTCTAGAATAGTTCGAGTATCCGGCCTCTACCACCTCACCCCCCACCTATTCTTTCTGAGCATTCTCGTTGATGCGTTCATCAGATGTGTTTCTTGTAGTTGACATATGTCTCCCGCATGCCTCACTAGATGAGAGTGGATCAGTCTGGTCTTTCTGCGATCATTTAGACCTCTGACATTCCACGTGAGACACTTCAGGGAGTTCATGTTAGTATGTTGTGACATATCAATTTGTAATAAATGGGTCTACTACTTCCCTGTGTTTGGGAGGTGAGGCACTGTAACGTGTTGGTATAGTGAAGTAGTACAATACTTATCTCCTGGCGAGTTTGCGTGAGTAAACCTGGTGCGTGTCAGTCTCATTTGATTCTTACATAGTCGTGCAGCACGCGGCAGCCCTAAAACACAAAACCAGCCCCTTTCCCACCCCACGCCCACACCTACCCCCCAATCAGGTATTGTTGTGCCCGCCTCCACTCCCTTGAAATGTAAACAAGCCACCCATATTAGTGAACATATGGGAATCATCCCTTGTGGCACGTGGGGCTGCCGACAAAACTCCCCTGCTCGTATGGCAGGGTGGCCGAGCACTTGACATTTCGCCTGAACCCAAGGCAACATTCAATACGAACTATCTACCTTCGATGTCCTGGAGGGCATGTAGACAACGTGTCCGCTTTTGCTAATCTAGAGCATCAACCATAACATTAGTGAACAGTCTCTCGGTACATCAATGTGTCGAGTGTGTTACTTATCTGTGCGTGCAGCGGTACGGTCATTTCTCTTCAATTGTTGTCGCTTAGATTAACCTCAGTCTGCATTTCACTTGCCGTCTGCTGTTGTTTTTGCGCTCCTTCGCCATTTGTTTCGCATACTCCAAAGCTGCTTTTGCGTCCGTGAAGAAGGTGGGCTTGCCATGCCCCTGGATTCGTAGCTTGGCAGGGTAAATCAGTGCATATTTGGTTCCAAGCTGTTAAAAGATTTTCTTTGCAGGTATAAATTCCCTACGGGCCGCTTGGACTTGCAGTGTGACGTCTGGATGCATTTCAATGTAATTCCCGTGATATTTTATAGGTCCCTTCTCCCTGGCCTTCCGGAGTATCGTGTCCCGATCTCTGTAGTTGAGCACTCTCGCTAGTATCGGTCGTGCCGGAGTGCGGCCTGTGTCCCAAAGTTCGGTACGCTCTTTCGATAAGAAACATGTTGGATAGGTCTGGTCCGAAAAGGTCCTTCATCAGGGTTTCAACATACTGCTCCATGTTTTGAATGTCTTTCGATTCTGCAATTCCTGTGATCCTTATGTTATTTCTCCTGGACCTTGCTTCCAAATCTTCGTTCTTCTGTTTGATAACAGCCAGCACCCTGTCCATTCCTCGCATTTTCTTGTCCATATCTGTCTGTCCGTCTTCCGTCTCCGACACTCTCGTTTCAAGTACGTTTAAGCAACCTTCCTGCTTTTCCACCCATTGTGTTATGCTGTCCATTCTCTCCGGCAGAGTGTCCATTTTCGAATCTATACCTTGGAGACTTGATTTCAGCTCTCTGAACATTGACTGAATGTCCTCGTCCGGCAGTTGACTTGTGGCGGCAATTTCGTCACGATCCTGGGGATCGACGTCGCTCTCAGCCTATTTGGTGTTTTTTTTATCAAGGTTTATCCGGGGCTGTTGTGTGTCTGGCTTCCCCATTGTCTCCGATTTTGATTGTGGTAATGGAGCTTGCGCACCAATTAGCTGTGTCCTACACTTGCAGCTCCGGGGTCGGGCGCTTTACTTTATCTGCCTCTACCCTTCTTGCAATCTGCTGCGGGCTTGGCTCTACCGACAGTACTGTCCTCCTCTAATGGTTCGCGTCCGATATAGGTACACTCCTAGTGCGAATTGCACTTCAGCCGCCACCTCTTTACTTTTATCTGCTGTTAAACAATGCCAGTATTTCCACGGATTTAAAGAATGTGTCGCTAGTCGCGCACCCTTGTGGTCTCCACTGGGCTTGGGTACCGATGCAACTGATTCGGCCACCACAGGCTGTTTAAAACAAAATGGTGGATCCGCCCTTGGTCGTTCCTTATGCTTCCCTTAAGTCAGGGTGGTCCACCACTTTTTGCCCCCGAATCTAGCAGGTCATGCCCGTGAGAGCAGGGCTGGTTGCGCCAGTATTAGTTGCGGCGTAATGGAGGTAGTCATGGGCTCCGGCAATTATTCAAATCTTCTCACCGCGACTCCTCTGCATGCTGGTCCGCTGCTTTCCACTGCCATATGGATGTGGGTAGGCTCTTTCTACTTGTTATAAAGGCCCAACTTACACCTAACACAACTACATGCTCACAGCGCCTGACTTCGCTGCTATCAAATCTGGGCGTCAGTGATTCACGTATGTCTCTGAGTCACATCTCATACAGTCCTCCCCATCGTTTTGCAGTCTCCTATCTCGGTGCGGCAAATATAATTCCTCAGCCGTACACCCTCTTGCGCATATCCTTCCCTTGACTTATTGCACCCTCCGGCGATTGCTATACTGGGCCCAGGCTCCGAGCTGGCTGCTCCCTCTATCTACGGCAACACCCAACAAAATGGCGGGTCAGTCTCCGGCCACCTCTTCCTAAACTTGTTTGAATCGGGGAGACTTACACAGCTCCCTGCCACCTACGTCTTCCGTTCAAGACATGCAGTCGCCCTTCAATGTCTTCGGGATTGTTGGCAGCCCCCCGTTATCAAGCCTGAGTCCCAGCCGCCGTTTAAGTGGATAGTGGCATACTCCATCGGTCTTGAGCTGATATATTTGCGCCTGCCAGATTTTGGTGGTGCCTTCCCGCCCACAATGTCGCACTGTGTTCCACCCGTTTCAACTGCTCCGACCAACCTCGTGTCCTTTGATCTGGAGCGGATAGTCACACCGTCTCCTCCCGGACTTCCGCGCTCCACTCTCTGGGGTGTTGTGCACTTTAGGTCCCGGCTGCGTTTTACGGCCTCGTGGGTAGGCCTCTTGCCAGCGGAGATCGGGTGCCAGTTTGCGGTCCGGTCTCTACTAGGAATCTCGCCTCCACACTTCCGCCGCCTGCTCCGGACTCGATCACTGCTTATTGCTTCGAGTGTGGTGCCTGGGCAAGGTATAATGAGCGGATATTTTACGGATTATTGGGCTCGGCCGGCAGAGCCGTGATAGTGTGTGGCCATCTTGTTGCACGGCGATCAGTTGACTGGGAGTGAGTGCTTGCATTGTTTAACACTCCGTCCATCATCCCCTTTGGTTTTGCTTTGTCTCCACATTTAACCATATCACTCCGTATGAAGTATAGCTTTTAGTTGCGTAGTGGAGTAGGACTTCTCTTTACAGCCTTCCCAACAGGTTTTTGGCCAATGATGTGTAGACTTCTCAGTAAAGCTTCTGTTATCTGTTAATACTTTACATTGGCTAGAGTTGCGATTTGACTCCACATATGCCAAAAATCGATTTAGCACTTCGACTGAGGCATACGTGGCACACACAAGCAGTTTGCTGGATTACGGCAAACTCTCTAGGAAGAGCACTGTTTATCTTCGGGGTACTTATCTCCTATCTTGTCACCAGTTGTAGCACCATCCCTCAGCCTAGGTACCCGCCAATGACTATGCCACACACGGAGCTTAATATAACACATCTTTATTCGTATGCCTGTAACCACTAACCCAACTTTCTAAAACTGCATTCACCTACAACACTTAAGTCACAGTTCTATGGAGTCCATGAGGAGCCAAAAGGGTTCTGTCATTGCTAGCTCATCTAACACTACAGTTCTTTAACTGTCCACCAATTTTCCCAGTGGAGTATTTCTGCATGCAGTGCAGCAGAATAATTACAGGTAGTGTGTGTCTGTTAATGGGCATGTGTTAAGAATGTCAACAACTGATTTGTATAGTGAGCAATGTACTTTTCTTACTTTACAGCGGTAGACGTAAAAGTTGAATCAAAGTTAAGTCTCACAAAAATTACTTGTCTGCCTTTTGGGTAAATGAACTCCTTTATGTTCTTCTTCTCACTTGGAAATGGCAGGATTAGTTGTAACTGTTAGTTGAGAGACGGAGCGAGCCAGGTCGAGTCCAGCTTTTTATCGGTTCTCATATTTCTAACAGCCTGCCATTAATGGCTGTCTCATTGGTTTCATCATACATCAAGTGGCATATTTGGAGAATGATCTGGTGAATATGTGTACTAATGTATGGAGGAAGTCTTATATCCGTGTTCTGCACCTGAGTGCAGCTTTAATAGACAATGTCGAGAAACAGCTTTTTGTTCCATAAATTGGTGGTAGTGTAGCCATTAGTTGGCAATAGGCAAGAAACAATGACTAGAATTAGTGAAGTTAGAAAGTGGCATATTTACTCCAATGTGTTAGAGGGATCTTTATTTTTTGTCTAAGTCTCCTAGGACATATATCCAACCCTCTGCCCTTTTCTTGGGTCTGTCTAAGACTCAACAGAGGTTAATGTTCCCCACAAGTGTTTCCTGTATAATAACAAGCTGTGAGATTTTAAATTGTTCTCTGTGCCTCACTATTAAAGGATTATTCAGGTCAAAATTGGGATTATGGGATAACATAAACAGTGAGTGGATTGGTAGATAAATATATCCAAATTAAAGACGTGTTGTGAAAACAAAATATATACAGCAATTGGCGGTTCATTTCATATATTTTTTCCATCTCTGTTGACGCTTTATTAATTAAATGTAACTTCCATTCCTAAATTAGAAATAACCTGTTAGTTAAACTGATTCACTTTATTGTAGGTCTTCTTATTAATTTGCATTTACAAAATGTATTTGCATGCTGCTTTTTATCTATGACGTGTAGCAAATACATACTAAATTGAACTTCCGCATAGTATGGTAAACTTAAACATTGATTACTACATGTTTATTTGTGCTTGGTTTTTTGCTTCCCCTTGTTAGCTTTGCATATCTATTTTTTGGATGTGAAGTACGTCATGAAATCCAAGCATGAGAATAGTTATTGCTTAAACCTGGTTGAGATATAAAAGAGAATTTGTACGAAATGTCTGCACTGGAACTATGCCATGATAAGGAATGGTTTTGGAACATCATGCACATCTGCAGGGCAAGAGAACATTCTGCTGCTGAATTATTTGTTTTATTTTAAAAGTTTGTTGTGCCAAAGGCTATGATCCTGGTGGGTTCTAAGTGCCTTATATCCACTGGGACAGAGCTTGCTTGAAGGAAGTAGTTTTATGTGCTCGTGGTGATTCTGAACTCCATTCTGCACTGGCCTCTGTTTCATAGTCTGCCCACCCGCCTAGCATGCCAAGGTGGCAGGGATGAGAGTTCTGTGAGAGCCTCCAGCTCAGCTAGCAGCTCAAAGTATGCGTACAAGCTCGATGGTGGATGAGCTGTATAAAAGGATACTGAGACACTTCAAACGTTTCTCATCCCTGCAGTTTTTATAAAGGGATATATAAACCACGTGGCCGTTTACAGTTATGTATTTACTGGAGAATATTGCTTAATTTTTATATTGCTCCGTCCTTATTTATCCGACAATAATCTGAAATTAGTATAATAGATCGTTTAAGGCTCCAGTTATTGAAACTATTCATGCTTCAGCTCGTAGGTTCAAATAACGGCACACTCAACCTGTAATCATTCCTCCGTAGAACAGTAAGAATGAAACTAATTTATATTCTGTTGCGATTGAGCGCGAAAAGGTGGAGAAGTCAGATGTGTAAGCAGGGACAAGGAAGGGTACGGGGTGAAAACTCAATGAAACAGGATGTGTAGGCAACTGGAAGAGGATGGGAAGAATCAGTGATGGGAAGCTGATAGAAAAGGCCTTGGGAAAGCAGATGTGGGAAATAATGATTGAGAGGATTATGGAGAATTGGTAAAAAGGTATGCAGTCGGTTGTGAAATTTGATTCACACTTTGTGCTCTCCAGAAGTCCTAAATATATAGGAGCAACAGAGCAAACTCGTGCCTGGGATACACTTAGGGGTGGACATCATGGATGTGACCAGGAAGAGAGGGTAGGTAATTGTACATGAAGCAATTCTTTTTCACTGTTTTTACAAAATAGTTTCATCATGTCCACATCATCATAACCGGAATTTGGCACATATGTTACAAAATTGCTGAAAGTCTCGACGCTAGACCTTTTATCAGTACTTCCTATAGAGAATTAAGAGAATACTGCATATGTCAACTTTGTTACTGCCCTTTACAGGAAAATACCCTCTTAAGGATACTGAAGGCAAAGCTCAACGTTGTGGCTTAATTTCATATTATTTGAAATCAGGAAAAATACAAAACAGCCCTGGATACCACGGCAATACGATCATAAGCCTAAACAAAAAATCCCCATTCTGGCATCTTTCATTCAAATTGTTTGAGTGTTAACATAAAAAAAAATGAATAAAAGAATTAATAATTGATTATACAGAATTTTAAATGGAAACCAAATGTGGTTGTGATGCATATTCGCAGCATCCTCAAAAATGTTAATCTTTAATTTACACAATAGATGACCTATTTACATAACACAATCAAAACAATTATTTGACACCAGTTTTCTAGTTGATTGCTGTCAAGGTAAGCTCTTCAGTTAATTCACTGGCACTTCTAGTAAATACAATACTGAGTGTTTTCAGCGAACATTTTTTTGGTAACCAACTATTGAGTTTTTCAAGGAACAGCATAGTTCATGCATGACATCATGCAACGATGTACATAATGAGTGCATTTTGGAACACGGCGGTACATTAAGCTTATGTTAACATATGAAAGCAAGTTTGTTAAAAGTGTCGGCTTTGTGTTTGATCAGTAGGTCTTGGTGCATGCCAAGGGTCATTGACTGCTTTGATGCGTCCTTGCTAGCAACACCCTTATCACCTGAACATCCCGCCTTCCCCCCCTAAGAGTTAACTAACGGTGCAGTGCCTCACTCATTTAATTGTGCAATTAGTCACAGATTCTTCCTATCATGGCGTTGTTAATACATTGTAAGTATACATCCATTAAAAATACTGAATTGTTGTAAGGTGGTCGGTTGGTCTATCTTTATCCTGCCTCAGCCTGCTCCACACACATCTCTTCTAGTCTTCCCTGCTATGTGCATGTTTTAGGGCTTGGCTAGTTATCTGGTATTACTACGTGTCCATCGATCCCATTCCTGCAGGGTTCATCCCTAGCTAGCTACATCTATGTCTATAGAAGCATTGGTTTAAAAAACACAGCGACATGAGGTAATAGTGGGAGAAGGCACCGCACGCAGAGAGAAGGTAGCAAGGTGCAGGGGGACCAAAGACAGGAGCATATACAAAGAGGAAATTACGAAAAGGCTTCTCCCTGGATGCATAGGTGTTTCGTAAATCAGGAAAAAATCAAGAAATAACATTTGGTTGTAGATTTTCCTTGGTCAGGCCTAGATGTTAGCATTTTTTGTGAGTCGATCGTTCAACCTCTTAAAATCTTACTTGCCTCCTATTTCCTCCATTCTTCAACATCCTGTGAACATTCTGCCCCTTCTCATCTTTATAACCACCCCAACCAACATTCTCACAATAGTGAGGCACTTGTAAACCCATCACTGTTGTTAGCAGGTCCCACCTTCCAATTCCTTCTTTACTTTTCGAGTCATTAGCTCACTGGCACCTGAACAAGAAAGGATGCCATGCAAGATGGAACATAAGCAACAAATGTCAGACAAAGGCATAGATGCCTAAATGTACCTCTTACCACTACGTGCAGGATGCAAATCTGCATACCTCACATACTTGAGTTCTTGCTTATTCTATAAGAAGATTACGATTTGCTTTACGGGAAATAGTCTTATTTTGTTTTTAATTGGTTTTTATTGGTTTTTATACACACCTACAAACAAATACCACATCTTTACTTGTACTCATTGATCTTTAACATAGTTACTCCAAAAGTCAGGAGTCTCGTAGCTTTTTATCAGTACAATTCCATACATTATGCTCCGTCACTCTTCAAATTGTCTCTCCCCAAATCTACTGCATTACTACTTGCTACGGAAGATCAGGCGCTTAGCCATCATTGAGCATCAAATCCGGGGCTTTCCTGAGAAACCAAATAAAATAACAATTAACTGACCAATCCCCCCGTGGGGGAGGGCCGTACACATGCCCGGGGGTTAATTAGAGATTTGTTGTACCTCGGCACTCAAATATTTGTTTTTCATAGAAGCAAGAGCTTCTAAGGGAGTTAGTTCCCTGTCCTGACCTTAAGGAGTCACGACTTTCAATTGTTGAAATAAACAACACCCATATTGAACGGTATAAAGAGAGCATCCAAAACGTGAGATTCCTTTGATGTTTTAACATCTTGTTTTACACAATTATTGTCTGTACAGTCTCTTATTAATAGTACATGATACAAAAATTGTTGTTGAAAGTTCTTCTGTACTTATATCCCTAAGAAAATGAAACAGGCAGCTGACACGTTTTTCATTACTGGAACGTAACTTCCTCAAGGCTTATATGTTTCGTAGTTGGGAAGCGTCAAATACAGGTTAAAAGTTTCTCAAAAAACGAATAAGTTGTCGAGCCTTAATTAAGAGGATGTATTGCCTCCCAGTCTTATACGTCAACTTGCTGTTCCCCAAAAGTCACAGAAATGTAATTATTTCCTAAAAGTTTTGCTCATCTGTGTGGAATATATTTGTCCACAGCCAGTTAGTACATAGTCCAGATCATATGTGTAAGTCCGACTGCACATTGCCGAGTATAGTGTCTCAATACATGTATCCTTCAACGATGTGGTGGAAACTCTGATAGGCCCCTGAACAAATTCGGTAAAAAGTATTTAGCTGAGACGATGGGAACTATGATATGCCCTTAAAGAACCGCCGCGCGAAACAGAGATCTGAATTGTTTGGAGGCAGTATAATGTCCAATTCTACTTCCTCCCGGACTTCCCGCTTCCTATGTCCCTGAGGACTGACGCCAGACCATCGCAAGGCCGACTCCTCCGCTGTTTACGGCCCCCGTATCGATGTCCTCCGGGCCACCCGTCCCGAAGGCAGCTGGGTCTGCAGTCTCTCAGCGAGGTTGAGCCCTGCGTCGATCTCCCTGTGGCTCCCCAGAGATGGCGGCTAGTGTCCTCCAGGCCAGGGGCAGCAAACAACGTTCTGGTAGAGGGGATGCCGCTGAAGTCACTCATAGTCCGGGTTGCAAGGAGGGGGCACTGATATGCCCCGGTAGGCTCTCCGCCCTCGCTGTCGCACGGCAGTGTCGCAGCGCACTGCCCTAGCCAGCACGCCTTTCACGGCGGGGTCAGTCCAGGTCCCTCAGCGGCTCGCAGCATTCAGGGTCCCCTCTGGTGGCACAGTCTGACTTTAACTCCCCCTCAACGACCCTGACTGCAGCTGGTCAGCAAGTTCAGCAGCTCACTCGCTCCATTGCAAGTTCTCGATCAGTGCCTTTGATGAAGCCGGGCCACCTCCACCATCTCTCTCGGCTCCTGCAGCTCGGCATCTGCCCGAATTAGTGTCGTCTCGTAGCCGGGGGTCCCAAAGCCCAACACACCTGGGTCCTGGCCCCTAGGTATCGCCCATCGGCTCTCTGTACAGGAGAATTGGCAGGGTCGACACTGAGCTACGAGCTCACGCGACCGTCTTTATCTGCTCCTTGGCCACGCCCGACTGGAAATAGTCTGATGCCTTAAAGCATGCCCGAATCCCATGACTTCCCACAATTCTAAGCAGGGCACCGTGCGGCATCTTTATTGCAAGAATATATTGTTGGAAAATGCACACCTTTTTTCAAGCAGCTCCAAGTTTGACTGATAATTGTGTAGTGCACTTTTTTCTGTGGAAGATATTGCTACTATAAAGACAAAGAAGGGGTGGTACTACTGTTCCTTGTGCCTAATGCCATCATCAACGTGGTGATACTAGCGTTGGCTGCTGGTGAGTCAGAAACAACCCGAGTAGAGAACTGTGCGAGAACACGCTTGCATATATAACAAGCATTAGAAATGCAATCGGGCTCGGATTTATTTGAGTTTGAGCTAATGGCATTGTAAATGGCAATGTATTGTTGCTATGTGTTATGGAGTGTGTTCATGTGGTGTGTAGTGCCAGTGATTTCATTGTGAGTGTGAGAATATTGCACCGTTACTGCCTGTGTTGTCCTTCTTGTGAGTGTGAGAAGCTTGCACCTCTGCTGCCTGTGGTCTCCTTGTGAGTGTAAGAAGCTTGAACTGCTGCTGCCTGTGATGTCCTTCTTGTGAGTGTAAGAAGCTTGCACTGCTGCTGCCTGTGATGTCGTTGTTGTGAGTGGGAGAAGCTGGCACCTCTACTGCCTGTGGTCTCCTTGTGAGTGTAAGAAGCTTGCACTGCTGCTGCCTGTGGTCTCCTTGTGAGTGTAACAAGCTTGCACTGCTGCTGCCTGTGATGTCGTTCTTGTGAGTGTGAGAAGCTTGTTGCATTGTGCATCTCTGTGCTGTGCCTGTTCTTTATAAGGGACTCTTGCTCTGTTGCTGCTACTGCCTTGGCACAGTACCTGCTGTGAGTGTGTGAGGGAATTTTGCACCGCTGCTGCTTGTGATGTCCTTCTTGTGAGTGGGAGAAGCTTGCACCTCAGCTGCCTGTGGTATCCTTGTGAGTGTAACAAGCTTGCACAGCACTCAACAGCACTCTGCCCTCAACAGCAATCTGCCCTCAACAGCACACAGCACTCTGCCCTCAACAGCACTCTGCCCTCAACAGCACTCTGCCCTCAACAGCACTCTGCCCTCAACAGCACTCTGCCCTCAACAGCACTCTGCCCTCAACAGCACTCTGCCCTCAACAGCACTCTGCACTCAACAGCACTCTGCACTCAACAGCATTCTGCACTCTGCCCTCAACAGCAGTCTGCCCTCAACAGCATTCTGCACTCTGCACTCAACAGCACTCTGCACTCAACAGCACTCTGCACTCAACAGCATTCTGCACTCAACAGCATTCTGCACTCAACAGCATTCTGCACTCTGCACTCAACAGCACTCTGCACTCAACAGCACTCTGCACTCAACAGCACTCTGCACTCAACAGCACTCTGCACTCAACAGCATTCTGAACTCAACAGCACTCTGCACTCAACAGCACTCTGCACTCAACAGCACTCTGCACTCAACAGCATTCTGCACTCAACAGCATTCTGCACTCAACAGCATTCTGCACTCTGCACTCAACAGCACTCTGCACTCAACAGCACTCTGCCCTCAACAGCATTCTGCACTCTGCCCTCAACAGCACTCTGCCCTCAACAGCACTCTGCACTCAACAGCACTCTGCACTCAACAGCACTCTGCACTCAACAGCACTCTGCACTCAACAGCACTCTGCACTCAACAGCACTCTGCACTCAACAGCACTCTGCACTCAACAGCACTCTGCACTCAACAGCACTCTGCACTCAACAGCACTCTGCACTCAACAGCACTCTGCCCTCAACAGCATTCTGCACTCTGCACTCAACAGCACTCTGCCCTCAACAGCACTCTGCCCTCAACAGCACTCTGCACTCAACAGCACTCTGCACTCAACAGCACTCTGCACTCAACAGCACTCTGCACTCAACCGCACTCTGCACTCAACCGCATTCTGCACTCAACAGCACTCTGCACTCAACAGCATTCTGCACTCTGCACACAACAGCATTCTACACTCTGCACTCAACAGCACTCTGCACTCAACAGCACTCTGCACACAACAGCATTCTACACTCTGCACTCAACAGCACTCTGCACTCAACAGCACTCTGCCCTCAACAGCATTCTGCACTCAACAGCACTCTGCACTCAACAGCACTCTGCACTCAACAGCACTCTGCACTCAACAGCACTCTGCACTCAACAGCACTCTGCACTCAACAGCACTCTGCACTCAACAGCACTCTGCACACAACAGCACTCTGCACTCAACCGCATTCTGCACTCAACAGCATTCTGCACTCAACAGCATTCTGCACTCTGCACACAACAGCATTCTACACTCTGCACTCAACAGCACTCTGCACTCAACAGCACTCTGCACTCTGCACACAACAGCATTCTACACTCTGCACTCAACAGCACTCTGCACTCAACAGCACTCTGCACTCAACAGCACTCTGCACTCAACAGCACTCTGCACTCAACAGCACTCTGCACTCAACAGCATTCTGCACTCAACAGCACTCTGCCCTCAACAGCACTCTGCCCTCAACAGCACTCTGCCCTCAACAGCACTCTGCCCTCAACAGCACTCTGCACTCAACAGCACTCTGCACTCAACAGCACTCTGCACTCAACAGCACTCTGCACTCAACAGCACTCTGCACTCAACAGCACTCTGCACTCAACAGCACTCTGCACTCAACAGCACTCTGCACTCAACAGCACTCTGCACTCAAAAGCACTCTGCACTCAACAGCACTCTGCACTCAACAGACTTGCTTCTGGTGGTTGTTTCTGCCATGGCTGGGTTAAGTCAGTAGAGAGTTGACCTGAGCAATAGCCCCCAATGACTAAACTGTTTTTCGGTTTGAAGTCAAACCACTCCAAATGCTCATCGCTATGTATTAACGATGGTTTAAAATGTATTTAAATATATTCAAATGTATTTAAAAGGTTTGTTTTGTTCCCATATTAAATGTTCAGACCCAGGTTTTTAAAATAACCTTGTCAATATTTTGTCCTTAGATTGTTCCCCTCGCTTGTGAATTCATAGCCAAGGCCACTGGAATTATGAGGTAGTGAGGTACCTAATTATGCAGCAAGGCTGATGCAGGAAATGTCACATTATGCGGCTTAATGTGACTAATTTCGTCTTACCGCATAATTTTGGCATTTATACACGTTAATACTATTTAATCACAGGTTTCACCTCATCGGTACGGCTTTGACACTCTAATGCAGAAATAAGCAACAAAATGGTGATCAGTCAACATTTGCACGCCCTGTGCGAAGGTTCCACTGCGCGCAACATGTGGCAACAAGTTTTTTGTTGGTTTTGATTCGTTTGTGATACATTTTTTTGGGTGAACTCTGCAGTTTATTCCGGAGAGCATGGATTGTGCTGCAAATGCGGCAAATTCATAATTATACGGAAAACGCAGAATTTTAGTGGTCCTGGTCATAGCGCCAAAATTCACGGCTAAGGCTATCATTGCCAGCGAAACGATTTGAAAACCAGTTTGGAGTAAATAAAACCTGGCTAATTCAGCCGTCTTGCTAGGTTGGTTCCTGACTTTTTCTTTTTATGTTTACTTTGGTTACTGGCCTGAGCAACACAGAACAGAAAATGAAGAGCAATTTGACAAATCCAAGCAAGAGACAGATTTTTGAGTTAGGTAAGGACCATTAGGGCACGGGGCATTCACAGACTCGAGGAACGACTGAGCAATTGCATGTAGAGTAAAGCATGTGGACTGCTCCAGTCATGCCAACTTTGATGTCGGCTCACCATCTTGTGATTCGGTGCTAGTCTCTTAATGTCCCCATATTTAAAAAACAAAAGAACCCGTTGTTGTGTAATGTAACAGTTGCTCCCTAAAAGCGTTCCAATACCCACAGACCGGATTAGCGCTCTATCAAAGTGGATAAACAAAAACAAAGCACTGCCCTAATGCAGCGCAGCGACGTGGCACGCAGTGATGGAATGAAATCACAGAGCTCGAGAAATGAGAGGCTTCAGGTATTATAGTGCCACAGCGTTCGGCGACCCGAGGAAATCAAAAGGGCTGTTGCCCAATTAAGCGGAGCCTTCAGTGAGCACTGCGCGGGAGCTAAAGTACCGCACATATAAGACTGTTCGATATATGTATTATGTTCTCATAGCTCTAAGAAGGCGTTATGTACAGAATGCAATTTTTAATTAGCATCGGAAGTTTTTCCATTTCCCCTCCTGTCTCGGTCACTGAACGGGTCACTCGGAGTGGGGACCTCTGATGACAGGAGGCCTGGTCCCTACGTGCGTGCCCCGCATTCTATTCCAGCGTTGTCGGCGTTGTATCCCCTGCCCACCCATCCTCGGAGCGTACATGCACGTCCTGTACACCCTGAGAAGGGACAGGTGCAAAAATATATATTAAACTCATATTGGAAAGAGCTTTCACCAATTTATTGATTTATGATTACATGCTGCCAGCCAGGCCCCGGCCTGCCTCTTCATTACAGCCGCTATCGGCTACATCTCAGCTTGACGCGCCGTTCATCTGGGAACGTTTTAAGAGCTCGTGTGTTTTTCTCTTTTCTCCCTTGTGTAAAAGGATGCACCTCAGGCAGATTTATATAGTGGGCAAGGCATCCGCAGGCGGCGGCTGTGATTTAGCAGAGACCGCACACGAGAGGAGATAATCAGTTATCACCGCGCCCCCATCCTTTTTTTTTATAGCTCTTTCATGCACCGCAAACCCCGCAGGACTCCGTCAGAGCGCCGTGATTCCTCTTACGGCTCCCCCAATGCACCCCAATATTAACAAAGTGAGCACTGTGCACGCGCCCCGGACCCCACGAACTCCAGACAGCTTCGTCAATGACCCACCTCCTTACACAGCCCCCACCCATGACTAAAATATACCAACGCACCACAACCGTCACACCTCGGCCCACACAGAGATCCGTGTATGAGTCATCTTCTGTGAGCCTCGACTGCTGCCTCTCGTCATTTAACATTGAACGCGCTCACCGCTGTGAACGCGTTCGCATCATCTGGCTTGCATTACACGGGCACTCTGACAGCTCGTAATTAAGATTAATCACTCTGCCATGCTCGCTCTCGCACACAAAATGCCACATCGGGCACGCGTACATTACTTACAGCCTATCACTTCAAGGCTACTACATACACAGCACAGGGAAGACGAATCACTGACCAGATGCCAGAAAACGCAAAGGAATGTGTGGAATTCCTCTCACCAAGGCCCTTCTTCTTCTTCTTCTTTTTTTTCTTATAACATTAGGATCTCTTAACTCCTCCCCCAGGGGGAGGAGTCCGAGCCCTAAAAACTAGAAATCACATATAAAGAATTACTTTCCTCCTTAGAAGGTGTTTACCTTGTGTCTTTGATATCTACAAGTTTCTTAGAGGTTTTATTAAAGCCGACCCTTTAATCAAAACCAAAACTGATGATTTAAATACCATATCCCTCTTTTGCAAAACTTGCTTTGCAAAATATAAAGCGTTTGCTGCATGCCATTGTTACACTACCACCAGCTGCCAACACAAAAAAATGCAATTCTAAATCCGATTAACTTTTATTATTCTGGTGACTTCCAGTCAAAGAGCAAATTTTATTTTGCCTACACCAATTGCTATTAGCCTGGTAGCAAAACATGGCCATCTGTACATCTCTACAACAAATACATTCTCTAACGCTGTACGAAACGCTTTTATAGGAAACACATTAGATTTTCATGTTGTATTTCATAGCTATTCCAGCAAACGCGACCGTCCTTCAGTTGTTAAGCCCATCTGCTCTAATCTGGAGCCACGTAAAGTGAAAGATGTCCTTCCGCACTCAGGTGTGACTGGAATAGGGTTTTCGAACTGCTCCATGTCGATAGAAAGAACGTTTCCAGTACCGTGATTTGATTTCAATTAACAGAATAACGTGATCTTGGAGCTGCAGTCTAGCTTTTCTTAAATCGAAGCAATTCTATAAAAAAATCTTAAAATGGTCTGGAGGCAGGACACCACAGCCGAAGGCAACACGCTCCCACGTCAACATCCTACTCTCTCAGCGAATACCCCCACACAACCCGTCTCTAAACAATAACTCCATAAGCCCCATGTCAATAGGAATAAACGGAACCTAAACACAGCAAAATACCAAATGTCAACAGACCACTTTGATTCCATCCAACCAGTACCACAGAACCGTAAAGAGCATCAGGCGCCATAGGCGCTATGGGGTTTTACAAATGGTAGTACGCCCAACTCAAGTGCCCCCAAAATTAACAAGCCGTCGCCATTATGCGATTGTAAAAAATAAGTGCTCCCCCACTAATTAAATGAGACAGTCTCTAGCCGCAAGCAAACGATCCAGTCAGGGTGGGCGGGGCCTAAAGGAGACTGGGCGGTCACCAAAAAGCCTCACTTTGAATTGGAGGACAGCGTTTATCATAAAGTATTACGCCGGCCAATAGGAAGGATGGGCGGAGCTTCCACTCCACTTACGAAATCAACTCGACAACAATAGATCTGGCAGAGGGTGCAACACATGCGCTGCAAGGCTAGGCGAGACCTAAAAAGTGGACCATCATAATCCTGGCTGCTATAGGCCCATTTCCTTATTGGATTCTTTGGCTAAAGTAGTGGGGCGAATCATTTTCGAACGCCTAAATGATAGGGCCGAGGACAGCCAGATCCTATCTGATATTCAATACGGTTTTCATGATGGGCTAGGGACAATAGAGCAGAACCTAAATTTAGCCATCTTCGTGGGGAAGTACACTAGGGTGAAGAAGGGCAGATTGTTTTTAGCTTTTGTGGACCTCTGTGCGGCCTTCGACTCTGTGAGGAATGGCAAACTTTGGGAGGTCCTTGAGACTGTGGGGGTTGACCCCAATATTATCCTTTTTCTTATGCGCCTCTACAGTGGGGCTAAGGCATGAGTGGGTTTTGGTCTGGGTGGTGCGCGTACTGCCTCCTTCCCCATTAGGAGGGGGTTAGGCAAGGTTGTGTCCTAGCCCCCTTCCTTTTTAACCTTTATATTAATGGGCTAGGGCAGGCACTGCTTAAGGATGGTCGAGACTTTCCCCAAATAGGTGGTTGTCCTATACCTGCTTTCATTTATGCAGATGATGCAGTACTGATGTCCCATAGGCAGATTGGTCTTTAGAAGGTTTTAAACAGTTTTTCTTACTTTATGAAGGATCTTGTTCTTCGCATTAACACGACAAAGCAGAGGTCTAGGGACATGTTTGTGGATGGGCACAAAATAGACCCCACAAAGAGTTTTACATATCTTGGTATTTTATTTAATCAGAACATTTTATGGACCCAAGCCGTTTTTGATAAAAAGCTCGCCTTTATCAGAACACCTGCTCTGGCCACTTTTTCGAAAAAACTGGGTAGGAAACCGCCAGGAGAGCTTATATATATTTATAAAGCTCAATGTATTTCTACCGCAATGTATGGAGCGGGGGTCTGGGGCTTTGCTGACACACCCCCGATACAATTTGTGGAAAACACTTTCTTAAGGTGTATTTTGTCAGTTCCAGCCAGTACTTCTACATTTGTCTGTCATGCTGAGCTGGGCCTCCCATATATCTCTTACCTTATAAAACTGGAACCTATTCTCCTCTGGCACAGGATCTGGTCAAATGAAGAGACCCAAATTAAACAGGGAGATTCTACGGGATAGTCTGAAGTTGGAAGGGGCCATAAAGATCCCATGGGTAAAGTTTGAGCGATTTAGGTCACCCAGAATATTTTACTAACTCGTGCACTATCCAGCTGATTACCAGAAAGAATCGAAAACAAGCACTCACCGGCTGGGGCGGAGGACTCGGCAGCTTCTCTACTTCCGGCGGCAGTCGGGCAGAAATGGCGGCAGAAAAGTGCCGCCATTTTCGCATCGGGGGTATGGTTTTTGCTGTTGAGTGACGGATGACGTCACAGAGTTAAAAACTGCAAAAAACACGCCCCCGAATCCGAAAAATACGGGGCTTGAATGGTGTGACGCCCCTCTCCTCCAATGGCTGGCCAGCATTTACGAGGCCAGCCAATGGAGAAGAGGGGTGGGTTCAAGCCCCCACATATGTAACATAAGATCTCTCCCGGCGACTGCGCAAGCGCAGCCTTCACAGGTCTCGACCTAAAGGAGGGTCTCCAGCTATTGGACATGTTAAGATTGTCTGGGGAGACTTTGATACCCAGCGTTCAGCAGCATCAGGTGGTTGTAACTACTTTTAGTATACAGCCATATTTAGCATTTGTCCCTGGTGGACATGATAGGCTGCTACTAACCAAGTTTAGACTGGGGATTGTCCACAGATTCGTCTCCTTTCCAAAAATGAATGATTGGGCTCGAGAATTACCACTATGTCCTTGTGATAATCACTCAGTCCAATCTACCATCCATTTAGTTTTATTTTAGTAACTTTAAATAGAGTTAAGGAAGGTGTGGTTAGTTCCACTTTTAAAAGTTCTGGGACTGAGGCAATCTTGCCCGGCACTAATTAAACTCCAGTTTCTTGAAAACGAGCACATAGCCTGGAGGAGATCCATGTTTCTGAAGAAAGTTCTTTGTCAAAGTAAGAGTATAGTGAAATTAGGCGTGAGAGTGTTTAGGCACACTGTCATTTTAACATTGTCTGATTTTAATTATGCTAAATTATATATCAACTTTTAAGAAGTTCTTAATGTTTATCGTATCGGAAATCGAGCCACACTGCTGCCGGGAAGCCTACCTGCCAGACGCTCTTCTGCCTTCCTGCCCCTGGGTCCCTGACGCTGTAGGTCTCGCCGCTGCCGCGTTCTCCATTCCTCGCGGCTGGTGGCGGCTGGAGACTACAGCTCCCAGAGGGCAGTGCGACCACTTCCGGCCACTTCCTGCCGCTGCGCGCCTGGAGGCGCTACTTTAGCAGGACGCTCCCTCGGTGGAGCGGGGAAATCGAGCCACACTGCTGCCGGGAAGCCTACCTGCCAGACGCTCTTCTGCCTTCCTGCCCCTGGGTCCCTGACGCTGTAGGTCTCGCCGCTGCCGCGTTCTCCATTCCTCGCGGCTGGTGGCGGCTGGAGACTACAGCTCCCAGAGGGCAGTGCGACCACTTCCGGCCACTTCCTGCCGCTGCGCGCCTGGAGGCGCTACTTTAGCAGGACGCTCCCTCGGTGGAGCGGGGAAATCGAGCCACACTGCTGCCGGGAAGCCTACCTGCCAGACGCTCTTCTGCCTTCCTGCCCCTGGGTCCCTGACGCTGTAGGTCTCGCCGCTGCCGCGTTCTCCATTCCTCGCGGCTGGTGGCGGCTGGAGACTACAGCTCCCAGAGGGCAGTGCGACCACTTCCGGCCACTTCCTGCCGCTGCGCGCCTGTAGGCGCTACTTTAGCAGGACGCTCCCTCCGCGTCGCGGGACGCACGCGGGCAGCAGCGCCGGGCTAAGCCCGGGCAAAGGGCGGGCCCTCTGAGGCCCTCAGAGGTCATCAGTGGTCGGGCGGGCCACCCCACTAACATCTCCTTCGTAAGGTTTGCCTCTTATCAGGTAAATAGAATGGGTGATCGCACGGACATAAGTAACTCTGCTGATGCCCCCATCCAGGAAATAGATACCTCATTTTCAATATTAACTTCTTTTGAGACACTAATTGATACCGCGTTCAATGAAATTGTCGAAACTGAAAGAAGGTTTTCTATGGGCCCTATGAACACTAATCAACCACACGCCACGAGTTGCCTAAAAGTCAACACTCACATTAATCCGGAGGTTAGAGTGGTTAAACCATCACATTCTGTTGTCACTGTGCCCACTGTTCTGGACGATGAAAATACCGTTATATACATAGCCCCAGAAATAGCCCCTGACTCTACATTAGAACCTACATCTGCGGAGGCTATCAACAAGGTATCTGATAATGCTGCTGCTAAGAGAAAGAGGGCTCCTGTGAAATTATCCCACAATAAAAGGAAGCAGCCATTAAGGAGTGTAAACCAACCAACACCACAAAGTATGTGGACTAGGGAGAAGAAACAGAAATTAAATCAACGAATTGTATCTGCCCAGGATCAATCTCATCTGGGTGATGTTGTAGTCATAAATAACGAAGACTCAAATTTTATGTCTTGTTCAACCCAGACTGAGTTCCCCAATGTAAACAACACAAATGGTCACTACTCTAAATCAGAGGGGAATCTTATTGAGACCATCGCAGATACTATTTTTAAACAGCTCGAAGGTCAAATGAATAAACAATTTAATAATATTTTTAAAAGACTTGACAGACTGGAAAACCTAATTAAAAATGATGATGCCAAAAGAAAAGGTACAGTGAGCTTGGATAAAATAAGAGTAGAACGTTTGTTAAAGGACCTGGAATCCACCACTCGTGTTCTTACTAGGGGGGACCAGGTCATTAATAGGGATAAGGAACCACAGGTTGCTACCCATTTATCACCATCTATTACACCTGCGGTCCAATGTAACAGCACAAGAGGTGGCAACCAGTCTGTTCCCTCAACTAAATCCTCTTTGCTTCCAAGTATCGCTACCAGTGTTTCTGACAAATCCCGTTTCCCCTATTGTTGTAACTGGCTCATCCACAGCAATTAACAATAGTATTTTACCGGCAGGCATTACCACAATGCAGAAAGCCGCCCCAGATCCCAGCCAGCGCTATAATAAGATCACACATGAAGACACTAGGCCTATTAAACACCAAGGGCCTGCCTTCCACCTTCCACCTGAGGCTTGTCCTTATGTTTTAGTTCTGGCTGGTATCCCATCCCTTAGGGAAGGCCAAGGAGAATCGTGGGTCCAACTGCACAATAAGTGTATAGACTGGCTAGCAAAGCATAAGTGGGTGGGCTATGACATTTCTAAAGAGATTCTGTCCACAAGACGAGTAACCTGGGTCGGTCCTCTATTCAAAAACATTAATGGGGACTGCATTGTAATTAACTTTAGAAACCCGGGAACTGCAAAATTTCTGTTGAACAGAACCTCTGTTCGACACGGCCCATCTACTGTGGTGAAACCCCTACCGCTAAATTATTTCTACCGTCCCCCACACAAAATGATGCAGCCCCCACCGGTTTTCCCCTTACACAATAGGTTTGCAATATTTCAGGATTTGGAATCTTTGGATTGACTGCCTCCCACTACCACTGAACCGATTCCTGTGTGTTCTGTTATCGATCGGTCAGTGGAAACATTTCCTGAGGTGCCTCTGTCGACATCTAACACCTTTTTATCTGGTATATTATGTGAACAACAAGGGCTCATTACATTAACATCCGTCCCAGTTTCTGACCAGGGCCCTTGTTCTAGGCCAGATAATAATTTAAAAATTCTTAGTTGGAATATTGCCGGGCTGAAGGCAAAGATGGAAATTACCTCTTGGAAAGATTGGGTTAACTGTCATGACATATTAATGTTCCAAGAAACCTGGTGCACAATTGATTTGTTATTTGAGGGGTATACCTGCCATAATAAGATCGTTCCAGTTCCTCCGTTTGGTCGTCCTAGCGGTGGATTATCAATCTGGATAAAGATTACTGCGGAAGTCAAAGTTGAGAACCTGCTAACAAATTGCACTAGTTTTATGGCATTCTCGTATACTCAGAGGACAAGACTATGTTTAATCAACTTTTATAATAATGACTTTTTGTCCCTACCTAACCCCAATTTTATTCTTTTTTTTGATTTTATTGATGAAATTATGGATGGTCAGAAATTTGGGAAATTTGATGGTATCTGCCTAGGAGGGGACTTTAATGCCCATATACATTCAAGAAACCCCCCATGTAAAAGAGGAACAGAACTATCAAATTTTCTAATAACTAGAGACCTTGTAAATTGTATGGAACATGTAGGTATGGAGGATAGCACCGCCCCATTTTCCACTTTTATTGGTCATGGGGGTGGTACTACAATTGATTATGTTTTTGTTTCACCTCCTGTCGCTTATGCTCTAATAAGGGCTGAAGTTGTATGTAAAATTTATAGCGACCATTACCCAATTGTTATTCACCTATCACTTTTGAGGGGTAAGTGCATACGAAAAGAAATAGGTGCTAAAAACTTGAAGGTTTCAACTGATAAATTGAGGGTAATTTGGAAGGGCGTGGATAACCGGGGAATCCTAGCTGAAATTATTAAAAAATATCCAGTTTTGATCGAAAATTGTCTCACCACTGATGACCATGGGGTTAACATAATTACGTCATTTTCTGAACTCTGTTCCGTAATAAAAGGTGAGATCTCCAGACCAGCTTCTAGTAAAGCTGTGGAAACACCTAGATGGTTCGATGCCCTCTGTTCCAAAGCAAACAGGAACTTGAGAGCTGCCCTTAAAGCTGAACCAAGGGACCTACCACAAATAAGATTGCTCAGAACAGAGTACAAACGTACCCTACGAACTAGATCAAATGAACTGCTTAAATCTCACTGGGGCTCCCTGGCACGCTCAGCCGAATTGAAAGATACCACAGGGTTTTGGAAAGAGGTAAAGGAGATAAGATCTATAGGCTCTAATCTAACGGAGATTAACTGCAACATCACTGGCCTTGTCTGGATGGAACATTTTGCAAAAATTTATGCAACTCCAGATACTCCTCCTTTAACTCTATTACCCTTAAACCCACTTAATATTTCTGTATCTGAGGTTGAGGATGCAATATTAGAAAGCGCTGAAAATAAAGCGCCCGGCCCTGACGGCCTCTCAATTGACCAGTTGAAGTGTGAGCCCGTTTTTTGGGCTCCACTGCTATGTAATGTTTTTAATAATTTAACAAATGGGCAAATTCCAGAAACATGGTCCTGCAGCACAATCGTTCCAATTTTCAAAAAGGGTGACAGACTGGACCCGGGGTGTTACCGCCCCATTTCATTAATTGATAATACTTTGAAAGTTCTGGGGCGGATCATATTTAAAAGGATTAGAACTTGGGCTGACGAGAGTAAGATCTTACATCCCAGTCAGCTTGGTTTCCGTAGTGGCGTTGGAACGGTGGAACAATGCTTAAACCTGAATCTGATTATGGCGAAATATAATATTGCCAAGAAATCCCCTCTATATTTTGGATTTATGGATTTGAGTTCCGCTTTTGATTTTGTTAACCGTTCCCGCCTTTGGTCCACCCTTCTTGAGTATGGTTTAGACGATTATTTGGTCCACTTTTTAGCTTTTTTACACCGTGATTTAAAAGCACGTGTGCGTATAAATCAATCTGGCGAAGTTTCTGATGACATTAGTATCGGTAGGGGGGTCAGACAAGGGTGTGTGCTGGCCCCCCTCCTGTTTATCTTGTATATTAATAATTTAAGCGGCGCCCTGAGTATTTTAATAAAAGATGTACCTCATGTAAATGGAGTCCCAATACCTACCCTTCTTTACGCTGACGATGCGGTCCTGATGGGCCGCACCCCGAAGGCACTCCGCATTTTAATTTCCGGGTTTGTTCTTTTTATGGCCGATTTAGGCTTGACAACTAATTTTAAAAAATCATTAATCATGAGCTGCGGTCCTAAGAATTATAAAATTGCCGAGATCAAATCAGGGTCAAATGTTTTGAAAAGTACCAGTACCTTTCCATATCTGGGGTTGCTGTTCTCAAACACTGGTACATGGCATGCACATGTATCTTATGCTAGGAATAAGTTGGGCAAGGCTATAAATTGTGTCACTTCTTTGAGACAACCCAACTATGCTGACGTAATCACACCACTGGTTAAGATCTATCAAACTCAATGTATGCCAACTGGTACCTATGGCGCCGAGGTCTGGGGCTACACAAAATGCTCCCACATTCAAATGGAAGAAAACCGGTTTTGTCGGAAGGTGCTCGGCGGGGTTATCTGTTCCCCTAACTATGTATGCCACAATGAGTTAAATATTTCATACATAGAAGATTTTGTAAGATCAAGACCAGTACTCTTCTGGCTAAAGCTATGGAATAACCCGGCTGCCATTTTGACCCGTGAAATAATTTTAGATTGTCTAAAATGCGATAGGGCAAACTGCATACCGTGGTTAAAAGCGGTAAAAGATTGCCTTGAAAGTGTAGGGCAGGGTTCTCTGTTTTCCACACCGAGTTTAATAAACCGCTCCCATAAGACTATTATTCTTAGGGCACTATATGATTTGTATAGAGGAGAACGTGAAGGGAAGAACTCGACTAAATGCACTGTTATTAAATATATGGGCTATTCGGAACCACACATTAAACATCCTGGTCCTCCATATAGGTATTTACGTCTGCAACTTAGTAGGTGAAACAGGGGTTTACTGTTTCGTTTCCGAGACGGAAGTATAGTAAACTTACTGAACTTCCCTTTGGGTTACAATAAACATTTAGAGAGTTTGAATTGCCATTGTAACCCCAGCCTGAAACAGAGTCTTATGCATTTCCTGTTCTTTTGCGGTTTCTATAAAAAGCTTTCCGCTCATTATTTAATGCCCTACTGTAGGAAACATGAACTGACCAATTTTAAACTGGCATTAAGGTCGTTTTTATTATTGGGATCGGATGAAGTTATATTCAGGGTGAGCTGCTTCCTTAAAGCAGCTGTCAGATTACGAGCCACTTTATTTACCGATGTATAATTATCGCACATTGCACTTTTTCCTGTGTATTTTAATAAAATTTTAAAAACTGTATATTCTTTTATAAAGATTGTTTTATGTGGACACAATGATAATGCTGCTACCACCCATCCATTTCTTAAACCATGTTGATTAGATTGTATCTTTTTAATCGTGTATTTTTAAATTGTGTATGTAGATGTTTTTACAAAAGGGACAATTCGCGTGTAAATATGAAATTGAAATTTGATTATGTCTGATCGCTCCTAGACTTGTTTTCCAGATGTCATTATGTACTGCAAAGTTTTATTGTATTTTGTTTGTACTTTTATGGATGTTTTTATTCCGAATAAAGATCTTTTGACTTTGACTTGACTATCGTATATTTATTCTTGTGTAAATGTTTGCGTAAAAGCATTGTATGTTTTATGTGCTTTTATGATTGTTAAAAAAGTAATTGAATAAAGCTTTCCTTGACTTGACTACTAGATGCCTCAAGTCAATATAGGTTTAAAAAGTCAAATGGTACTGTAAAAAGTTATGAAGTCACCCTGTTTGCTTTGGGGAATCACTGTGTAGTATCTCCACATGCAGAGAAAATAAGTATCTGCATTCGTATTTTTATATAAATGTTAAAAAAAAAAATTGTTTTTCAAGAGGTGTTATAAACATACCTCCAGTGTAGGTGGGGTCAATCCCCCGTGCGTCACCATGAATCAATGTTAAAGTTAAACAGCTTTCTCGTTGTATTTACTATCGGCGGGGATTGCACTCTTGCTTTATAAATTCTCAGCTTGGGACAATGCCTGTATAGATTAAAACACGATTTATCTTAACAAAATATCAGCCCGATTTGTACCCCGTGATGTTATTGTAGTGCAAAATAGAATGTCGCCTGATAACCCGGTCTAACACTGAATCACCCCATATCTGGCGTAAAGTAGTCTGTGAGTCCCATTTTCCTGTGAACTCCGAATTCAGCCATGTGGGGATTCACTAGAGGCACTGAGGGCTGTCTGTTTTCTACAATGATCAACACGTGTGCTCGACGCCTGGTTCAAAGTAGGTCTTTCGCCTCACTCATGTCCCAGCGTTTAAACTGACCCATCTGTGCGTGGGTGTACAAGTGTCTGAATGGATCTCTGAGTAGCTCTATCAGTGGGTCTGTCAGTGAGTATGTGTGTCTGTCTGGGTGTGTGAGCGTCTGTATGTGTGAAAGTGTCTGTCTGGATGTGACATTGTATGGGTATGTGAGTAGGTGTGAGACTCTCTGTATGGGTGTCAAAGGGGGGGCAAGAATGATGTATGGAAGTGGATGTTACAGTGTGTGGGTGTGAGAGTGTCAGTATGGGTATGTAAGTGGGTATGAGAGTGTCTGTATGCGTATGTGAGTTGATGTGTGTGTCTATATAGGTATATGAGTAGCTGTGAAAGTCTCAGTATGGGTATGTGAGTGGGTGTGAGTGTCTGTATCAGTGTCTGAATGGGTATCGGTGTGTCTGCATAGGTATGCGAGTGGATGTGAAAGTTGCTGTATCAGTGTGTAAGTGGATTTGTGAATTTCTATATGGGTATGTTAATGGGTATGACAGTGGCTGTATGGATATGTCACTGAGTGTGTGTCTACATGTGTATGTGAGAGTGTCTATGGGTTTGTGAGTAGGTGTCAGTGTCTGTATAGGTGTTTAAATGGGTGTACATATATATTTTTTTATTTGGCCATGCGTAAGCTCTGCAAATCCGTTGTAGATTTTATAAGGGAGCCCGCTGAGCCCTGTGAATCCATCGCTAATTTACATGTGGGGGGCTGCACGGAGGCCTACAACTGCTCTGTGTATCTCGCAAGTGACCCAAAAAAAGTTTTGTGGGCATTTTACTGCCCATTAAACATGCTTTCACCTCATTTATAACATGCACAAGGGGTCAGGAAAGTTGACCCTTGCAATTAGTATGCAGCAACTTTTCAACCCCAGGGACCTTTTCCAGAGATATAAAATGGCAGCCACAACTTTTCAGTCAAGGTGCAGCCAACCAATCAGGACCCTGATTTGATGCGTGGATCCGTGGAGCATCTGCGTTCCTAGATATACAAATATTTTCAGTTAATATCTCTAAAACTACTGAATGGATTTACACCACATTACACAAAGCATGTATTCTGGACCAAGAGCTAGCTTACTGTCAAATTTTGTGTAATTCCGTTCAGCGATTCGGGCTGTAGTCGTGTACAAAATCCCTATGGGAAATTGCATGGGGACAGTGTGTTTTGGGACTCTCCTTTTTCTCAGCCCCCACTTGCTGGATCACCTCGTAACTTTCAGCACAGCATCTACAGTTAGCGTTGTACTAATTCGGAAAGATTCATCAAGATTTGTCAAACAACAGTAACGTTATTGGCAAAACAAAAAACGTTTTTACTGTGGAAACTAGGTCCTAACTATAACTACCTATGGGCGACTGCCAGTTGAAATGATGGGGGAGATATAACAGTAAAGGAAAATAGATTTTTTTTTCTTAGCACACTATTTAGAGAAACCATAGATTTGAATAACTATAGTAAAAGGTGATTGGATCTAAAATATTTAAATCTTTATTCATTTTAAAAGTTTTTTCCTTAACTGTTGTTTCCCATTGTTAAGGTTTATTTAATTGCCAATTTATTGCACTTTCTAATTTCTAAGTGTTAGTATTTTTTTGTTTTTGCTGTTGTCTTCGATTGTAAAGTGACTTTCAATTTAATTGTTTACTGAAAATTGTCTTTCTTTTAAGATATTTGCGAAAAATTTCTATTTATTTGTTTTTCATTGATATTGGCTTTCATTATAATGGTTTGCCCGTTAGTTTGTTTACTTTCACGTCACAGTGTTCAGTATGTTTGTCATTATGGATTGTGCTGGGTAGGGTCGGTTTTGAAAGTATCTGTAAATAAATATGTGAATTGTTAGTTTTATTTAATGAACGTTCAAAACAATTTTCCAAAAATGTATTGGCAGATCTTCTAATAGCTTTGCCTTCTAGTGGCATAGGGAATTAATGATATGTTATCTCCTTTCCTGATCTTTTATTAGCAAGCAGTACATGTAGCAACATCAACAGTGCATCAGGTCCCTCCAATACAAGCCAAAGGTGTTCACTCTACTGTCAGACCAGCCTGCACTTCTGCTGTTACGGTACAGGCAAGCACTGTGTTAAATCACTCTCAAGTAAGTATCTATGATTTTATTTTTTTAAGTTTCATGTAATCTAAAAATATAATGAATCAAATCCTAAAGGCATTTTTTGGTTCATTTTCAATTAACTTTAAGCAAGCTACTGTTATTGATAATATATGCTTTTAATTCAGGAAAGCACGTACACTTCAGTTATGCTGGATGTAAATATTAAAAATATGCTGGGGTATTTGTTCTGCAATAAATCTTTATTGAACAAACTTTGGATTCCGAATCATTACTACAACGAATTGCTCCATCATAAGGATCTACACTAGCTGCTATTACTGAAAACTGTGATTATATTTTATTGAACTTGGCGTTCAGTTTTTTTGTTCGCTTGTAGTGCCAGAAGTGCATAGTTTCGCATGCAGCCTATTCGATTGCAGTGAATGACCTGTGATTTTTCTTGTAGGACTTGGCAGAGTGGTTGACAACAACACAGTAGTTGTAGTTGTCGCAACTTTTCAATCCAGCGGTCTACTGTGGGTGCTACCGCTACCGCAGTTCCAGAGGCTTGAGTTAAAAGCTCCAACTCTGTGATCTTGTTCCACCTCTCCATTCCATGTCAGACGTCGACATCCTTGACATGCCCTAGCCACGTCAGACGTTAAATTCCAAACTACATCATACGTCAAAAGCCATCGTTGTTTGGGCTGCATTATAAATAACAAATCTATACACACGCATTCATTCTACAGCGTGCTGCACATCGCATCAGATCAACCTGGCGATCTGCACTCCTTTGGGAGGTCAGCCTCTTCTCTGGTGAGCCTTGGAGAATTAAAATCAAGTGCTCATCAATTTGTTGGCTATACGCACGTCTTTGTGCTGTAAGCAATTGCAGTGTGCATCTATTTCCCAGGGACAACCATGCCTTTGTAAAGCACATGCAGTGATACTGTTTACATCTGTGATTTGCACTTCTGCCATTTGCACTTTTTTATCTGTGATACGCACATCAGCGATTACTACTGATTTCTGCCAAGAACTGTGCAGTAAGAGTTTTAAATATTTTTGTTTTCCTGTTTTAACATCTAAGTGTCTATTTGTAATTCAGGATGATCATGGCATCAAGTGGTGCCTTAAACCTTACTCCACCCCAGCCATTTGTGCCTTCTTCAGGAGAGAATGTGCCTAAGTGGCAAGAATGGAAGATTTATTTCCTGATTTACATTTCCACTGTAGATAAAGTTGATAATTTCACTCCTGAAAAACAAAAGAAAATGTTGTTGCAATTGTTGGGTCCCATTGGGTTAATGGTTTGACAGTATTGCTAAAAAGCTACGTACTGGTGGAAATTTATTTTTACATGCAATGGATGGTGTTGATGCATATTATGCCCCCACAGTGTGTGTAGGTATTGACTGATATACGTTTTACCACAGGAAGAAGTTAAAGGAAGAGACAGTAGAAGAGAACATGTCTGCTTAAAAAAATTTGTCAGTAACATGTCTCTTTGGCTCCTTGCGTGATGACCTCATTAGAGACAAAAAAAAAATCCACGACTGATAAGAATGCTAAACTTACAACAAGAAGCAATAGGAGTATAGCAAGGATGTATAGTGTTAGAGATGTGGATTTTCTGGCCATTTGGCTAATGATTAAAAAATATCCAGCCCGTAACCAGAGGTGTTCAGGTAGTGGTATAGTTGGTCAATATTTCAGGGTATGCAAGAAAAAAGGAAGCCAGAATTCTGCAGTTAAAATGTTCGAAGGCCACAGGCTTTATGGGACTAGAAATTCAAATTGGTTTTAGGAGATAGCCTTGAATTACCAGATAGTTCTCTCAAACGTTTCACTGGTGAACCCATTCCACTGTTGGGTCTTAGGAAATTGAAATTCCGATTTAAGTCCAGAGAGGCTGTATGAATCCAAAACAGGTCCTTCTGTTCTGGGCTGGTGGGACCAATTAGAACTCCGGCATCATTTTGGATCCTAGTAGGTCTGAACCTGTTCTAGGGGTGCAAAGTGAACTAAACAGCAGTCCTAATATTTGGAAGGAATATACTAATGTGTTTTCAGATAAGGTGAGCGAACTCGAGGGGTTCCAGCACAGAATCATCTTAAAAGAGGGTTCAGTGCCATGCATACATTAAGCTAGGAACAATCCTATGAGTGTCAGAGAAGATGTTTCAAATAAATTAAATAAACCTCTGGAGGCTGGAATTATAGTCTGTGGAATCATCGGACTGGGTCGTACCTTAAGTGGTAGCACGACGTGCTAACGCAAGCTCAGGTTGTGTGTGGACCATAGAGATTTAAATAAGAACATGCAGTTGGACCAATTTTCTCTCCCCAAAATTAATTAAATGTTATCTATTACTAAAGGTGCTATATGGTTCATTACGATCTATCTCACATCAGCCTACCATCAGTTTCCTTTGCATCCTGACAGTCGTAGGTTAACTACTTTCATTACTCCTTTTGATGCTTTCAGTTTGTAAGAGTACCATTTAGTTTAGCAACTGCGGCTGCAATGTTCCAGCGTTTGATATTTAAACTATTCAGAAATATGAAAAGTGTGGTATTCTTCCTAGACAATATTTTAGTCATGGGGGAAATGAGGAATGAATACAATGACAAAATCAAGGAGGTTCTAGATATTCCGAATGAGAAGGATCTGACTGCACAATACACTAAGTGCTGATTTGCAAAAAAACTCTGTTGCATATTTGGACCATAACATAAGTGAGAAGAGAGTCGAACCTAAAGCATCTTAGATGGAAGCGATTAAAGAAGCCTCTGCTCCTTCCAACAAAGATGAGATCAGGACTTTTTTAGGCATGGCAGAATTTTATGCTAAACATGTAAGAAATTTTTCTAGCAAGACCTTTCCTATCAGACCACTTTTAAAGGGTAAGTGTGAATTTGTTTGGTCTGATGAATGTCAGAAAGCTATTCAAGTCGGGAAAAACAACATAAGTGCTGCTCCAGCTGGACAAGGGTATGATCCTGCTTTAACCGCATGCTCGCTGCGGCGATTTTGGCGCTATGCGGCTTTTTTCAAAAAGCTGCGTTAGATGACGAGCTCAGCTCGTCATCAGCGTGCGAGCGGCGCAACTGATGACGAGCTGAGCTCGTCATCAGCACCGAAGGGGTTAAGAAGTATTGTCACCATAGATGCCAGTTGTAAGGGTTATGGGGCGGTGCTCACCCAGATCAATGGAAGTGGAAATGAATGTATTTTTGCTTTTGCTTCACTTTTGCCACAGCCACATATCCACCCATTTGAGAACTCAACTGGCTCCCCGTCAACAAAAGGATCACGTTCAGACTGCTCACCCACGCACACAAAGCGCTGCACAACATGGGCCCCAACTAGCTCAACAGCTGACTCTCTTTCTACACCCCACCCGCCAGCTTCGCTCCACCAGCCTCGCCATCGTCCCACGAATCCGCAGAACCACCTCCGGAGGAAGATCATTCTCCTACCTGGCAGCGAAAACCTGGAACTCCCTCCCCATCCACCTACGACTGACCCAGGACCATCTCAGCTTCAGGAAGTACCTCAAGACCTGGCTCTACGAGCAGTAGCAGCCCCCCCCCCCCCAGCGCCTTTAGACCCTCACGGGCAAGTAGCACGCTCTATAAATGATAAATGTTCGTGATTGATTGATTGATTTGATTACCCCGATTGAAGCAAAGTATTCCTTTATTGAAGTAAAGTATTGCTCTGGCCTTATGCGCTCACTGCGCAAAGTTTTGCCTTTACTTCCATCCTCCGCTAGAGCACTAGTAGTCAGGTGTACTATTCTTAGTCGCCTTGACTACTGCAATGCCCTGCTGCTCGAATCTCCTGCGACACTACTGGACAGACTCCAACGAGTCCAGTCGGCAGCAGCCAAACTGGCTCTCGGATGGACTAGGAGATCCTCGGCCACGGCCGCATTGGCCGAGTTGCATTGGTTGCCCCTGAGGCAACGCATTGCCTTCAAGGCCCTCTGCTTGGTCTTCAAGGCATTACATGGAATAGGACCCAGACCTCTTCAACGTCTGTTTACCTGGTATACCCCCACCAGAACACTTAGGTCCACAACTGCCTGCCTTGTGCGAGTGCCCAGATACAAGAAGGCCAGGATGGGAGGTAGATCGTTTAGAGTAGCTGCAGCCAAGCTATGGAACAGCCTACCTGCCGACATTCGCCATATCCCTACTCTCCTCTCTTTCAGGAAACGTATTAAAACTTGGCTCTTCCCTTTACCCCTATAAGAGAATCGGCCAGCCTTAGTCCACCCTCGTCAATAAACCACAGGAGTAGCTACCAGCGCCAGGATACCTGCCAGGTGACAGTTGCGCTTTATAAATATTTTAAATAATAATAAAATAATAATAATAAAAAGAGGCTCTTGCATGTGTGTGGGAATTGCAGCACTTCAGAGCATATATATATATATATATATGGGGATCACATTTCACACTCCGAATTGATCACAAGCCTTTAACTAAAGTGCTTACCACAAAGGGATTACCGATGTATGTTATGTGCCCTGTGTCAAAAACAGAACTGCAGATTTTTTTTTAGCAGGATACCTATGACATTAAGGATCAAAACCGAGGATGAGTTTGAGAATTGTTGTTTGGCAGGAGCCAATGATGATTTTTTGGAAAATTCATGGGTGGATGCCACTGTTGAGGATGAGGTTTTGCAGAAAAATTGGTTATTGGATTAGGGAAGGTTGGCCTTTCAAGAGTGACATGGACAACACATTCAGAGTGTTTTGGGAGTTGAGGCAAGAATTGACTGTTGAGGATAGAAAAATGTTACGCATGGGGATGGTTGTACCTCCAGATTCTTTAAAGGACAAGATTATGGAAATATGCCATTAGGGCATTTAGGTATTACAAAAAGTAAGAGCAGGGTTAAGCAAATGTACTGGTGGCCTGGTATTTGCCAAGCATCGATAAGAAGGTGAAATGTGGGGTTTGTGCAAAAATTTGAAAAATTGTCTTGTGACCATCAAACCACCTTTGTGACCCGTAAGGTGCCCAGAAATGCTGTTGGAAAGGGTAGGATTGGACATATTGGGCCATGTTCAAGATGGTAAGGAATCTAAGTATGTCATTGTTTTAATTGATCATTGTGCCAAATGGCCAGGCATTAAGGTGGTACCTAAGGTTGATGCTCAATCTATAGTTTGCTTTTTGGACAAAGTGTTCTTGAGAGATGGGGGCGCTTGGTGGCGCACGACAATGATGGCCGCACGCCTGTGAGGCTCCGACCCAGCCGAACCTGACTACAAACATAATGCCCATCCTAAACTAACTTTCTGTGATCCACTGCTCACCGCGCGATTCCTGATCCTTGTCTGCCACTAACGGTACCTGAATCCTGGTGCTGACCTGCGAGGGGACGGTGGAAGTGCTTGCTGGACTCTGCGGCGGGGAGTGCTGCGGGTCTCCTGGTGCTGTGGTGCGGGCTGCCATGTGGCGCGACTCCGTGGCGGTGGAGGCCTTTGACCCGGGGCGGCGAGAACTTGCTGGCGAGGAGGGACTGTCTCGCCCATGCTTTGAAGATTAGCAGCGGCGGTTCTCGGCTTGTGGAGCGCATGTGCCGGCGCCGTGACAGACTGCCTCTGCTCCCATTGACCCTCGGCGCCCGCTGCTCCACATCACGGGAACGTGCTGGGACCCGCAATCTTAGTCCATGAGTCCGCCTGCTGCTGCGGCCTATCTGGTGGCCACATACTCATCTTTTCTCATGGGTCCGTAGTGGCGGAGTGCTGCTGGACTTCCCCCCTCACTCATCGCTAAGGGCACATCGAGGAGGTGACTACCGGCGTGGCAGTTCCGCTACTGGTTGTGACGGCCGCCATTTCATTGCGGCCGCGTTCGGCGCCCGCCATTTAACTGCTGCCATGTTCGGCGCCCGATACCCCATGCCGCCCTACATCCTGCCTTAAACACTTCGAGGCCTGACTCACCGCCTGCCCCGACGCCCCTAACTGGGTAAGAGCTGCGCTGCTTGTCTCCTGCACTGCACGCTTTTTCCACCTTGACACCAAACTGTGGAACCTCCTCCCCCTTGAGCTTTCCAGCCAACCATCCTTAGCAATATTCAAAAAATTACTTAAAACCTGGCTTTTCTCTCAGGCATATTAGGCTTTGCTTTTCCCGCTGGCCTTTGGTTCTGTCACTTGGAGTTTTGGATTTCTATGTCTGTTTGTAGTGCGCCTTGATGCCCCTTGGGGCTAAGTTTTGCGCGGTATAAAAATGCCTTTCATTCATTCATTCATTCACGCATTGTAGAGCTTCAAACAAGACAGCTGGGTCATTGCATTTTATGACTGCGAGGGGGCACCTTTGCTGAAACTGAGAGTGCTGATGAATACTGTTAACTTGATTTTTTGTTTGAATATGTTTTATTAGTTTTCCAATATTCATTTTCGGTAAACAATTATACATTATGTAAGAGGAAATGGTACACATAATCTGCATAGCTCCATAACGATAATACAGTATAGTAATGATACATAATGGGTCATTGAACACATGTCACGGTTCTTGCAGCAAAACTGATAGGATATATGAGAAGGGATGTGTAGTTCTGAGAATGTGATGTTGTACGGTGTTATTGGCAGTATAGCTTGGGGTATGGGGATGAGATGTGGTGTGAGGCGGCATGTTCGTACAATTGCGCGCCTTCCCCAGGTCACTCCCGTAAGCCAATATATAGTGTATCCCCCATTGTATGGTCATATCTAGAATGTTGCGGATTAGTTGGGTATCAGTAACTAATATAATATTCCCAACTGTGTAACTGGCATGTCACAGGTAAAACTGCCTTGACATCCAAACGGAACTAGGAGGGGAAATTGAGGTTGGGACAAAATAAAAGGAAAGGACTCGCCAACATTGCGAGGTGTTGGAGGATGAAACTAAAGAGAAAGAAAATAACTTAAAATGGGGGGCGAGGGTAAAGGGCTAATAGATCCAGAAGAATATCAATGTGTGTCCGTGGAGGTGTGCCTCCGAGTCCGGGGCAAGAGCGTGTGGCAAGTGGGGCCTTGTTGAGCGCGGGTCTTTCTCAGAGGGGGGTGGGAGGGGTTGGAGAGCGGCTCAGTGATGTCCAGCAGGTACCGGAATGCCGGTGTCAGAAGGGCATGGGTCCTGAGCGGCTGTCTCGTTACATCTCTGCAGCAGCACCTCTCAGTGTAAGCATCAGTTATTTCTTACACTTATCTAAAATGGGGAGGTGTTGATGGGGGCGTGAGGGTTTCTGCCCCTCCTGCTGGTCACGGCCGGCCTAAAGAGAGGTATAATCTAAGTTATTCCTTGATCTAAACTCGCCTACTGGAAGGATTTCAGGGTGTCATCCCAAAGTTGCGCAATGGGGAATTTCCTGTGCCCCGCCGTCTCCTCCCTGTGCAGTAGGACGCTCTCCGCTCTCGCCCAATTATCAAACAAAGCATACCAGTGTCTGGCTTGTGGGGGTTCGCCCTTCTTCCAACGCTTGGTGAGTAAGCGCTTGGCTGTGACGAGGCCCAGGTCCCAGTGAGGAAAATTGAATTTTGCCCTGTCATGTGTCCCTACGTGTTCCCCATTATATGTTATTTGTGCATGATCGACATGCATATGTTCCCCCTCTCCAGATTAAAGACGCAATTATAGTTGTGTCCAACGTTAGTATGCCAGTTATCCAGTCTCCCTGAAAGCAACAAGTATTAGGCCTATGTTGCAAACGTTTTACATTGTGCACGTTAATTCATCGAGTTGTCCCCGTTTCTAGGCCTCATAGGGCCCGGACACCAGATTCGAGTCTCACGTCTCCTGAAACCACTCCGAGGAGCGATGCAGCCCCTCCCGCATCCCTGACCCTTCACTTATTTTCTGCCAAGCAGCGCGGTGCCCAGCCTGGCCTGCCTGCCTGTCTGCCAAGAATATGTTATGCCTCTAGTTATCAGTTCAGCTCCCCGGCTTCACATTCCTAAGCTAACGAACCGCATAAACATCTTCATCTATAGTCTAGTCTTTCTGTCTCCATGCAAGAGAATTACTGAATTAGTATCCATAGAAGATTCATAGCACACGCAATACATAAAGAAATATATGCATGCACTAGCCTTAGTGTCAAGTAGCCTTTGCCCTGATGACATTTAGATTCTATCAACATGTACTCCAAACACAAGATATCAGATATGCTATAGGTACATGTCGTCCTGACATCCCAGACTTTAGTCTCCTCTTCTGGCGCAGAAGTCAGAGCCCCCAGCTCTCTCTAGTTACACGTCATGGCCCGTTTGCGCGCACCAGTAGGTTAAAGGTTCCAGCTGCCCAGGTAGCCCCCTCCATGTACCCACCCATTTATGACACTTCTGTGACGTTTACATCACATGTCTTCGTGCACACTCTGTGCACGCCTTCTTTGTACGCCCATATGTTCTTATCTTACGTTTGTCACTTGTTACGCCTACTGTATGCAATACAATTGTACTGTTTTACTATATATACTATGTAATGTTAATGAGACGTTGCAGCTGCCATTCCATTCCATTGCATGCCACATCATGGTCTTTAGGCTCGAGCCATCCGATTAAAGCCATTCTGACTCAGATATCACGGATCCTGCCTCTTATTTATTGAGCTATCTGTTATAGTTAATGTATAGAAAAATAGTATCGGTAATTAATTATTTATTTACCACACCAGAACCTAGCCAGTACCCTATTGCGCTTCGTCCTCTTGTAGAGTCCCAAAATACAAGCTTCCCACGTATGTGGCAGGTCTGCACCAGCACTCTTCCATAGCAGGGCAGTCACTGTGGACCAGTATGCGGGTATATTGGGGCAAGCTCAGAGCATGTGTAGTATGGAGGTATTGTATGAAGTGGTGTGTTGGCAGCTCTTCAGTCATGTCTCCCCAGGGGAGTGCAAGTGTGCGCACTATGGACGCATGAAGGAGAAACTGCCCAGCTGGTAGGCCCGTGTCCCTGGCAATCGCCTCAAAGGGAAGCAGGGCGCCGTCCGCGTATAAGTCGCCCAGCGTCTCCACTCCCGCCTGTACCCACTTCTTTAGCATAGCCTCCGTCACCACTCCACCCTCTCGGGGAGTGCCCAGCAGCGAAAGCGCTGGGGCATATGGCTTCACCTCCCGAGTGAGTTTCAAGCAGCGCAGGAAGCACCTGCGAGCTACCGCCACATGCAGCTGCGACGGGCAGGGGGTCCTGGTCAGGGGGTGAAATAACGTGCACACCTGCGTATGAGTCCAGGTTGTAGCGTCTGTGGCGGTGTCACCTAAGTTTCTACCACTCAGCCATCCCGTCACCCATTGCATCTGTGCTGCCGGGTAGTACAGTTCCAGGTTGGGAACCGTGAGGCCCCCAGCCTCCGTGGGTGTATAGAGCTTCGTCAGCGCTACGCGAGGTCTCCCAGTGCTCCAGATGAGGGTCCGGAGCGAGATTTCTAGCTTCGAAACACCCGGGTTGGAACATATACCGGGATATTCGCATAATAGTATAATAGTCTTGGTAAGACTATCATCTTCGTCAGTGCAACTCGCCTGGGCACGTTCAGAGGAAGGGTCTTCCAAAAGGTCATCTCTGCGTGCAGGGAGGAGATAGCCCGGATCAGGTTTCGTTCCAAGTTGTCAGACGGGGCTCTATATATGTGTATTCCAAGATACCTAAACGTGGTAGGGTACCAGGCAAGTCTCCCGCCATTAATTCGGATGTCACACTCCTGCGTATCTGGGCTGAAGGAGTACGCTCCAGACTTGGTCCAGTTAACTTTGAGTCCCGACATGGCCTCAAAAGTACGAAAGGTGTCAGATAGAGACTGTGGTATACGAGTCAGGCCTCTGATATATAGGAGTAAATCGTACGCGTATAGCGAGACCGCAAGGCTGCAAGAGGTTCCATGGCCAATATAAAGAGCAGTGGAGACAGGGGGCAACCCTGCCTAGTGCCTCTCCGTACCCGGATGGCGTCAGATAACAGCCTGCCCGTGTGTACACGTACGGTTGGATTTTGGTAGAGTAAACCAACCATGTCGATGTAGTTGTCCCCAAGGTCAAATTTCTCCAGCACTGCCCTAATGTAGGGCCACTCGACAGAGTCAAATGCCTTCTCGAGGTCCAATACGAGGCACCCCGACTGAGGCCAATGGCGAGTGGCATAGGCTTGCACTCTAAACAGCCTACGGATGTTATAGGAGGTACTGCGCGTTGGCACAAAGCCGTTTTGGTCATGGTGCGCGTGAGTTGAGATTAGGGGGGCCAGATGCTGAGCTAAGGTGGAAGCCAGTATCTTGTAGTCAGTGTTTAGCAGGGCCAGCGGTCGGTAGGAGCCCATGCACGTGCCATCCCTACCGGGTTTTAAGATGGAGTCAAGTGTGGCCTCGTTCAACGTGCGGGGGAGAGAGGAGTCCTCGACGGCAGCTGCGTACATTTTCAGTAGCTCAGGGATCAGAATGTCAGAGCAGGCTTTGAAGTATTCGGCAGGTAGCCAGTCTGGGCCAGGGGACTTACCATTCGACAAGGCGAAAATGGCGGTGCGCAGCTCTTCAGGCGCAAGCGGTGCCCCTAGGTCGCCTTGCTGCGCGGCAGTCAATCTCGGTAGCTGTATGTCCGAGATATAGTCTACGATGTCCGTGGCGGGGACCTGCAGTTGGGAGCGGTATAAAGCCTGATAGTGACCCATGAAAGCCGCATGTATCGTAGCTTGCGTGTACACTACCTCGCCCCTGTCGGTGCAGATCGCCGACACAGACGCTGATCTATCTTCCTGTTTAATGAGCCAGGCCAGCAATTTCCCAGGCTTATCCCTGAGATGATGCGTGCGTGCCGAGTGGGCTGCATAATTAATATGGCAAAGCCGCTCCAGTAGCCGCGCATGTTCCGTGCGCGCTGTAAGTAACGGCCCATCCGTGCCTCCTACCGCCTCCTGTTCCTGTTTTAGCAGGTCAGACTCTGTGTGTCAGTTCTCCCTCCAGCTGTTTCTGTATGTGCCCCAGCGTGCCCAGGCAGTGTCCCCTGATTACGACCTTAAAGGTGTCCCATTCAATCTGGGGGGAGGACGCCGTACCGGTGTTATCTGCGAAGTATTGCGCTGTTTGCGCCATGAGGGAGTCGCGGAAGGGGCATCAAGGAGCAGAGCCGGCTGTAATCTCCAAGTGGGGATGGGCGGGTGTGGGCGCTCCCATGCTATGGAAAGCATGTGCGGGTTGTGGTCGGAGTGCGGCCCATGTAGTATGTATCTAACCTCACGTGCAAATTGTGCGCTCCCGAGTAATAGGAATACACCCTAGAGGTGGGGTTACGGATAAGCCAAATATCGTGCAGGTCCCATTGTGTTGCCCAGTGGGTGAGAGCCTTCATGGCGCCATGTGCTGGAGTGCCTGTCCGGGGTGGGGAGGAGCGGTCTAGTGTGGCGTCAAGTATGCAATTATAATCGCCTCCCAATATCCAGGGGACGCCGTGCCATGGCGCCAGCTTCGTAGACAGCTGTGCAAAGAAATCTCCTTGGTCCGTGTTTGGGGAGTATAAGGAAGCTAGGACCACTGGTTGTCCATTTAGCCTGCCATGGACGATCACAAATCTGCTCTCTGAGTCTATGTGTGATTGTGTTACCGTGAAAGGAGTCCCGGGTCTTATCCATAGTAGCGCTCCGCGGGCATAGGAGGAGTATACCGTGGCGCAGAGTTGCCCGCGCCATCTGCGGTGTAGTGTTTGCACTTCCGCCTTGTTTAAATGTGTCTCCTGTAGGAGTGCGATGTGGACCTGATGGCGTTTGAGGTAGGAATACATTTGATACCTGCGCGATGGTGTGTGCATCCCTCTAATGTTCCAGGTGCATATTTTTATCTCTGTCATTTTACTTTGCTAAGTGATCCCTGTATTCATTTCCCGCCACTCTTCTACCCCAGGAGCCCGCCCCCGCGCATTTCCACTGCCTATCCACAAAAACATTTTCATTGATATTAGGATGAAAGTTTCAAAGGAACATAAAATTCGTAGGATAAGGAACATAACAGGCCATAGTGGGCTAAACCAGTGAAGAATACCAAAAGGTCGGTTGCCAAACATGCCGCCGTCCAAACTCTCAAGTGAGGTAATTAACCTTTCTGTTCAGGGAGTCGCTTTGTGATAGGCACAGCTGTGGTGTTTTAGTAGTATGGCCAGCAAGAGAGGCCTCACCCCTCCACAGGCCGCGGGAAGCAGGCATTATCCGGCAAGATGTATGTTAAACTATCATGGCCAGGCTCGCTATGCATATTTCTATTCGAGGCCTGTCATAATTAGGCCAGATATACCAGTTTGTGCGCCTCGTAGAGGGCCAGGCTGCCCAGTGTCAAAGCCCAATTGTCTGGGGCAGCTAAAAGTCATCATTAGCGTAGCGCCGTGTTACTGTTCAAGCTTCGAGGGTGATACTCACTGCGTTCCGTGTCCGTTGTCCTATGGTAAGGCGAGGACCTTGCCCCAGGCATTTGCTAGGTCACCATCCAGCAGAGCTATGCGTTGAGGTCAGAAACAAAAGCGCTACTGTTCGGATGCTCCCCGTTGAGGTCCAGTGGCACCTGTCAGTTTATCAGATCCACTGTCTGTGGTGTGACATCTGGTTGTTCCATGGACATCTGAGAATCAGGTATCCCGTAAATAGCCTCATCATCACTCGGGAAGGCCCGAGGGCTGGTGTCCGGGGCGTGGTTCGATGCTGGGGGGCTGCTGATTTCTGTCACTTTGCGGAGTGCATCCTGTTGCTCAAGAAGAACCAGTTCCACAGGTGGGGAGAGGTCCATCGACCCCTGAGATTGGTGGACCGCTGGTGATCTATGCCTGCGGCTCCGCCGCGGTCCGCAAGTGCGTGTCATTGTGGCGGACCCCGGTGTTCGTCTGGGTGCTGTATTCACGCCGCTGTCCAGCCAAGCTTCAGTTTCCTCTGGACTAGTGAAGAAGTGTGTTTTGTCCTCTACCACCACTCTCAGCTTGGCAGGGAAGAGGAGGGAATATTTGAGACCCATTTGTCGCAGCCTCTGCTTCACAGCAAGGAATGAGTGCCTTTGGCGTTGCACCTGGACCGTATAGTCGGGGAAAAACATTATTTTAGAGTTATCGATCTGGACATCCGCAAGTTTCCTGGTTTCACGTAGGATTGAGTCGCGGTCACGGTAGTTCAAAATCCGAAGGAGCAGTGGCCGAGGGTTAGATCCCGTGGGAAGAGACCTCGTCAGTACACGGTGCGCACGTTCCACCACAAAGTGTGGCGACAGGGCGCCCTCCGGCAGCAGGGTCCTCAGCCAGTCTTCCACGTGTTGCGTTGGTTCTGTGCCCTCCCAACGTTCCGGCATGCCTACTATTCTGATGTTGTTTCTCCGCGCCCGCCCTCCTGCATCCTCTGCGCGGTCTTCTAAGAGCTCCACTCTGTTCAGGAGATCTCTCACCTGCTTATCCGTCTGGCTAACTCGGGGCTCAAGGTCTGCCATAGCGCCCTCCAGCGACGTGGTGCGATATGCCAGTTTCTTGTGGTCAGCTCGAAGATGGGTGAGGTCAATTGCAATGCTGTTTATTTTGGTCTCTAAAGAGGTGCGGGTGAGCTGGAGTGATTCTTCCAGCCGCTCCATGGCAGCCAGCATAGTGTCCAGTTTAGTTGCCACATGGTCGGCGTCCGCAGGTTTCGGGAGCTTGTCCATTTTCCCCTTGAGCTGTGCACCACCAGTGCCAGTGCGCGTCTTCATACCCCCTGACATGAGCAGAGTGATAGGCAACGGAGCCCGCAGTGTCAGACAAAACCCCCAGCCGCAGTGGCCGCTTCAATGGACGGCTCGGGCAGTGCAAGTCCCGATGTGTGGTGGTGTTGTAGGACCTCTGGGGTGGTTGGTGCTCCTGACGCGGCTACCTCATGTTGTCTCCAGCCTCTAATATGTATGGCCCTTGCGGTTTGTGACTCCAGGCGTCGCCTAGGGTTGCGAGGGTGCGCCTGCGGGTCTGGGGTAGCTGTTTAGTGCGTCCGCAGAGAGTGCCTGCTGAGCTCTTACAAGTGCGCCCGCACGCAGTGTCCACCAGTCGTCGGCCCCCCCTGTTGTGGAAGCCAAAGCATCTGCCGGGGTGTTCCCTGGCGTGGTGGTGCCAGTCCTGTAAGCCCTGGACGTCTCCCGGTGGGCGAGGGAATTGGGGGGGGGGGCGTCCTGCTGTGGCGCCTGATTCCAGTGGCGGGCCACAGCGTGTTTATGGCGGTATACCGTGGCAGCCGTGGTATGGGCTGTTACCGTGTTTCACCCCCGCCAGTGTAGGGCTCCGCCTCTGTTGGCAGTGTTGAGTCTCTCTCCTGAGGGAATTGCGCCTTCCTCTGCAGCAAGGGTGTAGAGGTTTCAGGGGTAGTCCCGCATTCCGGGCCCCCTCCAGGCTTCAGTAGGCAGGAGTTGTGGGGTGCGAGAGCGCCAATGCACGCCGGTGGTTGTCGGGATCCTCGGGGCACAGGTGCGATCTCCTAGGTGTATATGCGGGTCTCTGAGAAACCTCCCGCGCCTCGCGTTGTAGGCCTTGCCCCCAGGCCCAGTTCCCCGCTGCAGGACCTAGCCTCCTGAGGTCGCGCTTGCTGGCCAGGCGTCTTGTGGTATGGCAACGATACCTGCGAAGGGTCCACAGCTGGCGGGGATATCCACACAGTGCCTCAGCCGGTGAAGGGGTAAAGAACAGTGCCTAAGCACTCCACCCGCAATTCACAGGCAGTTCACAGGCAGCTGCGCTCCGATGGGCGCGTCTCGTGGCAATTACTGCGGGGGTTGATGTAGCGCCATGCCCTCGTTCACACTGAACTCCAGCTCGGTCTGTGATGTGCCGTCACACTCACCAGGTGTTCATGCCCCTCACAGCAGCGGCTCCTCGCAGGTGTCATGCGTAGCTCCGCTTCTGGGTTCCTCTCAATTGCGGACTGCAAATGCGGGGTACCGGGGCGTTGTCACGCGCCTGCGGCAGCTGGCTCCCCCGGGTGTCGGCTTGCCTGTTCAGGTTTGCTTTTAGGCCCGCAAGGGGCCTCAGGCGTCTCGTGTTGCAGGCTCCGCCCCCAGGCCCAGTCTCCGGCCTCACTTAGTCGCGCCCGCCGACCAGGCGGCGCGCGATACGGCTATAACGTCTCTGAGGGGCCCGGAGCGGCTAGGGGTGACCAAATTTCACCAGAGCCGGTGGAGGGGCGGAGAACGATGTCCGGTTACTCCGCCTGCATTTGGGGCCGGTTACGGATAATGGTGTCAGAGTTGCAGCCCGGGGAAGGGGAACTCAGGCCGGAGCTCTACCCGTGTGCGTCTGTCGCCATTGCGTGCCTAGCCACGCCCCCATGAATACTGTTAACTTGATGGCGCTACATGTGGAGTAACCACGCTGGGGCTATCATGTGTTACCTGCTATAACTGCCTCTTGCTGCTTTTCACTACGAGCCCCCCCTCGCCCCCACCCCCCGAACTGTCCAAGGTGCCCGAGACTTTGGCTGTGTCATTATCTAGCTCTGTATTACTTGTTGCGCACAGAGAAGAGCCGGAGTCCTTTTATTTCTAATATTGGGGACTCTGGACTGCGTGGCAAATCTGCTGCTACGCACGGGGCGCTACGTTGGATAGACTCTCTGGCCTCTGTCTTCATTACCAGCATGAGTCATTTTTCTCATCCAAGCTCGTATTTGTCTCAGTGGTGATCTCGAAACATCAAAATCTTGACTTACATAAAATGCTAAACCCCAACTACCCTCCATTACTCGCCCACCCCCCTCCCGTCCCCTGGTTGTCCTCTCTTGTACACTCTACATTTCGGTCCAATGTGTCTCAAGCTATCCGGAAATAGGTAAAGGTTCCTGACCCGGTCCGGCCCTTGTGAATGGTACTGATGCTCGTGAGCCCCAGCCACCCTCCACTATATGTATGTGTTCACCCCACCGGGTCCCCCGCACTATCTAGGTCCACCTCCTCCAAATCAATCATCATTGAGTCCCAGTCCTGTGCTATAGGGTATTTGCGAAGGCCCTTGCTCTCCTCCTCCCGCAGCGCCGCGGATTCGGCTTTGCCCCATTTCAGCAAGTCAGTCCGCCACATGTCCACCTGCGGGGCCCTGGGCGACTTCCATCTCATAGTGAGCACCCTGATTGCCAGTACGAGTGCCAGATCCGTGAATTTCAGTTGTGCTTTGCGTGTTTTGGGTCGTTTTCTATTCCCTATCAGGCAGGGTAATGCCCCCTCAGGGATCCGGAGCGCAGTTATGGAGTGTAGCGTGTGTTTGATCGTCCCCCAGTAAGTATGTAACTTCGGGCATGTCCAAAGCATGTGAAGGATATGTGCCTCATCTTGTTGACATCTCGGGCAGCAATGTGCGGCGGTAGGGAACATCCTATGAAGTCTCTGGGGTGTGAGATATGCTCTATGGAGAATCATGGCCTGAATGAACTGAAACTTAACATTCCTAGATACTCTTCTATGATGTCCCAAAATTATTTTCCACTCCCCGTCCGTTATGTTTTCCCCCCGAGTCCTCAGTCCAGATCTCCCTAAGTGTGGTGATCGGCGACGTCACATGTTCTCTGATACCAACATACAGCCATTTCACCAGGTGTCCCCCCGTGCCCATGTAATGTAGGAGGTGCACTAATTCGTGTTGTTCTGGTTTCGTACGGTGCGGAGCCCAGGCTCGCCGCACGAAGTGCGTCACTGAGGCGTGTAACATGTATAAGCGCGGAGGCGCCCCCGTGGCCCGCACAAATGAAACGTGATCCAGCATGGTATCATCTCCAAACAGGTCCCCCACTCTGTCCACCCCGGCCTCCGTCCAGGGACGTAGTCTGCGTAATGTTAGGGTCCCCTGTGGTGTCGGGAGTCCCAGCAGGGGTATGTTGTCTGCATATGGAGAGGTCCCAGCCGTGTATGATAGTGCTTTCTGCCAGCAGGTCAGAGCCACATGCAGGAGGGGGTGGCAGTCTCTGGGAATCCTAGCATTGGGCAATAGGAGGGAGTGTAATTCTCCACGTGCTAATTTGTCCGCCGTGTAAGCGATCTCATGGAGATCTCTGCCCGCCACCCATAGGGTCAACCATTGGAGCTGGCTGGCATAGTAATAACTCCGCAGGTCCGGCACGCCTAGACCTCCCCGTCTGGTGTGTAGTTGCAGTTTTTTAAGGCTGATTCGTCTTCTCCCCGAGCCCCATATAAGGGTGATCAGTAATGTGTTTAGTGCGGTGAAAATTTGTCGCGGGAGCAGGACTGGCAGGTTTACAAAAAAATACAGTATGGGGGGGAGCAGGACCATCTTCGAGACCGCCACTCGTCCCATTACTGATAAGGGTAGGGACGTCCAGAAGCCTATACTACTTCGTAGGCCGGTAATGGCCTTCCGGATATTACCGTCAATTTGGGCCTCCGGGTCTCTGTATACATTTATTCCAAGATATTTAAACGTGGTTGGTGCCACTTGGATTTCATAGGCGCCGAACTGTATGTGGGGGGGCTTTTGTCCATCCCGGAAAAAGAACCCCAAAGACTTTCCCGGATTTATAGCCAAGCCAGATATGGTCTCAAATCGTCTGAAGATAGACGCCAGGTGTGAGTGGTCCCCTCGCAGGTTCCGGAGGAATACCAAGATATCGTCGGCATATATAGAGACCATGTGGTTCGTACCCTCCACTGGTATGCCCTCCTCCCCAGCTCTATTGCGGAGCGCAATAGCCAGGGGCTCCAGTGTCAGAACAAACAGCAGTGGCGACAGTGGGCAGCCCTGTCGGGTGCCCCGATGGACTTTGTAACTGTCAGATGTGTGTCTGCCCGTGCGCGTCCTGGCGGTCGGGCCCGTGTACAGTAGGCGGATCCATTTTATGAGGGGCTCCGGGAATCCAAAGCGATGCAGGACTTCGAACATGAAGTTCCACGTCAGGGAGTCAAACGCTTGGCGGAGATCCAGGGCTATACAGCCAGCGTGTGGTAAGGTATGAGGGGTAGTTGTCATAAGGGCGTGGAGGCGTCTCGAATTTTGGGAGGTACTTCTCTCTGGGAGGAAGCCACATTGATCAGCATGGATCAGGCCAGGGAGGTGGTGCTGGATCCGCATGGCAATAGCCTTACTAAGGATCTTATATTCCGTGGAGAGCATGGAGAGGGGCCTGTAGTTACCCACCTCCAGGATGTCCCTACCGGGTTTCGGGATAGAAATCACCAAGGCCTGCATGGTGGTAGCCGGGAGATGGCCAGTCTCGTAAGCAGTGTTGTATATTTTCTCCAGTACAGGGGCCAGCACGTCAGCAAATGTTTGATAGAACTCCCCTGGCAGGCCGTCCATGCCCGGGGTCTTGCCTCGGTTAAGTGTGTGAATTGCTATCTTTATTTCGTGCTGTGTGATAGGCCCAGCTAGGGCCGCTTGGATTCCCGGGGCCAACCGTGGGAGCGTGAGCTCTTCCAGGAAGTCCACCATGTCGTCTCCGGCCTCTACAGGGGGAGGAGCATAAAGGTTCTCCAGGTGAATCTTAAATACATTGTTAATTCCTAGTTGTGTGTGCACCTGTTCGCCTGCTGCGTTTCGGATAGCCGTTATTGTAGGGCTCTCTGGGGCATCCCTGACCAGTCGGGCAAGTAAAGCACCAGATCTGTCCGCCTCCGCCTGTTGGCGTTTCAGGTATGTCCCATAGTCCATCACCCTCAGGGTTTCCAGCAATTCAGCATGCTCAATGTTGCACAATTGCAGATCAGCTTTCCTGTCGGGATCCTGCCCTGTCGCATTTTCAAGGTCTCGCAAGCGCTTTTCTACTTCGCATAATTTATCATGGATTTCCTGTCTGGCTCCCACTAGTCGGCCTATAGCAGCCCCCCGAATTACAGCCTTCATTGCATCCCATACAATTAGGTTCGAGGACGCCGAGTCCCAGTTTGTGGCAAAGTAGTCAGTCAAGGTGTCAGCTATATGTGATCTAAATGGGCCATCCTCGAGCAGCGTGGGATTGAGTCTCCAGGTAGGGACTGGCGAGGGTACCTTTCCCCAGTGTAGATCAAGTGTTAGTGGTCGGTGGTCTGAAAATGTTTTAGCTAGGTAGTCCGATGTGACGCATCTAGCCGTGATGGAGTTGGAGCACACAAATCTATCTAATCGGGTATGTAGGTTGTGTACGGGGGAGTAGCATGAGTATTCTCTGTGTGTTGGGTGCAGCGCGCGCCAGGTGTCAGCCAACCGCCAGCCTTGGAGCCATGTCCCGAAAGATTCTGATAGTTTATGTATTCCCGCCGCCTGGAGGGGGGTGTGTGATCTGTCGAGGGTCACATCTAAGATCATGTTGCAGTCACCCCCCAATATCCAGGGGACATCCACCCAGTCCGCCAATGCCCGGCCCACTGCAGCAAGGAATCTATCTTGGTCAAAGTTCGGGGCATAGATGCTGCCCAAGACCACCACCTCCCCGTCCAGGGTGCCTCTCACCAATACATAGCGCCCTTGATCGTCCGTGCGTCTCTCTAGTTCTACAAACGGAGTGCCGTGGCGTACCCATATCGTGGCTCCCCTGGAGAAGGCAGAGTATGTTGTGGAGAATATAGTACCCCTCCATTTCTTCCATAGTAGGAGTGTCTCGGAGTGTGTCATGTGTGACTCCTGAAGGAACACTATATGTGCCTGTTGTCTAAGCAAGAAAGCATGCACTCTGTGTCTCTTCTGCACAGCCCCCAGTCCCCTCACATTCCAGGTGACCGGCCTATACTTTCCCTTAACGTCAGCCATATCCATCTGTAGGTGTCGCAAAGAGTGTTCCCATATGTTCAAGCAAGTGATTCTTCACCGTCAACCAGGAGACAGTTCCCTCCCTATCCCAAACCCCAACTGTGGAGGCGCAGCCACTAAACCCTGCTGTGCCAAACCATAAACTTTTAAACGTAGGTAAACAGGTAACGTTGCATACGCTAGTGGGGGGTCGGCCAAGCAAGTGCCGTGTCCATAGAGCCATACTCGGTCAAGCCGCCGGCTCAACGACGCCGCCGGGAGAGTTCTGTCATATGTGCTCAGTATATGTAGGCACGTCTCGGGGAGGGAAGCAGAGGAACAGGGGAGGGGAGGGGGGAAGAAGACTGGCCACTTTCTGATACCGACAGCAGGTCGCAATCAGGTGTCCCAGGGGCACAGGAGGTGCCCGAGCCTCACCCCACGAGCCTCGGACAGTTGTCTCTCTCCCCCCCCGAGTCCAGGCCACCTAGTGTTATCCAGCAAGGGAAGGGCCCCAAATATATTCAAAACAAACATAATTTCCCTCCCCTCTCACCTCCGCCACCCCCCAGTTCAACCAAGAAAGGGTATCATGATGTATTCAGGCCACAGGTCGGAGCCGCAGGAAGTATTATTCTTGTGCATTATCCATTAGTTCGTCCGCAGCTCTGGGTGTCACTGCCGGGAATAGGACCATACTGTTGTCCGAGTCCGAGTGGATGGTGCTATCCTCAGTGTCCGTGTTGACCGTCTCTCGATCCTCTCTGAAGGAGCTCACCGCTGCCACTGCATCATTTTGTCCCTGCTTCTGTTGGTGGGCGGTAGGTTTGCTCTGTTTCGGGTGATTGCGTCGGGCGCCCTTCCCGGTCCCTCCCTGATTCGAGCTTTCGTTGGACCCATTATCCGTAGAATTCTGCGTCGGGTCCAGATGGTCCTCGATCTCCATCGTTTCCATCCATTCCTCCACGTCGGCAGGGCTTTCAAAAAAATGAGATTTTTTGTCATGGATCACTTTCAGGCGCGCAGGGAATAATAAGGCGTAGCGCAGTTTTGCCCGTTGGAGTCTCTGTTTTACTTCATAGTAAGAGGACCGCTGTTTCTGCACTTGAGTGGTGTAGTCCGGGTACAGTGATATTCGTTTGTTCTCCCCCTGTATGACCGATTTTATTCTGGCCTGGCTCAGCAGCATGTCCCTGTCCCGATAATTTAGGATCTTGACAATAAGCGGCCGTGGTGTTTGTCCCGGTTTCGGTTGGCCAGTTGGGATCCTATGAGCTCTCTCTACACAGAAGAACGGTGACAGACCCTCAGAAGCGACGTTATTCCGGAACCATTGTTCCATGAACTCCGCTGCACGGGATCCCTCGCTTCTTTCCGGCAGGCCAATAACGCGGATGTTATTGCGTCGATTACGCCCTTCTGCATCCTCCACGCGTTCCATCAGGGTTTTTACTTGACGTTGGATAAAGTGTATGGAGTCCGTATGTTCCGCCACCGTCGGTGTGAGTTCAGCTATCGTCAGGCCCTGATCCTTGACTTTATCCGCTAATTTCTCATGATCTGCTTTAAGCAAGGAAAGGTTGGTGGTAAGGGTGCCCATCTGCGTCTCCATCACTGTCCTGGAGTCTCTGATCTCTTTAAGTATGAGATCTAACTTGTCGCCTTGCTGGTACTCCGAGGCGGTGGAAGTCGATATCAGCGGCGCAGAGCCCCCCGGGTCCGCATCCAAAGTGGGTCCTGTGCCTGTTCCCTCCTTGCCCTCCATAGTCTTCACGCCTTTTCGCACCATGGTAGACTTCGGGCGTCCGGTTGGCGGCAGGGGTGCGTGTGCCGTACTTCCTGGAAGTGGCCCCTTCGGCCTCTCCTATCACTCCCTCCCAGGGCAGTTGCCAATGGGGTCTCAGCGAATCCGCAGAGGGGGGGGGCGCCGTTTCCCACCTGGTCTAGGTTAAAGTGGCACCCAGTCCATTTCCAGTATTAGCTCCCGGTAGGCGAAATGTTTCTCCCCCCACCAATCTGGGTCCAGTGGTCCAAGGTCGACAGCAGGAGCAATTGGGCACCGTCGCGGGCTGGCTCCCAGTTATGAAGAGGCAAGGGGCAGACACAGGAGGGCCGGTCGATGGTGTATGGTTGGTGGTGCCCCGGGGGTGTCGCCCCGGGTCCCGTTTACGTCCCAGTCTCCGACCCACCTCGTGGAGGCAGGGTCTGTGCCACTTCGGCACTGCCGCTCCTATGTCGATCCTTCGGGGCTCCGCAGCAGGGTCCGGTCGCGGGCTCATGGGTCCCCGCCCGCCTCAGTCCGCCGCCACCTACAATCAGTGGCCCCGTGTGCTCCGCACAGCGTCAGGCCTCAGGGGCTCCCTCCTCTCGCCCCCAGGCTCCTCACCTCTGGTCACTGCAAAATGTCAATGGGCCAGGCGGGGAGAGCCCCAGTCGGCAGGCACTGCCGCCGGCGCAGGCAGTCGGTCCTCAGTGCTCGCGCCTCGGAGCTCCAGGCCACAGCGCAGGGCCGTTCACATTCTTCTCCTCCCCCGCTGGTATCCGGGTTCGCAGGGCGTCGTTCGCAACTCTCAGCATTTGTAGGGACAGGATCTCCGTCGCGGGGGTCCGTTTCCGGTTTGCGGAGGCTCCGCCGTACCGTCGCCTTCCTGTCCCCGCTCTCCGGGCACCTCCGCCACTCGAGCCCCCGGTCTGCAGCGTGACACCAGGCCCCAGACTCTACCACAGCGTAGCTCCGACCCTCTTGCCGTCAGCCCTCCAGGATTTTCGGCGGAGTAGGCAGGGGGTCTTAGCTTCAGGACTCAGCCGTTTTCAGGTGAAATCAGCCCCTCGGCGTGGGCTGCAGGATATTCACTCCCCCGGCGGCTCCGGAGCGCTAACAAACTCCGTCCGCCATGTTGGCCTGCTAGCCACGCCCCCCTCGAGCCTGTCATCCATTGACGCTAAAATAGATACAATGAACACGCGGATGGACACAGTAGTCGCAAAGCTGGGACAACACGACCAACGTCTGAAGGAGGCCGAGACACGGATATCCGATCTTGAAGATGGTGCCACGACAAGCAGGAAACAGATGTCACAAATGGACAAGCTACTTAAAGTAATCGCGGAAGAAAATGAGGACTTAGAGGCTCGGTCTCGCAGAAACACTTCGTATCCTTGGCCTGGCGGATACTACAAACACGGGGCGTATGGAGGACTTCATAGAGCAATTGGTGGTGGATCTCTGTGGCAGGGAATCCTTCTCAACGCACCTTTCGGTCGAGAGGGCGCATAGATCTCTAGCGGCTCGCCCGCCACCGGGGGCCCCGCCGCGCCCGGTGATAGCCCGCTTTTTAAACTACCACGACAGGGATGCGGTATTGCGCCTTGCCAGGGAAAAGAAACAGGTTCACTATGACAACACGACACTGAACTTCTTCCCGGACTTTACAACTGCGGTGCAGGATGCCAGACGGAAATTTGCGGCTGTTAAGAAAAAACTGCAGTCACAACAAATCCCCTATGCCATGCTGTACCCAGCAAAGCTCAGGATAACTCATCATGGATCACAGCACGTTTTCCTGAACACGCAGCAGGCTGAGGACTACCTACGACGCCACCGCCGCTCGGCTACCACCTACTCAGGCCCGCAAGATCGGTCCAGATCCCCTTCACCCTGATTAGACTCTAACTGAACTACATACCTGTCATTGGTGCTTGCGGAGCTTTACACTGCTACCCGATTCCTAACAGACTGACCTATGTTGGTGATGTATATTCACATTTATTGTTAGATATGATGCCTGGTTCAGCTACTCGCCTCCGTCTTGCTGTACCTGCCCACCTATGCAGTGGGTGGGTGAGAGTCTTCAGGGGAGCGGGCCTGTCGTGTGCCCCTAGATGGTTCCCTACGTGGGCGTTCCCCCAAAAGTTAGGTAAGAAAGGGTTATGAATAGTTCCATTATGAAGTTTGTTATGGGAAGGGGAGGCCTTGTACCCGGCGAGTTTGGGATGCCGGTGTGGGTGGTGGGAGGTTCTGCTTTTATGACCGTCCTACTGTTTGTCCAGTCTACTGAGATTTCTACCATAAACGTTTACATTGACTATCATATAAGGTGGAATGACGCACACTGCGTGCGATATTAATACTATTACAATAGCATCATGGAGCATTCGAGGTCTCAATGTCCCTAGGAAAAAGCGACAGATTCTTGGCTATTTAGACAGGCACCATATTGGGGTGGCTATGTTACAGGGGACACACTTGAGTCCCAGTGCAGACCCCCTATTTGCTTCGAAATGGGCTGCACATCGATGCGTTGCGTCATACTCTACATATTCCCTTGGAGTAACTATTTTGATCAAACGTGGGGTGCCATTTGTTCCCTGTGGGTCAGAAACTGACACAGAGGGTAGATTCTGTTTGATTTGGGGTAGGCTCCACTCATAATGTACTAACATTGATGATACGCTCGCCCTTCTTCGCCTCTGGAGCAAAATCCAGGAGATTGGCAGTCCTTATGTTATCTGGGGTGGAGATTTTAATACAGTGATGCACCCCTCCCCCCCATGGATAGATCTCGAGATTCCCCAACGCAATACACGAGCACCAAGAGAGCTCTACATGACATAATTAATGAGGGTTACCTACTTGATTCCTATAGGTACAAACACCCAGAGCAGAGAGAGGGAACACACTTCTCAGCATTCCATTCATCCTGGGCCAGATTGGACTATCTCTTCGTGACTACGTGCATGGCACATTGGTTGGATCGGGTGACGCATTTGGCTCGCACTCATTCAGACCATTCCCCGGTAGTTGCCGTGCTGCATGTGCCCCTCACTCATTCCCCATATAACAGCTGGAGTCTCAACCCGCTGCATCTCCAAGACACAGCCTTTAAGACTGAACTGGAACGAGACATTTGAGACTTCTTTGACCGGAATTTGGACTCTGTCCCTAGCATTACAACAGTGTGGGATGCGTTCAAGGTTACAGTTCGAGGTTGGTGCATATCCAAGGGTGGGGGTGTTCTCAAATCGCTGCGCACTAGCTTATCCACTATGGGAAAAGACCTTAAGCACCTAGAGAACGAGCTATGCTCTGATCCAGATAGGAGCGACATTAGAGCTGCCATGCGTGACAAACTCACTGAGTACGGAGACCTTGCTGATAGGGAGGGGGAAACATCATGTGGCGAGGGAGACCGTCCAGGAAAAGCCCTGGCATCCGCGATTAAAACACCTAAATTTTCCAACTATGTAACAGAGTTGCAGGATGCACGTGGCACCATGCATAGAAACCTTCCTGACCAATTAAACACATTTAGAGACTACTACAGTAACTTATACTCCTCCCAGAGAGGCATTCCTCTGGACTTACCTGACTATTTGAAAGATACTGCACTCGCCTGGCTAGGGGACACCTAATGGAAATTTCTTGATCTAGACCTGGAACTAGATGAAATAACTGAAGCCATCATGTAGATGAAGTCTGGGCTGGTCCCGGGGTCTGACGGGCTGCCAATAGAGTTTTATAAAACCTACGTTTCCGTCCTAGCCCCTATCCTGAAGGAAGTGTATTACACAGCATTGGAAGAAGGGAGTTTGCCTGTGACGATGGGAGAGGCGCTTATTACCGCCTTATTAAAACCAGGGAAGTCCCCACTCTACTGTGAGTCCTATCGGCCTTTATCTCTTTTAAATTGTGATACTAAAATATTAGCTAAAGTTTTGGCGACTCGGCTAAATTTGTTAATGCAACGCTTGGTGCTGCCCGACCAAGCGGGCTTTATACCAAGTCGGGCCACATCGCATAATCTTAGAACATTGGCTGCGATACTGCAAGACATCGACCCCAAGTGCCCGGCAGTGGCTGTATTCCTCGACGCTACCAAAGTGTTCTAATCCCTGGAATGGGATTCCCTCTAGGCACACTGAGCTATATGGGGATGCCCTCTTCTTTCCTCCAGTGGGTCCAAGTGCTATATCAGAATCCGATGGCCTCAGTTCTACGGAATGGGGCCAAATCCTCTCCCTCCACCGTATTTAGAGGCACAAGGCAGGGCTGCCCACTGTCCCCCGTGCTCTTTGCCCTAGCCATTGAGCCCGTAGCTGCTAAACTGCGGCAACACCATAATGAAAAAGCATTAATTTACCCGCCCAGGCAGCTTCTTATCTCCCTCTATGCGGATGATATGACGCTTTACGTTAAAAAAGCTCATGACAATCTCAACCCCATTCTTTGCGAGATAACATTTGGGGCCATCTCTGGGGTGCAAATTACCTGGTCCAAGTCTGCTGTCTTTCCCCTTATGGACCCCACCTCACCAGTTGCACTATCCCCTTGTCTGGGAAATGGATGAGATAAAATATCTTGGAATACGGGTCACTAGAGGCAAGGATGTACTCATGCGTCTAAGTTATGGCACGGCCATTGACAAAATTACAGATACCATCACTAAATGGTTACGTCTCCCGCTTTCCATGGCGGGTAGAACCTCCTTAATAAAGATGGTTCTGTTGCCAAAGCTGTTGTATCTCTTCATTAATATACCCCATCATCCTGAGCCTTCTTCTTCAGCACCCTTAACTCTCAGCTTTCGAGGCTGATATGGGGCGGGAAACAGGCATGACTAAACCTGGCCACGTTGATGCTGCCATATCATCATGGCGGATATGACCTCCCTAATTTTGAAATATATTATAACTTTTCGCAAGCTCATTTTGCCACTTATTGGTTTCACCCGCCACACTTTATGCCGCATTTGTTGGTGGAAGATGGCTATATGGCCCCGACACCCACGACATGCTATCTCTTTACTGCAGTGAAGTCGCGGGATCGTGATTCGTCCACTGTAGACTGTACGATTCAAGCATGGCACCGCATAGCTAGTCGGCTTGAAGTACCCATGCTATACTCTCCTAAGATATCCCTGATGCGGAATCCTTTATTACAGGTCACCTATGAAGGGATCTGTCGGAAGATGCTTGAGAAACGTAACTATAGTACCTGGGGGGACCTTTATATGGGTGGGCAGTTTCGCTCTAAAGAACAATTCTTTGAGACTTGTGAACCAACGACAATGGACACATTTTTATATACCCGCCTTCGGCAACGTGTAAAGGCTGTAACACCTGCTTTTCCGGAAGAACCAGATACCTTAGCCCCGTTACATGCCTTGTTACAAGCTGATGACCCTCAGCATGTCGTCTCCCTTCTTTATCAGCGCGCACAAAACTCACCACCCTCGCGCCACATTCGTGCCAGGCAGGAATGGGACACAGATCTGAACATGACCCTGACAGACGAACAATGGGAACTCTGCTGCAGACAAACTGAGGCAATATCTGGCAACAGCAGATTACGTCTCATTCACTTTACATTTTTGCACTGCCTTTACCATACTCCAGCTAAGCTCTACAAGTTTCGCCTAAGGGACACTGACGCATGCACAAGATGTGGTCAAGAAGGGGCGGGTTTTCTACACTTAGCTTGGGAGTGTCCTTCGGTGATGGCATACTGGACACAGACGTTCCAGGAATTATCGAGCATGATTGGCAACCTTATGGCGCCGTGTCCGCTGGCGGCCCTCCTGGGCCTGACCCAGGACATCAACACAGTCCACAAGAAGTTTCTAACAATGGGGTTGCTACTGGCAAGGCGACAGGTGATGTGTAAGTGGGGAAGAGGCTGCGCCCCTAAATTTAAAGATCTGCTCCACACAATGTCCACATGGCAGGATTACATGCATCATTACGCTGATACACTTCCCCTCAAATAGTGCCCGAAAGATATCTGGGGCCCACTCACCTCATATCTTCTTGCGAGAGCAGTAGACCAGGAGGAAGGGGAAACTACACCTGGGACCTATTGCCCCCCCCCCCCCACGCACTGCTTAGGCAGTACCACATCAGTTGCGACTTGGCGGGCTGAGCCACAGTGGAATTCAGATCCAAAGTTGGGCACGGCACGGTATTTCTAATCGTACCTAACAGAATTGATGGAGAGGGTGGGGGGGATATTGCATGAGTCCACCAGTGATGCTCTGCCACTTACTTCTGTTGGGACCATATGCTGGACATGATGCTTTACTGTATATTAATGTATGCTAATGGACTATCTTGCAATGGACTGGACTTCTTTGTACTGCTTAACTTTTTTCTTTTTTCTTCTGCATTTGTATGACGGTAGAGGCTGGGGGTAAGTTTAGTTGGGTTATAGAATTGAGGAGCATATTGCACTGCACATATTATTGCTACCTGTGATTGGACTTTGAACTTGTGTCCTTTTGGATTGTAATGCTGTGCACCAAGTCAATAAAAGTTGTTGAAACTTAAAAAAAAAAAAAAAGTGTTCTTGAGAGAAGGGTTGCCTAAGGTGTTAAATACATTTTTGAATAGGAATAGCATAGTGCATAAGACCACTTCTATTTACCATCCACCTGGAAATGGCACTGTGGTGCGCTTTAACAGAGTGCTAAAAAATAACCATTCAGTTGGCTAAGGAAGCCGATTTGTCATGGTTTAAGGAAGTATGGCTCACCGTGTGGGCCTACAAGGTTACACCATGCAGGAGTTACTCCTTTTGAACCTATGAGGGGCAGATTGCCATGTGGAAATGTGTGACCATGGAACAGGATTAATTGTAAGTAGTGTCACGATTAGAAGAATATCTGTAAAATGGTTGGGGTACAAATCGGTGACTGGGTAAGGGTTAAGAAACCAGGAGTTTATAAAAAGAATGAGGGTAGATATTTTTAACCTTTGAAGGTGTTAAAGATTTTGTATAACTTTGTCCAGTTGAGTGATGGCAAGGTGTGGCATTTGAGTGAAATTTCTTTATACAGATGAGAGAAAAGAGTTCCACAAGACGATTCTGAGGTGAAGTTTAAAAAATCTGATTAGTTGTTTGATGAGGGTTGTTCTGGAATGACTGGTAATGGAGTGTGGGGTAGTAGTGGAGAGGTTGTTGAGAACTGTTGTGGTCTGGGTGATGGCAGCGGCCAATTTCTCTCCACCTCTTCTGGGAGTAGTGTTGTGAGGAGTACCAGATCAGGGTGCATACTCGCAAGACCCAAGACCCAAGAAATTTCATGGCTGTGTGCAATTGAACTTTCAAGTTTTTTGAAGTGTCTTTTTTTTGGTCAATTTTTGGAAGGGTAGATTTGTTGTATTATGCATTGTAAAATTATTGTCCATATGTGTCTTGTTTGTCCTGTTAGGGAACCCATAGCTAGGAACAGTAGAATTTGAATTATGTGAATGTAGTGGAATGTAGTAACAGGGCATCTTATGATCACTGTAGATATCATCGGTTGATGGATGCTACTGCTCCTTCTGCTGGGGTATTTGTTCTACAATGAATCTTTATTGAACCTACTTTGGATTCCGGATCATTACGACAGGTCAGTTACAAGTTGTGCGGAGATACTAGGTTGCCGAAATGATTAAGGCTGGTAAATCTGCCTGTTTGAGATAATCCCACAAAATTGGGAATAGCAGTGTTCACCTGCTCTGAGCATGTTGTAAATGGGAGCAGGCGCCGGCAGGAGCTGCAGAGGTTGGTCGTATTCAAAGTAAGTAGTTGGCCTGGTAGGCGGGAGCATGTGCTGTAGGATTGGGTCAGGTAGGATTTGGGGACCTGTTTGTTACTAAATGTGTTATTTAGCAGTTAAGAAAATATTTTGTTTCCTCTGTGATCATAAAAACATTATTTTTCCAAAGGTATCCATGCCAACCTCTGGTGGCCGGAATGTGTTTAGAGGAGCAACAGCAGGAGGAAATCCTGCACCTCAACAGCCTACAGTGATTACGGGAGGGCTAACTCCAGTCTCTAGCCCAAAACAGCCCTCTGGTCTGCCTAGTTTTCCACCTCCAGCTCATGCTGCTGCTCAGATACCACTGCAACCACAGGTCATTCCTAGTTCACCTGTTCCTGGAACTACACTTATAGTGCAGGCAAGTGTTTATTTTACAATGTGTAAAGGACAAGCTCAATCTGAATTGTGTGTGTTGTTGACAAGGTCTCAAGTCATAGTTCGATAGCTGGCTCTTCTTATTGGAGAAGTCTCATGGTTCATGGCTTGAAGAAGTGAGGCAAACGTCAGTAATTAATGTGAGTGCATGTTTGAAGGAGAAACCTATTTTATTATTTTATACATGTTTTATTTTGTATGTAATAATTTGAATTTACAGTCTAATAGGCATTACACAATGTAATAAGACCATTTTTCATTTTGTTGTCTTTTGTTAGAAGGTTTGCAGGTTCCGCACTACATTTTACAAATTGGCAGTCATTAGAAGTCAAAACAAATCTGTTTCTCGTAGAATGATGTTGCTGAGGCATCGAAACTAGGTTTAATACATTGTAGTTTTCTTCTTCTCCTCCGTTGAAGCTTTTTGAACAAGCATTGGCAAAGCCAATGAGTCTCGCCTTTGAGACCTGTTGGCTTTACCAGTGGTTTTTAGGTCTCGAGTGGCGTACTGCGCACATGCGCAGTCGAGCTCGCAAGATTTTATGTTTTAGGGTGAGTTTCTCTAGCGAGGGTTAAGCCCCGCCCCTCTTCTCCATTGGCTGGCCTCCTAAACGGTGGCCAGCCATTGGAGAAGAGGTCGCCGTGACATATTTCTTTCTCTTTAAGCCCCGTCCTTTTCAGACTGGCTGACTTGACTTCCTGCTGGCGTAAAAGCTTTCTTATCTTCTTTATAGGGCCAACAGATAGCCCCATAAAGAAGATAAGAAAGCTTTTACGCCAGCAGGAAGTCAAGAGAGAAAAGTGCACGTCATGGCGTCTGCGATACTTGTTTCACATCCCAGCCTTGTTTCCCTCCATATTTTCCATACATATCTCCAGATATCCTTGCTCGTTTAAATCTGTAGCAACTCACTCATTTACCTTTCCCAATAGTCTCTATCTTTCCTCCCGAGTGAAATGCACAACCCCTCTCTGCAGCACCTCCTCTCTCAAGTGCTGCCTTCTCTATTCTTTCTTTTCCCCGCTTCTGCTCAAGTTTTGAACATCTCTGCCTCTCGCCCTCACACCTATGTCTTCCTGCGGTATCTCAGCGCCTACTAGCTTCTTTCTGTCTCCCTTCTAGTGCTGTTGTCACCTTTGCTCGTAGCGCTTCTTGATTGAGCCTCTTCCCTGACGCTCTACTCTTGTGGCATGTGCTTTGCCATTGCTCTCTATCATTCAGTCCTTAGGGTCACAGTTCGCACCAGTTCCAGGAGTGAGTGTCCCGGCGGTGCAGTGCCTGAGGTCCGGTTTGCCCAGATATAGCTCAGGTTACAGCTGGGATTCGCGTCACTTGAATCTACTGGACCAATGCACCCTAACATGGAAGGGTCTAGGTGCTAGCCGGCCCATATGTTGAGGGTACCCTCCTCCCATCAGCCAGGTGTTTCTCCAGGTCCGCCACAGCCGAGAGATCAGTGGAGTTTAACCCCCCAGCCACCAATGACAACGGAAGCGGTCCGGGCCAGCCGTCTGTTGACACAACACACCAACTACACAACGGCCAAGGCCTGGCGGAACGCACACCTCACCCACAGGTGGCCGTGGCACGGACCCTTACGTGCGCGGCGGGGGTCGGAGGCGCCGGACTCGGAGGCGCCGGGCTCAGAGGCGCACTTCCCAGGGAGCTCACCTGCTAGGCCGGCTGCTGTGCGACAAGTGCAAGGAGCTCTCGACTGTCAGCAGTGCAGGCGGTGGAGTGGAGCTGCATTGTTTGTGTCAGTATGTGACCCACTTAAAAAGACCACTTGTTCATTGCTTACATTGACCATTCATGCAATTCACTCTGCTAACTATGTCCGTCGATGATCTTTTAACGGATGTTCATTTGCTCATAACTCTTTTAGCATCCCGGGTCGGGTTAAGACTAATCCCGAGGCAGAACATATCCCGAAAGTCGTCTAGATTTAGAATAAGGTGATATAGCATTGGATCATTACGGGCCTCTCAGCCTATCGCAGCACGCCGCACAGGATTCCGACGTGCTGGATGGCTGTGCAGTTTCGCACATGCTTGTCTGTGTTGGCTACTGTCAGTTTAGTGGGTTGGCTGATGTGGGAGGTGTGCTGTATTTACCCTGTTTAGGGCTTGGAGAGGTTTGGTAATTTCTTATACGTGTTACGTGATTCAGTGGCTTCCTGTGCCTGTTTAGTGGTGGGGTTGCGCTTATAGTTGCGCAGGGATCTCCTTAGATTTCTCCGTGAATAACAGTGGGCTTATTGTCTAGTTGATTGAGCTGAACCTTCCCTTTTGCCGGGGGGAGCTGGGGGGGCTTTGCTTACTGGCTTCAGTGGCGAGTCACAAGTCCATAAGTTCTGTTGTCAGTTTGCCCCAGTTATTTTGTAAGTCTCCCTGTTCATTTTTGAATTTTCTGAGCACCTTGCGTAGCCAGTTGATCACTGTGGATGTATCTGTGGCCCTCCATTTGATCCTCCTGTCTAACTTTGTAGCTTCAGCGCATGCGGAAGTGCCCACTGCGCGAAATGGTGTCGGTATTGGTATTCCTAGGTCCCTACTTAGTCAGGGGATTGTGGTTGCTTTCCCCCTGTTTGAAATCTCAGAGTTGGTAAGATTATTTGCGAAGGTTTTACACAGGAAGATGTAATTGATTGTTGAGATTTATTTGAAGGTGATGTGTGACTGATAGTAGTTGATCAGGAGCAGTGGAAGATTTCTATGAGCTATTGTTAAACCTGAGACTGTTGCCACTTGCAGAGCTGGGGAGTTTTGATTGTGAGGCACAACTTTGATCTTGTTGGTTTGCTTCAGAGGCCAAACCATCTCCTGAGGCGCAGCCGGGAGAACGCTAGTAGCTAATTAAAAAAAATTTTGTGTGTTGAATTGTGCTTTTATTTACTTACTCTCCCTTTCCTAAGCATTTGTATTTTCGACCTCCACGCTCTGGGCATCCCCGCGCAGCGGATTCTATCGCTGCCGCGGGGCACTACTCTCTCGCCGCCATTCCCCAGAGGCCACTGGCCACGCCCACCACCAACAGGCCCCCCCCCCCCCGCCGAAGGCATTTAATCGCGCTGAATGCTAGCGCAAGCCAGAGGCCAAACCATCTCCTGAGGCGCAGCCGGGAGAACGCTAGTACCTAATTTAAAAAAACTTTGTGTGTTGAATTGTGCTTTTATTTACTTACTCTCCTTTTCCTGGGCATTTGTATTTTCGACCTCCACGCTCTGGGCATCCCTGCGCAGCGGATTCTATCGCTGCCGCGGGCCACTACTCTCTCGCCGCCATTCCCCAGAGGCCACTGGCCACGCCCACCACCAACAGGCCACGCCCCCCCGCCAAAGGCATTTAATTGCGCTGAATGCTAGCGCAAGCCAGAGGCCAAACCATCTCCTGAGGCGCAGCCGGGAGAACGCTAGTACCTAATTTAAAAAAAAATTGTGTGTTGAATTGTGCTTTTATTTACTTACTCTCCCTTTCCTGGGCATTTGTTTTTGCGACCTCCACGCTCTGGGCATCCCCGCGCAGCGGGTTCTATCGCTGCCGCGGCCCACTACTCTCTCGCCGCCATTCCCCAGAGGCCACTGGCCACGCCCACCACCAACAGGCCACGCCCCCCCACCCCCGCCGAAGGCATTTAATCGTGCTGAATGCTAGCGCAAGCCAGAGGCCAAACCATCTCCTGAGGCGCAGCCGGGAGAACGCTAGTACCTAATTTAAAAAAAATTTGTGTGTTGAATTGTGCTTTTATTTACTTACTCTCCCTTTCCTGGGCATTTGTATTTTCGGCCTCCACGCTCTGGGCATCCCCGCGCAGCGGATTCTATCGCTGCCGCGGGGCACTACTCTCTCGCCGCCATTCCCCAGAGGCCACTGGCCACGCCCACCACCAACAGGCCCCGCCCCCCCGCCGAAGGCATTTAATCGCGCTGAATGCTAGCGCAAGCCAGAGGCCAAACCATCTCCTGAGGCGCAGCCGGGAGAACGCTAGTACCTAATTTAAAAAAACTTTGTGTGTTGAATTGTGCTTTTATTTACTTACTCTCCCTTTCCTGGGCATTTGTATTTTCGGCCTCCACGCTCTGGGCATCCCCGCGCAGCGGATTCTATCGCTGCCGCGGGCCACTACTCTCTCGCCGCCATTCCCCAGAGGCCACTGGCCACGCCCACCACCAACAGGCCACGCCCCCCCGCCGAAGGCATTTAATCGCACTGAATGCTAGCGCAAGCCAGAGGCCAAACCATCTCCTGAGGCGCAGCCGGGAGAACGCTAGTACCTAATTAAAAAAAAATTGTGTGTTGAATTGTGCTTTTATTTACTTACTCTCCCTTTCCTGGGCATTTGTATTTTCGACCTCCACGCTCTGGGCATCCCCGCGCAGCGGATTCTATCGCTGCTGCGGGCCACTACTCTCTCGCCGCCATTCCCCAGAGGCCATTGGCCACGCCCACCACCAATAGGCCCCGCCCCCTGCCAAAGGCATTTAATCGCGCTGAATGCTAGCGCAAGCCAGAGGCCAAACCATCTCCTGAGGCGCAGCCGGGAGAACGCTAGTACCTAATTTAAAAAAAATGTGTGTGTTGAATTGTGCTTTTATTTACTTACTCTCCCTTTCCTTGGCATTTGTATTTTCGACCTCCACGCTCTGGGCATCCCCGCGCAGCGGATTCTATCGCTGCCGCGGGCAACTACTCTCTCGCCGACATTCCCCAGAGCCCACTGGCCACGCCCCCCACAGGCCACGCCCCTTCCGTTTCCCTTCCTATATACAATGTGTTTCCCCCGGTTGCGCAGCGGACGGGCGCAGCGGGCACGCCGTCAGCACGCCGAAGGCGCGCCAACGGCAAGCCCGTCTGCGCCCGTCCGCGACCTGCCGGGACCAGGGGCCATGGACCCTGCCCCCCTTTTAACTTATACTCCAGCTCAACTGCTCTCCTTAAACGCAGTTCAGTTCATTGCCCCTTCCCTGCTTCAGCGCATTGCCGCTTTAGGCATCTCTATCCCTCCACTCTCTTCGTCTGGACTTACGCCACCTACTTCCCGGCTACAGGTTCTTCCTCCCTCCGCCCCTCTTCCTCCCCCGTCACCCATCACGGCCACTGCCTACCTGCTTAATACTAGATCGGCAGGCAAACATCAGCTTGAGCTTTTTAATTTATTGGATACCGACGCCCCGGATTTTTTGTTTCTCACAGAGACTTGGTTCTCAGTTGACTCCCTTCCTGATCTTCTATCCGCCCTCCCCGACTCTTACTATGCCCTTCAGGTGGATCGTCCAGCTGGTAAAGCCGGTGGGGGTGTGGCGATGATCATTCGTTCTAATCTTCAGTTCCAGCTTCTTCCTCACCCTCCCATATTTGGCGTCGACTTTTTAGTTGCCCGCTCAGTTAACCTTCTGGCCCCCCTTACAATAGTTCTTATGTATCGGCCCCCTCAGTACATGTCTGCCTTTGTGTCCGCCTTGCAAGAACTACTGGCCATGCTCGTCGTCAATAATTCTTCTGTGCTCCTCTTGGGAGACTTTAATTATTGGCCGGGCGACCCCAGGGAAGACCTGTCCTCTAAGGATTTTTCGGCCACTCTCCACTGTCTCAACTTCCTCCCTCACCTTCACTCCCCTACCCACGTTCACGGCCATACTTTAGATCAAATATGGTCAGCTAGTTGTACTATCCTTTCCCCAACAGCTTTCCCATGCACCTGGTCCGATCACTTTTTGATTTCTTTCTCCATTGAGCTCGGAGCACAAGAGAAATTCCCCTTACCCAAGAATGTTACAGCTCGTAATTGGAACCGGGTTGATCTCAACTCTCTTTGTGCCTCTCTCGCTTCCTCTCCCCCCGACCTACGCAATCTTTCCCTTGACCTTCGAGTAGACGCCGTGAATTATTGGCTGTCCTCCTCTTGCGATCTGGTTGCCCCCTTTAGGAAAGTCAAGACCTGCCGCCCCCACGACGCCCAAAAATGGTTTACAGATGAACTAAAAATTCTTAAACTGGACCGTAGGCTTTCTGAACGCCATTGGAGACGTAGCTATTGTCCCTTCTTGCGAGCCAAATACAAGCTCCTTTTGGCTAGCTACAAGAAGGCTATCCTCTTAGCCAAAACCACCTACTTTTCGGAGAGAATATCTTTGTCAGCTAATAAGCCCAAGGAGATTTTCTCCATAGTCCGCAACTTGGTTGCTTCTGACAGGGCCAACCCTAACCTTATCCCTTCCCAAGCCCGCTGTCTGTCTCTGAACGACTTCTTTTTAGAGAAGATCGCGAAGATCAAATCTAACATCCCCTTAGTATCTTCGCCACCCCTTTCCCCTGCTCTCCCTCTGTCCTCTTCTTCTCTTGATCAGTTTCCCCCTATCCCTTTGGACTCTTTTCTGGCTCTCCTTCAGAAGGTGAAGTCTGGCTCCCCAGTTGACTGTGCGCCAGCAGGCATTCTGAAAGAGCTCTTCACTCATTGCCCTGATCCTCCCCTTTCCTTCCTTAATGCCTCCATTTCCTCAGGCCTAGTCCCGAAATGTTTTAAATCAGCCATAGTTCGCCCCATTTTAAAAAAGCCTGGTTCAGACCCTTCCCTTCCCTCTAACTTTAGACCCATTTCCCTTCTCCCTTACCTTGGGAAGATCTTGGAGAGTTATATTAATTCTTGTCTCTCCTCCTTCATTGAGGATAACCATCTCTTGGCCTCCCAGCAAGCGGGTTTCCGCCCGGCCCACTCTACCGAGTCAGTGGTGCTGTCCTTCCTAGACGAGCTAAAGAGCAAGGTAGATTCCAACTTACCTCAAGCCCTGGTGCTCCTTGATTTATCCGCTGCGTTTGACACGGTCGACCACTCCATCCTCCTCAGCCGTGTCTGCGCAGCGGGCGTTCGGGGCACCGCCCTCTCTTGGCTCGCCTCCTTTCTTACAGAACGGACTCAGGCGGTTCACCTCTCTGGTTATACCGCCCCCACCCGCTTGGTTCCCTGTGGGGTCCCCCAAGGCTCCTTTTTGTCCCCCCTTCTTTTCAATCTTTTCATTCGCCCCCTTATTCTTTCTCTCCTTGACATGGGGGTCTCTGTGTATAATTATGCGGATGACCTCCAGTTAGTTTTCGACCTTTCTTCTCCCCTGCACTCCCTACCTACATTCTATTCCACTCTAGTTTTCATCTCAGAGTGGATGAACCAGAATCAACTTAAGCTCAATCTGGACAAGACGGAGTTGGTCCTGACTGGCCCCACCATCTCCCCTTGGTCGGCCGCCTTTTGGCCTCCCATCTTCGGCCCCCCGTCTGTATCGGCGGCTTCTGCAAAGACCCTGGGTATTAAAGTCAGCCGGGACCTCTCCATGCATGTCCAGATCAGCTCGGTTGTTTCTTCCTGTTTCCTTTCCCTCCGGATTATCCGGAAAGTGTCCCGTTTCTTCTCCTCCGATGCCCTTAAACGTATTATTTTGGCAATGATTCTTTCCCGTCTTGATTACGGGAACAGCCTGTACGTGGGCATTCCGGCCTACGAACTTCGCCGCCTACAGGCTGTTCAGAATCAGGCCGCCCGTCTTATCCATCACCTTCCTAAGTCCTCTCACATCACTCCTGTTTTGAAATCCCTTCACTGACTTCCCATCTGTCAGAGATCCCTCTTTAAGATGGGCTGCCTGGCCTTTATGGCTCGTGCTCGCACTGCCCCAGCTTTCATCAATTCTCTCATCATTCCCTACACTCCCAACCGTCCCCTTCTTTCCTCCAATCAGTTCCTCTTTAATGTGCCGCGGTTCCGTAGATCTAAAACTGGAGGCACTAGATTCTCTGTATTAGCCCCCCGTTTTTGGAATAGCCTCCCTCTATCGATTAGATCCATTTCAGTCTACTCACAATTCCGCAAGGCCCTTAAGACCCATCTGTTTTCCATAGCGTACTCTTGTTAGCTCCATCGGCATATTCCATTCTCCTCAGCCCTCTATTTTCAGCGCCAGGAAGCCGCTTGGTCACAGTGCGCTTTATCAAGAAATTTCTTCATTTCATTTCATAAAGACTGAGAAACGACCTTGTGGCTGGCCAAACATGTTAGTGCATTTGGCTTGTTTAAACAGCTTGTAGAAGCCATGTAAGACAGTTGGGGTGAGCGCCCACGTTTCTTGTAGGCAGATGATATCACTTTATGTAGGAAGCCACCTCAGATTTTGCTTGTAGAACTGCCCTCAGACCAGCCACATACCATGATGTAATTGTGAGCTTTTGCTCTGTTGTCAGTTTCTGCGAGTGTAGACAAATGGTTGGGCGTAGTGAGGAATAGCCCAGTTGGGTGCCCCTTTGAGGATTGACCAGCTGGTTCCACTCGTCATGGTTGTTGGTTTTTGACATGCATCTTACATTTCTTTGATTTTTAAATAAAGGTGCTGGTTTGGTGTTGTGTGTGTCTGCCTCTGTGTGTGTCTGCCTCTGTGTGTGTCTGCCTCTGTGTGTGTCTGCCTCTGTGTGCCTCTGTGTGTGTGTGTGCCTCTGTGTGTGTGTGTGCCTCTGTGTGTGTGTGTGCCTCTGTGTGTGTGTGTGTGCCTCTGTGTGTGTGTGTGTGTGCCTCTGTGTGTGTGTGTGGCTCTGTGTGTGTGTGTGTGTGGCTCTGTGTGTGTGTGTGTGGCTCTGTGTGTGTGTGGCTCTGTGTGTGTGTGTGTGTGTGTGTGTGGCTCTGTGTGTGTGTGTGGCTCTGTGTGTGTGTGTGGCTCTGTGTGTGTGTGTGGCTCTGTGTGTGTGTGTGGCTTTGTGTGTGGCTCTGTGGCTGTGTGTGTGTGTTTTTGAAACATAAATAAAACGTGTTGTTATTTGCAATGTCAATAGCTCAAACTCGCGTAAATACGCGACCTATTGCATTGCAAATGCAATAGGTCTCGCATTTGCGAGAGATTAAGCTATTGGCATTGTAAATGACAATGCCATTTATTTATGTTTTCAAAACCAACACATAAATAAAAATGTTGTCATTTACAATGCCAATAGCTCTAACTTTTGCAAAGGCGAGACTGTTGCATTGTAAATGCTTGTTATTCATGCTGTAGAACAACCCCAATGCTAAGGAGTGTGGCTAAAGAAACCAAACTTAAAAAAGGCACTATTAAGTTTAGCAGAAAACACACAGTAGAACTTGGTGGGAATACTGCCGTTGTCTGCTGCCTTTCCCGATGGGAGACTAGATATAACAAGAAGAATTTCTTCTCAAGATAGAGGTCCCTCCAATAAATCCCAGTCTTCTTCACTAAGCTTATCTAAAGAAATGTAATCCAAATAGCATTATGCGTCTGCCTCAGCCCATTTAGTGCTATCTGCATAAAGAGTCTGATAGTACCTTCTTAACGTAGCCCGGGTTCCTAGAGGGTCAGACACCTCCCCTAACCTCCTTTATTTCCCTCACCTCACATTGTACATACTTTTGTCTAGTTTGGGTTGCAAGGTGATATCCGATCTGTTCACTACATTTATATACTCTTTCCCTCCACGCCATAAGCTTATTAGTTGTTTTTTTGCAGATATTTTGGCAATTGCAGCCTTAGCGACAGAAACCCCCAATTGGTCTTCCATCACCTCAGATCCCTGCTGAGAAGCCCTAACAAGTTTTGTTTCTGCCAATGCTGCTTGGAGATTAAGCATTCTTTGCTTTTCATTCTTCCCGCGATTCAGGGTAAACTGCAAGGTCTACCCCCCCGTATCCCTGCCTCCTGTGTATCCCAGACCACACCTCGTGAAGCAGTCTGTTAATTGTTCTTAAAAAATAAAGGTATCCACTCATTCATATGTTTAAGATACTCTTCATTCACTAAGAGAGTGCGTTCAAAATTTCAGCTCACCACCCTCCTTGCAGACCCTATTCCTGTTATCTCCAACACTAGGGGGTTATTATCCGACATTATACGCGAATAACTCTCATTATCACATTCTTGTACAAGGGAGTTTGAAATAAAGAAGTAATCCAAGCATGCATGGGATTGATGCGGTGCCAAGTAGTATGTCATTCGTACTCAGTAGGACTATTAACCTTGCTGACATCCACTTGCCCATGATCTTGACATTGCCTACATAAAGATTGAAACACTTTAGATTTCCTTCCTGTATAAGAACAATAGCACTCCTGAGACCAGCTCCCAGGTAGATTAATGTTCAGGTTCTCACATAAAATAATAGGTAAATGCCAGAGCACCATTTAATTCCAGAGCCAGTCAAATAACCCTGGTTCGTCAAAGATAAACCCATATACAGAGTAGCTGGTAAAACTTGTGTTTGAAGAGTGAAATTCAGCGATGACCCACCTGCCCTGCTTATCGACCCGTACTTATTTAGACTGGCTAAATGAGGAACAACCAAGGATTGCCACTACACAAATGTGTCCCCCTTGTAATGTTCCCTGATTACTTTATAGCCAAGAGAATCAAGCAAGTGCTGTTGTGATCCTGGGCAGCCCGTTACTGATCGTAGGCGGGAGCAGGACCACAAGCCCTGGCAGTCTCTGCGGCGTTGCCACCAGCATCTTGCGCCTGGAGGCGCATAAATCCAGCGGCCGGGCCCGCAGCGCGGGAGCCCGTTACTGATCGTAGGAGGGGGCAGGACCACAAGCCCCGGCAGTCTCTGGGGCCCTGGCCACCAGCATCCTGCGCCTGGAGGCTCATAAATCCAGCGGCTGGGCCCCGTAATGAAGGACGTGTGCGCGCATGGTCAGGTGAAGCCTGGGCCTAGGGCGATCCCGTCCACCCCGTCAGAGCCCGGAGGAAGCTGGGCTGGGCTCCCTTTTTGGTTTCACGCTAAATCCAGCTGAGGGCTGAGACTCAGTTGTACACAGAAACATGCCAAGGGTCAGAATTCCCACCACCATCTGGAACAAGGCAATAAGGAAAGCCCTTGGGGTGTTTGCAAATGTGGATTTCGCACAGTTAAAGAGGTGGGTGCTAAAAGAGGTCTACAGTTCCCCTCTCATCGCATTTTTGATTGTTTGCATGCTCCGACTCTCTGCTTTTTACCCGCTGTACCTGTTGCATCAATCCCTAACTCCCTGAGCGAGGCGCCAGTCAAATTGTGACACACTCCTTCTTAGAGGCCCTTACAATGTTGTGCATTACCACTCTGCTCGGCCAGTCCAAAGATACGTCCCTTACTCAGTTAGGCCTCATGGGGAAACTTAAGACCGCCGCAACGATTCATGTGGCCCCAGTAACTTCAACCATGGACTGCTTTCTGAAAATAGAAGTGGGGGTCCTTGATAAGGAAATTGAGCTGGTCGCTCTGTGCCTCTCTTGTTCCCCAGTAAATCAATTGTGCGTCGCCCTATCAGCCTGGCAAGTGGTCAGGCCCCCTTGTTAAGTACCTTCGAACTCGAAGACTCGACAGAATCCCCACAACCTCCCTCTGGCCAACGCAAAACAACTAAAACTCAGGAGAGGGGTGGGCGGGGGGTGGATCCAAAAAGGCACACACAACTCCTGTATTTTTGCCTGGTCATGGGTCGCTTGATATCAATCCTGCAGCAGCAGGGTCACTTACGGACGCTCAGGAGGGGAGACCTAGCAGGGGGTCCGGGGCCAAATGTAAATGCACCACGGTGGGGACCAAGGCAAAATGTCTTAAGGCAGATTCTTCAACCCCAATTCATTCGGGAACACTATCCCCCTCAAAAGACGAGCTTGCAGCCATGCTGGAAGCTTGTGTGGATACCCTTTCTAGATGGATTGGACTCTAACTGGTACCTATCAAGCAAACCCTCATTACAATCGAGAGGGAACTCTCTTTTTGGTACCAACAGAATAATAGGGCTAGTAATATAGCCAGTACCATCCAAATGGTCCCTCCAGCCAGCGGTGGTAACATGGTTCAGGGTCAACCTACTTTGATGGCAGCACCGGGAGGCCAGTATAGTTGGTGCAGTTTGTAATTCCCTGTGCAAGAGCGTCACCCAACCTACTCCCTCTAACCCTTGGCCTCGTCCGCTTCCTCCTCCAAAGGAAGGATCAAAGGTGGAGTTGACAATGAGAAAGGAAAGCCGAGGCGGCAACATGCCTTTACAGAGGGAAACTGGTGGACGTGAGGCTTCCACCCCAGCATTCGGGGAGCCGGGTATTCAGTGTGTAAGCCCAAATTCCATCCATTTACCCCTAGAGCAACACCTTGCGTAGTAGTCCTGGGAAATGTACCAGTGTTGAAGCCAGGTTCCACCGAAGACTTTCACCAGCTAAAAAAACAAAGTTCTGCACTGGTTAAATACCAACACAACTCTGGGATATAGAGCGGAGAGCAACATCATCATGGTCCAGAGGGTGGCCTGATTTGGAGGGTCTAAAAAGAGTAGCAAAGGGGATTGTGTGATAATCAACTTTAATCGGCCTCATCTAGTAGAGAGAATTCTCCATGCGGCCAACTCTCGCACCACCATTGGCCTAGTCACTTCTATTGCGGCCCTCCCCCTGGCCTTCTTTTATAGATCTGTGTCCCCAGTACTAACACAAAATTCATGTTTTCCGAGTAGAACATTGAGTATGGAACTCCACAAGCGACATCCGGTCTTGTCACCTGTTCCAGTTTTCAACGCCTTTGCTCGTCTGGGGTTGCTTGATAACTGTGATTGAATGTGTGGACCTGTCTATGATTCCCACGGCTACTTCCCTATGGCTGGACCGCACGTATCAGGCAGTCCAAGGCAACCCGGGGCACAACTTATCTCTCTCTTATTTTCTTGAATATAGTCTGCTTGGCAAGCAAGTTCCCTGTTTCAGAATGGCGTAGTTTCGTTCAGACGTTTGACATTATTTGTTTGCCGGAGACCTGGGCTGTGGACAATTCCTTTCTGTTGGAAGGGTATAAATCCTTCTTTGTGCCTGCAAGCCCGTTGAGAACTGTCGAGCCAACTGGGAACTTGTTCTCTATGTTTCGCTCAGGCTGGAAAGTTGTATTATAGAATTGAAAACAGATAATCACTGTCTGCAGGCCTTTCTCCTTTCCTGTGGGGCCAGTAGATTGCTGCTCTTAAATTTTTATAATGCCCTTTCATCCCTACCTGAGGTATGCAATATAGTACGGCTGGGTAAATTCTTGAATAGCTTTAGTGCTTTCATATGTTATACCCCCAACATTGTTCTGGTAGGTGACTTTAATGTTCATCTTTGTGGGGACCCAAGAATCCAGGGTTTAGGGGCTTCTTCCACTTGGGCATGCATTTTGATCATCAAGGGCAGGAAACCTCTAAATACCCTAGCATGTCATTTTGACCTCCAATCTGCGATGGGCAAACTGTACCTTGCCCTGAGCAATATCATTCCCACTTTTAAAGGACATGACAGTGAGCCGTTTATTGATTTTATTCTTGTCTCCTCCCCTTTCTTTCATTTCATATCAGATTTATCTATCAAGGCAAGCATTTACAGTGTCCATAAGCCACTATGTTGATGATGATGATGATGATGATTTGGGGATTATTAAGCGCTCGAATGCTGAGGCGTCTTGGCGCTGGTGTGGGTAGGCATGGGCTGAGCTAGATCTACTCTGGAGTAAACAACCACGTTTTCAAGGCTTTCCTTAACGATATAAGGTTAGGTTGCAGTCTCAGCGCCACTGGCAGTTTGTTCCACAATTTTGCTGCACAGCTGGACAGGGACCTGCCCCCCCCATCTGGCCTTTCGAAACTTGGGACTACTGATCAGACCAAGAATAGCCGACCGTAGGTTTTTTAGGGGGTATAGAGCCTAAACATTTCGTGACAGTCATCCGAGCCCCCACCATATTGTGCCTTGTGCACCAGGCAGAGCGCCTTAAATTCGATTCTCTGCAGATCGGGGAGCCAATATAGTGCTCTTATTCTAGGTCTTACAATCAGAGGGCTTGCACTGGATTTCAAGGGGGGGGGGGAGGTGCCCTACAGCCCGTAGCCGGGGGTAGAAGGCTTAAATGGGTGAAGATTATTCCTGGTCTGTTTCACAAGACCTTTTTAGGCTAATTGCCAGGAAGAGATCCAGGTTTATCTGGCTGCTCCGCGGCACCCAGATAAGTCCGTTGTTAAAAATCCATCTCCTGTTTCATTGCTAACTTACTGACGATTCCCTCCTCAAATAGCCAACGAGAAAGGGCCCCAAGATAGTTTGACACAACATGCTCATGCGCAGCCAGGTTGCTTAAGGAAGCACTCTATGCTGTCCCTAGAGTTAGAGATCTAGTCAGAACTTGCAGAACACAGTATAAAGCTGCCCTTAAAAAACGTAAAGAAGCCTTGAAGGAGGATCCTTGGGGGTAGCTTATGGAACCCGGTATAATTAGGAGCAGTACCAAGTTCTGGGGTATTATTAATAGCCCAATCTTGGGAGTAGAGACAGCACATGCTCTTGATGCGCATATCACCTAGGATGACTGGGTCAGCCATTTTGAGGGTATGCATGGGGGTATTACGGACCAGAGCTTACCCAGTTGGGGAGCTAATGATAAGTCTGCACTAACAGTTTCGGAGGAAGAAGTGAGGCGGGGAATACCGGGCATGACGCGAAACAAGGCACCTGAACCGGATGGAATTCGACCCGACCTTTATATGTCCAATACGGAGTTTCGGGCATCGGTGCTTTCCCCTGTCATTAATGCGGCTGTTATGTCTGGTTGCCCAGTCTCATGGGCCACCTCCACTATTATCCCCGTTTTTAAGAAGGGGAATAGAGAGAATACACTCTGTTACGGGCCTATTTCCCTGCTGGAGTATGTGGTTAAAGTGGTTGGACGAATCTTGCTAGATAGGTTATCCAATTGGGCTGCAGAGAATAACATTTTGTCTGATGCCCAATATGAGTTCCATTCTGGCCGCTCAGTGATGGAGCTATGTCTGAATCTCTCCCTGATGGCAAACAAGTACACTATTGCTCAAACCTGCACCATTTTTCAACCCTTCATGGACCTTTCTTCCGCATTAGATTTTGTCAATAGAGGCAGGCTGCGGCAGACCCTGCTCTCCCTGGGGGTGGACAGGGATATAGTCCTTTTCCTAAAGGATCCCAAGCAAGACACCAGGGCGGCCGTGTGCTACTCAGGTGACATGAAGGTCTCACGATTGTTGGGATCAGGAGAGGACTACGACAGGGCTATACCTTGGCAACTTTTCTATTTAATGTATATATCGACCTGGAGAGGATCCTTATAGAGACCAAGGTGGACTTACCAAAGGTAGGGCGGCGTGGTCTTCCTGTTCTGCTGTCTGCAGACGACGTTGTCTTAATGGTCAGGACGAAACACCAAACTTTGCCGTCCTGTTGCTGCGATGGTCAATCTCCACAGGACATGACTCATTTTACGATGTTGTGTAGTTTTTATGAAATTCCCAGAAAGTCCTTCATAATTCCGAATTTTAGACAAGTGCGCCCAGCTTTTATCTTTTTACAAATGCTGACAGGTAGCACTGTGTTTTATGTACTCCCATTCATAAAAACCGCCATCAGACTCAGATCTAGTTGCGATTAACTAGCTTGTTCTCTTTTACTGAATTGATCCTGGTTGAAATGTTTTATTGGTACAGCATGAATGATATTGGAGCCATCAAATATTTGCACTCCCATTCGTACAAGTTATTTTTAAATCACCGGTTGATCCCTGTGAGGATTGTTTTTTTAACTTGATGTTACTACTATATTATATTCAATATTTGCTTTTATGGTGAAGGTTTTAATGTCTAAAACCGGATAAAGATTAGTTGACTTTACTTGATCCTTCAATATGGGTCTCTTGAAGACACGCTGTCAGCGTGCAACATTTGGAGCTCTAGTGCAACCCTCTGCCTTTATCTCCCATCGTTCAGCTCACAGATATTAATATTGGCTATTCGTAGTTAACTTATGACAAACCTTATGCAAAACAAATTCCCAGGCTATGATCCAACCCCATAGATTCCATAAACAAAATTGAGTAATAGGACTAGAGACAGCCAACTTATCCCTTATAGTGTAATGCTCGACCAATTCTGCCCCACCTTTTGTGTGGTCCCACCACTTCCCCTCCCCATTTCTTCCAACCCCATCCCTGTCTCACCCACCACTTAAAAACGAGCAGCTAGGCCCCATGCCTGAAGGTTAACACCCAAAGAACACATGCGCTGTCACCCCCCACCCCTGCTTCTCCAATTTATCAAAAACCCATGAATAAGTCCTTATCAACAGGTGCATAGATAAACCCTCAAATACTTTTCACATCAGTAAGCTGAATGCCTCACACTAAACCATAAGAGCCTGTGTAGCTGCAACAAAATTTAAGATCTATCCTCTTCCCTACTTGAACAATACAAAATAAAAATGTATCTAGAGCCAGTGGAAGTTACTTCTGTAATCTTTTAGGTTTTCCTGGGCTTGTATCTCGGAGGTGAAACTGCAAATTTTCCTGTTAAATATAATTATTAGCTGAGCAGGATATTGCAAATATACCGCCGCTCTACAATATCATGTGAGAAATCTGGTCTTAAAAAAAAAAAACATCTGATTGTGCTCTCGCTTCGCATTAGCCTGTGCCATAATCGTAGATGGCCTGTTGTAGAAGACAATTACCAAAATAAACAAATATAGCACAGGGCTTCTCTGACCCGGTGGCCTGGCGTTTCTTTAACATAAGAGGGAATTGATGAGCCTGTTGAACCTCCAGGTCTGAGGGCCATGTGGCATTTCTGGGAAGGCTCCTTTCAAAAGGGATACCATAAAAGCTCTAGTACCCTTCCCCAATCCCTAAGAATCTTAAATTATTCCTGCGCTGCCTAGTTTTATGGTCTTTAAGTTTCCACATCACATCCATCATCATTACTTCTTGGGATGTTTTCTGGGCACTCAACACATTAACCTCAGACTCAAGAAACTCAGTCTGCCCCTCAACCAAAGTAATCCTGTCCGCAATATCTGAGCAAGTTTTGTTTACTTTTCTGGCGGCTCCCTGCAGTTTTTTTGAAGCAAGGCGGGCACATCTGCTGTCACTCAGAGCTGCTTCCTGCAGTTGTTAAATAGAGTGAAAAATGAATGCACGTGATGGCTGTACTGTACTGGGCGAACCATTTGCTGTGGCATCTAAAACTTTGCCACTCGCAGTTAACATAGTCTCACTTTTTTCTTCAGGATGTACCTGCTGGGTAGCAGAGTAATCCAATGTCATCATGCAAGCGGTATTTCCATGGCACTCCCGCCCCTACCCTCCCTAGGGCTCATCTTTTTTTGTTTCCTCGGCTGGTGTTTATGTTGTGTTCCCATTTGGGGCGCTACTAAGACTAGAATCAGTGGCCAGATCATCCATAGGTGAGGAGCTGTTAAGGTTGGATATATCAGGCATTAATCAGTCAGTGAGAAACATTCTCCCCTGTATCTGGCGATCCAGCACAGTCAGACAGCCCACCTTCTGGCCTTGAACATACAACAACCAGAGGCTTCACAGTACTAGTTAGAGCTCGGTCACCACCACAACCCTTTACTATCACATTCCCTTTGAAGGGGGTCGCTTCCATTTCCACCACCTCTGTCATCACTTTGCGTCGTCCTTCCCCAGGTACAAAAATCAGCCCCTTACCTGTTTGGTGGTGAGCCTCTGGACTTTTGCCTTGATTACTCATGCTGATTCCAAACAGTCTCCATCCGCTCCTGCAAGGAAAGTAACCAGCGATGTGTCTTTACAGCTCACGGAGGTGGCAAGTCTGGATTCTGCCACTGCTGCAGAGTCAGTAGCGGCCTTGCTCGTCCTATCAATCTCTGCAGCCGAGCCTCTAGAACCTACTGTAGAAAATAGGTCCACAATTAAAGGCTGAGAAGTCCCTGGGTTCGGGTTCTGTTAAACACCGGGCAGATCGCTGTGTGTGTGTTTTATTTTTTAAAGCTCACACCACAGCTTCAGATTTAGCTCTCTTTACATCCTCTCCTTTATTTCCTCCCCATGATACTGGCCCGGGTCGATGATAGTCTGATATTGGGGCAGGGGCAGCGGCCGGTATCAGAATTCCAAGCCGAGATTTACTGATTTTTAGCCCCCTTCCTGCCGAGCCAACACCAGAAATAAGATCCGTGACGAACGGGCATTACACCGCACAGCGTCAGCCGCCTCAATGAGTACCAAACTGCCCAACAAGGTACTGGTGCACCGTCAAGTGCTACACCTTTACCGGCAAACTCTTCCAAGCATTACGTGGTCCTCTTACATCATTTCAAATTCCGACAATGCCTCCTCTTTGCACACCCTTGTCAGTTCAGCACCCTCACAACGGGTGAGCGGACCAAAAGAGGAGCAACGAACAAGCAAGGCGTGTTATTCAGGCACCATCTTGCTTCGCTGGTATTTTTTAACATTTCCAACTGTATTTATCCATATATATTTTTTGCCCATCTTATTGGTATTTATCCATATTTATTTTGTGTTTTAAGAATAAATGGAGCTGTAAAGTTGTATATTTCCATGTTTATTTAACTCATGGGTGTGTACTCCTAATGGATGCCTGTGATGGTTTAGCAAATTGGCAAAGGAGACACAGATGATTGATGGATGCAGAGCAAATCAAACATTCACCCCCAGTCAATAGATCTGGGTTAAATCCATCGTTCTTTTGCTCATCATGCCACCCTAGTTTAGATCCAGCCATATGCAAATCAGTCTTGACCCTGTGCATCATGGGAACAGTCCAGACCGAACCACCAAGCAGCCAGGTCCTCTCTAGACTGGAAACAAGCATCCTGGGACTGATTTCGGGGCATTAGCCAGGCTAGCTTGAATCTAGTGTAACAGTGAGCCTGGGACCCACGTCTGGACATAGCTGGCACACTTAGGGTGAGAAAGCAAAAGACACAGATGATGGACGGAATGCAGAGCAATTCAAACATTCAACCCCAGTCAATAGATCTTGGTTAAATCCATCGTTCTAGCAAATTATACAGCCATGTGTAACAAAACACTACACTCACAGGTACATATTAGCATTATACTACAAATTTATGTTAACGTATGCCTGGACTTGAGAAACTCTCATCCTGTTTTTTAACTCTGCATTGTGTTTATCTGCTCAGCTGTTGCCTGGATTTCATGAAAGACCGCATGGAAAGTCTCACAAGAAGCACCTTTTTCAGTATTTTTCAGCTCTTAAAAATATATACAGAAAGGAAACGCATTGTTTTCTGTCTGAGTTTATCTGTAAAAATCAGTAAAAACAGAAAACTGGAAGCCTAATTTATATTTTGTTAGAATAGTAAACTCTTGAAAGGAAGGGACTAGTCTCTGAACAGGAACTACTTACAGAATTGGGATGGACCTTGAGGAGTAATCACTGAACAGGAAGGGCTGACATCAGAAATTTTGAAGTGGTGCTTATGTTTGGTGCCAATCTTAGAAAGGGAACTATGTTTGGTAGTTTTCTTATTATCGCGTCTGGGTTTGTTGTCCGTCTGGGCAGGGTGCCTCCCTAAAGAAATGTTGAACTGAAGCTTGGTGCCAAGCCTGTTTCTCCCTGGAACCATAACAAAAACCGTTGTCATTTTGTGCTCCCAAGTGCAAAAGGTTTAACCAGTTTGTGGATACGAGGTACACCTTCCCTCAGTTTCCTCTGCATCCATAGCTCCATTTGGGAAGTGCTGGATTTTTTTATTGAAGGTAATCTCTGAATAGACCCATGTGCATACCTTGTTTGGTATTCAGTTGTGTTTTGCCTTGCTGGACGGATTGCATATAAATGAAAAAACATTCTGTATACCATTTGTTTTAATTTTCTTCTAGGAAATGCATGAAAATGTGAAGAAATGCAAAAACTTCTTAGCGACGCTCATAAAACTGGCATCTCATAATTCCCCTTCACCAGAAACTTCGAGAAATGTGAAGAGCCTTGTCCAGGATTTGTTGGTACATTATCTTCATTTTTATTCAAATAATTGATACATCGAATTTATAACGATTGGATTTAGGAGAAATGTGTATGTTATCTTGGAAATTAATGATATAACACAAGTGGTTTTGTCTAACATGCAGAAAGAGTTAAAGAATAATTCTCCATTACCACATCTTTCTTTTTGTACCAGTTCATACTACTATATGAATATATAGCAAGGACTGTGATGTAAAAGAAAGCAGCTTTGAGAAATGTAGATTAACATAATATGTTGGTCAGGTTTGCACATGAACCACTTTCTTGCAGTATTTTATTAAGGAGTTCTCATCCCGACTTAAAGAATATGCACGAAATTGGTGTGCTGTTTTTTTTTTAACTGGGTTACACCTACAGGTTCACTTTAGAGGTTCCTATGTTTAGATCAATCTGCAGCACATATGTAAAGGTAGTTTTACTAGTGAAACAAGGATACATCTTGAAGACTTTAAGCAACCACAGACATATCTTGGACCATTAAATGGGTTTGTCGATATTACCTATGTTAGAAGTTTTCAAGCCAAGATGCTACAGTGGCTATTAAAATATTTTGGACAGCAAGGAAAATGCTGAACACACATCTCCCAAATAAAGTGAGAGAGCTACCCTTCAAATAAAAGGAAAAGGGTTTGAATACCTTTCAACAAGAAAAGGTCCTTCTTGGGTATTCTATATATACGTATATATACCTATACTCGTGGAGGAGTGTGGCTCACTGATTAGAGCGGCAGACCCTGATGCAGAGGTCTGGCCCAGGACCAGGGTTCAATTCCCGTCGCGGCAGGGTCTTGAGCTCAAATGTCCGCGGACCCGATAATTCTCGGCGGGGTGCCTACTCTAATCATGGGGTCCCACGCTGCAACTCTGGGCAATAGCTTGCTTAGTCTCCACACCGGCCCTAATCGCTAAGGATGCCTGGCTTCACCAGAGGGGTGCCCAGGAGCTGGGCGCCTCACAGGAACAGGCTAGGACGGGTTCCTCAGCGGTTTATTCAGCGCGGGGACACACTGGTAAGTGTAACCATGCGCTTTATAAGCTTCACAATTACAATTACTTGTCATTTCTATTTTTCCTCACAAAACATTTAATCAACAATCTTCCATACTACCAACCTCGCTATGAGACCTGTTTATTGCAAAAAAATATTGGTCCTTTTATTAAAAATAGTGCAAACCCAAAGGGTTGTAAATACTGCCATCACCCACTATATAGTGGCATGCTTCTTAACAGGGCCGCTGCAACACCCTGGCGCAGACCAACGTACAGGGTGGAGCGCAAAAGAAAAACCATGTGTAGAGAAAAAAAAAGAATTCCAGGTAAAGGGATCCCTATTGCAGAAAAGAAAGGATATACAGCAGATAGGGTAATGGAGACGTTGCTTCTCTCATATACCCCATACACTTTTTTTTAATCCTGCCAAGTGGGACCCAGAATAAAGTAGTAGGGTACCTGCTTAGACCGTTTTATTATTGTTTCTTTTCTGCAACAGGACTCCCTATATCTGGAATTTAGTAAAGATGGTTTTTGAATTGTGTGTTTGAAAATCCCTCCATTAGAAAGTAGGCATTTCTTGTTTAACCATTCTGTGTGCCTCTTCCTGTTTGTTGATTGACTGTCTGGTTTCGGAGTGACAAGGGCTGAGAATTTGCATTCACTGTAGACAGCTCCTGGGGGTGGGGGGGGGAGGTGAGCATGGCCTTCCTTGATGACTCAGCTGAGCTGAATAGACCTTGGCTGCATTTAGAGTAGTGGGAGGAGTTTTCCTTGCAGCTGAATAGGTCCTGTCTCCCTTGCAAAATGCTGTCTCCATCCCCTGTGGTCATACTGCACCAGTGAGGACAGAACCGGTTTAGACTGGGCCCAGAGACCCTGGCACAAAAAAAACAAAGACAAAATGGGTTATAAGTAGTGGACCTTAGACCACAGAACTGTAGATCACTTCTGGAGAAGAGCTGGAAAGCTGTGAGAGGAGGAGTACCTCTCCTTTGCTGTGTGGGTTTGGCTTGCAGTTGCTGATTCTCCCTTTAAAGGACAAAGACTGGAACTTTGCTGAGACATCTGCTTGAAGAAGAACCGTCAAGGGCTTGTGGGTGCTGGTCTCCTGTTCTGAAGTTTCAGGGACACAAAGACTTCACCCCCAGCTCCCCTGAACTCTACTGCTGAGAGTTCTGACTGCCATTATCACAAATGTGGTCACCCATTAAAGTCAAAAGGACCTGGGTATCGTATGGTACAGAAAAACAATGGTCCCAGACTATTGTAATTTATAATTCCAAACGTATTTTTTTTTTTTTTTTTAAATATTTATTTTCCAATTTTAGTGTGCAAAACACAAAATAAAACAATACAACGAGCGACATCTCTGAATTACAGTTTACATATGGGCAACGCACCGTAGGAAGAAGTCTCAACGGCAGTGCAGCATAGATAGTCCAAATTCCAATCAAGGAGGGCAGCCGGAGCCGAGGCCAGCCGTCTCGTGCACAAATCGCTGAGCCCTACTTCATGTGCAATGATTGTCGCATAACAGGAACCACCCGCAACAAACCTCCCTCCCACCCCTCCCATCCCTCCCCCCCGTGGTGATGACAGCCATTCATACATACGGACACACTACTCTTGTTTAAAGTTGAAATAGGTGGAGTGCACGCACCGAGGAAGGGCAGACTGCCGAGGGCAATCCTCGTGAAAGGAATCGGACTAGAGGGCCCCAGCGAAAGATGAAGTTCTTAAAGTGCCCCAGAAAGATGTCCGCCACTCTCTCTACACTCAGGAGTCTCCACAGCCTCGCGTGCCAGAGGGAGATCGCTGGAGCAGTCGGCGTCTTCCAAGCTGCCGCCAGGGTGAGTTTAGCCGCCCCAAGGCAGAGCGAAAGAATTTGCTTATCGGCTCTTGTTTGGTGCGTAAGATCTGGGTCCCGAAGCCCGAGTAGGACATGTTCTAGTGAGGTAGATATCGGGTAGCCAAGGATGTCCTTGAGGTGGGACAAGATCTCCTCCCAATAAGGGCGAATGACCGGGCAATCCCACCAGATATGGCGGAAATCCCCCAGGAACCCGCATCCCCTCCAACAGCGGTCGGAAGAGGATGGAAAGATGCGGTGCAGTTTGGATGGGTATAAGTACCAGTCCATCATCGTTTTGAGGTGGGCTTCTCGCAGCGGTACCGAGCGATTGTGCGCCGAGATGTCCCGCCAGAGGCCTGTCCATTCGGCCTCGGAGATGTCTCTCCCGATCGTTTCCTCCCAGTGTTCCATATAACGTGGGCGGGGCGATGTTGCCATAGTGAGCAGCAATTTATAGAGAAAGGAGATGGCCCCCTTCATGGTGGTAGTGCGCAGAAGGAAGGCCTCGAAGGTGGAAGGCGGTCTCGTAGCAGCATCACCCGTCCCTGGGGAGGTGGCCCAGTGAAGGAGTTGGAGATGGTGATATTTTTCAGACGGGGGAACCCCATAGTCCCTCATGCAATTAGCGAAGGTGAGCGGCACGGTGCCATGGAAAAGGTGAGTAAGTGCTCGACAGCCTCCCTCACGCCACAAACGAAAGGGACCCTCCTGCAATGCGGGGGGGAAGGCCGGGTTGAAATGAATAGGGGTGAAGGGCGACGGAAACGTCGTCCATTGATCATCGCCCGAGACTGTGTCCCATACTTTCTGGACCGTGCTGGTAGGGGTACTGATATAAGCATTCCTAGGCCTGTCACGCTTGGACTTCCAAGCTAGATCCCATATGGACCGACCGGCGACACTCCTGTCCATATGCAGCCAGTGTTTCTCTGAGAGCTGCTGGGACCATTCCACAAGAACTCGCAGTTGCGCCGCTTTATAATACAGGTGCATATCGGGAAGACCAACTCCTCCATCCGACCGCAATCGGCGCAATGTAAAGAAGGAAAAGCGGGCGCGCCCATCCTGCCAGATGAAGCGGAGCATCAGGGTTTTGAGGCGTCTAAAAAACTCTAGGTCCAGCGGAATGGGGAGGGCCTGGAAAACGTAGAGGAACTTAGGGAGGAGAACCATCTTAATGGCGTGTATCCTACCTAGCCATGAGATGTATTTGGGTTTCCAGCGGGCTAAGTCAGCTCGAATGGACGTCAGCAGCGGAGGGAAATTTGCCGCGAACAGGCCCCCTACGGTAGGTGTTAAGCGGACCCCCAGATATAAGAGGAAGCCGGTCGCCCAGGACAGGGGGGTCAAAGGGCGTACCCGCTCCACTTCAGCCGATGATAGTGTGAGGTTTAGAATGTACGACTTCCCAAAGTTTACCTTAAAGCCGGCTACCTCCTCAAATTCGGACAGGACCCTCTGAACGTGTGGGAGCGAGTGGGCAGGATCTCCTATGGACAGTAGAACGTCATCTGCGAAGAGTGAGATTTTGTGTTGCTCTCCCGTGAAGGGAAGGCCTCGTATCCCTTCATGCCGCCTTACCACCATCGCCAGCGGTTCAATGCCAAGCGCAAAGAGCAGAGGGGAGAGGGGACAGCCCTGCCTAGTTCCGCGGGAGTGGGAGAAGAAGGGTGACAGATGGCCATTAACGGCTACTCTGGAGCGGGGAGTACTGTAGTTCGCCTGGATCATCGTGATGAATTTGTCCGAGAAACCGAAGGCCGAGAGGGTACTAAACAAAAACCCCCAATCCACGCGATCGAAGGCCTTCTCCGCGTCCAATCCCACTAGCACCGCCGGGATGCGGAATCTATCGGCCTTTTCGATCAAATGGATCACCCGGCGTAAGTTATCGTGGGTCTGGCGTCCCGTGATAAAGCCCGACTGGTCTGGGTGGATGAGGACCGGCATCAGCTCCTGGAGTCGTCGTGCAATAATAGACGAATACAATTTCGCGTCGATGTTCAAAAGGGCAATCGGTCGGTACGAAGAGCAACTAGCGGGATCCTTCCCGGGTTTAGGAATGACCGAGATCACTGCCTCAGCCATAGAGCCAGAGATACAGCCAGACTCCGCCATCGCATTGAAGAGATCCACTAGGTGGTCACAGATCTCGGTGGCGAAGGTCTGATAAAAAAGGGCGGTATATCCATCCGGTCCCGGCGCCATGTGAGGCTTCAGGGCCTTGATGGCGTCCAGAACTTCCTCCCGGGAGAAGGGAGCCGTCAAGCATTCGTTTCGGTCCGCAGAGACTTGAGGCAGTGATAGGTCAGCCAGATATTGCCGTTGTCTTTCGGGATCGCGATCGTCACCACTATAGAGATCAGCATAGAAGCGGCCAAACAGGGCTGCCTTGTCCTTGTCGCGGTGAAGGGGGACCCCTAATCCGTCCTGCATGCTCCCAATGTATTCCCTTTCTCGTTTGTCTCGGAGTTGACGGGCCAAGTGTCTCCCCACCTTGTTACCCTGCGTGTAGGAAGATTGGCGCAGCCGCAGCAGAGTAAATTCCGCCCTATTGTTGTAGTGGGCCCTTAATTTACCCCGCACCGCAGTAAGGGGGCGAAGGGTGAGCCGGGAGGGGTTCAGTTTATGTGCCGCTTCTAGGTCGGTCAGCTCAGCCTCCAGCTTCTCACGTTCCGCTCTCCGCAACCTGTTAAGATTAGCGTTGAGAGCTAGGCACGTGCCTCTCAGAGAAGCCTTACAGGCATCCCAGGTCGTGAAGATGGAGGTGTCCGAGATCAGGTTCAGTGTCCAGAAATCGCGGATGGCCTTTCGTAACGCCTTGCAAGAAGTGTCATCCCGGATTAAGGCAGCGGGGAAATACCATTTGCGCAATCCGTCGCCTTTCGCTGACCAGCGCAGCCCAAGGACCAGTAAGCTGTGATCTGAGACAGAGAGTGGAAAGATGCTGGAGTCGCGGACATCGCCCCGAAGGGCTTGGCTTAGAAAGACATGGTCTAGCCTGGAATAAGAGCGATGGACAGCAGAAAAGAAAGTGTAGTCTCTGGAGTGAGGGTGCAGTGAGCGCCAACTATCCATCAAACCCATTTCACCTATTTTACGCTGCGTGGCTGAGGAGAACGTGCCGGCATCGGCTCTAAGGGTGCCTGAACTATCCAGGGTTTTGTCCCACACCATGTTAAAGTCACCAAGAAGAAGCAAATTACCCTCAACAAAGTTCTCAATTTTTCGCAGCAGCTCCTGGAGAAAACTATTCTGCCCCAAATTAGGGGCATACACCACCACAAATGTACAAATCTTTTTAAACAGCAATCCCTTGACCATCAACCATCGTCCCTCCCTATCACCCTGCATCCCCAGTGGCTGAAAATGAAGGGCCGCTCGAAACAGAAGGGCCACCCCCCTATGTTTGGTGGCAGCTGAGGACCTATAGATAAGCGGAAAGTGCCTATGTTTAAGGCGGAGCTCATCTTTACGCGCCAAGTGGGTTTCCTGCAGACCCACCACGTCAAGCTGATGGTCAATCAAGTATTTCCATATTTTTTGGCGCTTTTGTTGCGAGTTCAAGCCCTTCACATTCCAAGTAGCAATATTAAGTGACATAGAAGGAAAGTAAAGTCACCCGCTCTACAGTCACCACAACCATCCGCCTCCCTGAAGCAGCCAACACAGCATTCTCACTCCCCCAGTCCCTCCAGCAACCAGCAACCCCCTCTCCAACAACAACACTCAGAACAACCCACGCAATCCTGTCATCACCACCCCACCGCACAACCCACCCAAACACCCCAACCCCCAGTCCCACCCTCACCCCAACAGACCCCCCCCGCATTCAACATTGCCGAACCCCACCAACCCTCAAAAGCGGGCAAACAATCCCAGATCTCAGCGGCATTTACAGCGCTCAACCTCCAGGGCCCACCCAACCCCCCCCCCACCCAACCCCAATTCTTATTTCTTATTTATTTCTTTATTTCGGCCGACGGCCATAAAAGACACACATATATACATTCATTAACTCATATATTAGAATTGAATACGTGCATCAAATCATTTAAGACAATAATTTCAATAATACGTTGCAAAATTAATTTTCACCAGTTAAATCAAAAACATCATTTCATTCAGCGGGGAAGTACAATTTTTAGCAGCAAGGTTCACTGTTTAAAATCAATCCATCTTCAAAGCACCTGTCCCAATTTCTTTCGGACAATAAAAACTGAGTGAAGAAACCTACTGATACTAAATACAATGAACTGTGCAGTATTTGTTTTTAGGATCCTGTATGCTGTAGAACATGATCTAGTTCCTAAAAGAACACACATAGGTTTGAGCCATCTTTTTCGAGCTTTCAGGTATGCTTTACATATAAACAACATATGGACCTCATTCTCCTTGCATAAATCTGAACACATAGGGCATCTCTCATTTGTACTCTTAGGACAATCCAGTTTTTTATTTGTCCAACGCTCAATGTTGGAATTCAGCATGAGGTTCCCATACCTGAACTTCAGGAAGAGAGTCTTAGCAAGAGGAGGCTCTATTTCGTCCAGGAAGGATTCAAAACATGGTTCGCTTTTGAAGGTTAAAAAATTTTTAGTTAAGGTGCCAATTCTACTGTCATGAACATGTCTGTCGTTCATAAAGCACCAATATGCTCTTTTTACTGTATTTTTAGCAAAAGCTGGTAAATTCTCTGGGTTTTCCCAGAACGAACTCAGACCCAGATTATCAAACCATTTTTTAACATGCCCGAACCACCGAAGGGAATTGAAAGAGTCTAAATTCAATACTTCTTGAAGACCATTTCTGTAATCTACCAGTTCCGGAGTGGACCAAATCCTTATCCAGAACATTAGTGGTCTTATGATAGTTAGGTGGTCGGTTCGTTTGAAGTTCAAATCGAGATGGAGAGGTATTAGTGGTGTGCTGGTTGGGACCTTTACAATTGTTCTCATGAATTTATTATCAAGGCCTTGAAAACTCTCCCTGGCCCAAGGTCCCCATATCTCAGCCCCATATAAGGCTGCAGATTGAATTTTAAATTTAAAAAGTTCAAGTACGGGAGTTATGCTTTTACTTGTACTAGCATTCAATCTACAGATTATAGGTTTTGCATTATGGGCGTATGACACCTTACTTTTTTCGATTTGAGCCTTCCATGTTAACTTAGAATCGAGTACTACCCCCAGATAAGTAAAATTCTCCACAGTACCTAAAGTTTCCCCATTCAGGGTCAGGTTCCCTCTATCCGGTCTAATAGGATTTAAAGCCATACATTTTGTTTTATCAACATTTATTTCTAGCCCTTTGGTCACACAGTAGCTGCTGAAGGAGTTTAAGAGTGCCTGGAGGCCCTTCTTGGTTTGGGATATTAAGATGGTATCATCCGCGAAGAGCAACGCGGGCACTCTCTCTCCATTCAGCTGTGGTGAGTCATTACTGCAAGCATTAAGGTAATCAGGCACATCATTGACAAAAATAGAGAACAGGGTGGGGGCCAAGACGCATCCCTGTCGGACACCACGCTTGATCGGGATATCTCGCGTCAGTTCACCTTTCGGACCCCACCTGATGTTTGCGTGATTTCTAGCGTGCAATTCAATAATGTGGACCAAGAGACTTTCTGGCAGACCGGCTGTGTTTAACGATCTCCATAGCAGATTGCGAGGAACAAGGTCGAATGCCGCCCTCAGATCGATAAAGGCTACATACAGATGACCTTTCCGAATGTGAACATACTTCCAAAACAGACAACAAAATCTAAAGACCTGGTCTATCGTACTGGTCTTAGACCTAAAGCCTGCCTGAAATTTGGAAAGTATAGCCGACTCCTCCAGCCAGTCATTTATCCTAAATAGTAGATGCTTGGCATAAAGTTTTTGCAGAATGTCCATTAAACTAATAGGTCTGTAATTAGAGGGAACAGATCTTTTTCCCTTTTTAAAAATCGGGACAACTTCTGCTGCGCGCCAACTATCAGGAAAATTACAACTTATGGACAGAGCATTAAACAAACGATTAATATAGGGTGCCCAAACTTCAGGTACATGTTTATAGAGGTCACCCGATATTTTATCTGGGCCGGGAGCTTTGTTATTTTTTAGTTCATTAATTGCCCTATATGTTTCTTCCAGAGTAAAATCAAGACATACAGGTAGTGAGAGTGAACATGGGAGCTCCTCTTCCTTACCATTATCATATGGTTTGTACAAATTGGAAAAGTGCGTCACCCATGTCATTTCATCAATGAACGAGTCCCTCACAGGTCTACCAGCATGCCCCCCATTTGCAACCAACCTCCAAAAGCCAACATTATCGTTATGTTTTGCAGCAGACAGCATGTCAGCCCAAATTGACTCTTCCCATGTTTTCTGCGATACCCTTTGGACTCGCTTATACTCCTCCCTGGCGATTCTAACATCATCTTGGGTTTTACTTCTGATCGCATATAGGAGCTTTCTCTTAGCCATTTTACAAGCATGATCATACCAAAGTTTTCCGTGGCATCCCACGCGTACATTTTGCTGTTTCTTCCTCGGCAATTTAGACATATAGACTCTTAATTCATTAAAAAAGACCTTGTGTAGCTCAACAAAGTGGTCACAATTATCAGTAGACAAAGGTTGTCCTACAAGGGGTGTAAAGGTCCTGTCAAACAATGAATAAACTGCAGCCAGGGTCTTACCCTCACTTAAAAGATGTGGCCATTTTAAAGCACGTCTATTATTATTAATTGTATGTGCCTGCTCACATTGGACATCAGCAACTACCTTACATAAGGCGGGACCGTGGGTATCTCTAATTATATGAGGATCAATAAAAAGTTCCAGAGGAAAATGATCACTCTCAACCCTTGATGATACTTTAAAATCAATCATAAAATGCCAGATAATTAAAGAAACAAGAATAAAATCTAGTCTACTTTTTGATTTCCCAAAGGTAGGTTGTTTTATAAAATCTGAGGGAAGGCGACCATTGCACGCTCTAAGGCCATGATCAACTGTTAGCCTCAGTAATTGAACCGCCAGAGTGGTACACGGGACATAATTAACGGTCTCAAGCTGAGGGATATTATATGCTTGATCCTCATCTTGGAAGACATCGGAAATCCCAAGGATCGGTTCGAAATTACAATTCAGGTCACCCCCTAGTATTACAGGGACTTCACCCACCACCCTTTTCAAAAAGGTATCCAGGATTTCCAAGGTGGACGAAACCTTGGAATGCCCTGTCGGTCTATTATAGACATTAATAATGTAGTATTCACCCCCATTGGTCGATACGATTTTTAGAGCCAAAATGTCAGGGGTTCCTGTATCTATGAGATCAACTCTTATGGCTAGAGTCATTTTAAGCCATATGATCAAACCCCCACATGGCCTTCCCCTATCGGACTGGGTGGCCTTGATACCAAAAGTTTTGTATCCCATCCTGTGCGGGATATCCAATGCCCAAGTTTCTTGTAATAGGCAAAAATCGCTGGTGTCGACATAATCTGCCCATTCTGGGTCTTTCAGATTTTTGCCCACTCCAGCGATGTTCCATGACAGGAAAAACAGATGTGGGATTGACTCACTGCCAGGGGAATGAAATTCGGCATTAGGAAACATTGGTGCCGAGGGGGGGGCTACACTATCTTGCTGTGGGTCATCTAACCTTATTTCTACGTCCATAATTGGTACCCCGGGTAATAAGCTAGTCTTAGCACCAGCGCAATCCTCAACATTATCAATATGTGCTAGGGTCAAAGTTGGATAGCTTTCCATATGTCCATGATTGTGATCAGACATTACGGGAGGACTTACAAGAGGCCCTGCCATCAGAGTTGCAGAGGCCATTGATTCTACATTGGGCGTTGGTTGCCTTAAAAGTCAGTCTACCTCCTCAAGGCTGCCAAACCTATTCTGGGTAGGTAGACCATTCCAGCACATAAAAGAATCTTGGTAATTGGAGGGATAAGTCCTCCAAGGATGGCGCTGTACCAGGGTCCAACCATCGTGCTGTAGTTTTTTAGGAGGTGGAGGGTAAAAAAAAGACAAAAGTCTAGGGATAACACAAGAACCTTCCCCATTGGGACAAGAACAAATATAACGTGCTGTATGTGGGTCCTCAAAGGTCACCACTACACAATCTCCAACCACAGATTTCTTTGTAGGGCCCACCCAAGGAACACGTCGTACCATCAGCACTCTACTCTTCCTACCATTAGGAATTGCACGGTTTGCATTGAGCCAGTGCATTGTCTTGTTCTTCAGGGACCAATGGTTCTCGTGATGGCCATTTTCAAGCTGAGAAACACCCGTCAAAACAACCACGTAATCATTTGCCTCTGGGGGAAGATCAATATAACCCCCTCTAAAATTATTCTTTACAGAAGTACCCTGGGAATACTGTTGGCGAGATTCTGTGGGGCATGGTTTAGTAGGAGGGACTACAGTAGAGTTTAGGATGGGTACAGAACAAGAACGGGAGGGGACAACAGGTTTAACAAATTCGGCAGTTTGGTTCACACCCACAGTTCGTGGTTTCGGAACTGGACGTTCCGGTGGTAATACAGGTGGAGGAAAAGAGGATACCTGTGGAATCGAGTCCTCTACCCCAATGCCCTGATTTTCTAGACTTCTCAAGCCAAGAGTGGCCAAAGCTATAATGCTTTTCTCCATCTCCAACAAACTGTTTTCAATGGATGAGAGTCTATGAGCAAGAGGGGAGAGTAGTTTCTTGAGTGTTTCCCAAACTATGCCTATAAATTCCCCGTCCTTCCCTTCCTTCCCCTCCTGGCCCTCAACAGTTAAGCCCCCCTCTTGAAGTGTGGTAAAGGTTTGAGTGGGTACTAACTCCCCCTTGGCACCTTCTGAATGTATCTGTTCCTTAGGGATAATCCCTTCAGTTGTTTTGGGGATTTGTACAGGGGGCGGTTTTGATTTCTGTGCCACCGCAACTCTTGCCTTTTTCCCATAATAGGTATACCGGGAGGTCTTTTTCCTTTTTGGGAAATTACCCAAATTTGAATCAATTCTAGATGAGTTAAAAATTACAGGGTCGGGGAAATTAGAGCTGGTGACCTGCGTGTCAGCAAAAGTTTTTGCAGTTGCTGGGATAGAAAAATTAAAACTAACATTCTTCACAGGAGACAATACAGGTGGAATCGTATCACCAGCATCAACAATTGGCTCTACAACCTGTGAGGCAAGTTGTAGAGTTGGAACCTGGTGAACCTCTGCCTGCACGACTAATGACTTGAGGATGGCAGGTCGCTCCGGGGTAACAGCAGTAGCTATGTGCCCCAATGAAGATTTTTTTGAGAGAGTAATTACCTCCGATAATCTTCTAGCGGCTGCCAACTCGAGAGAAACACGAGTCTGCAGTTTAGAAATTTCCTCATCAAAGGCCAGGTTGGTACGAGTAATAAAATCATCCATTGGGCCACTGATTGAAGTGTTTCCCTTACCAGTCTTGCTACGGGTTATCCTAACGGACATATTTATAGACAATAAAACCTAAATAAAACCTCCTATGAATTATAGTTATTACTAACAGCATCAACCACAATTTAACAATATAGCCAAATGGGCGAAAGAGGGTAGGCCGGTCCAGTCCTCGGCCGTCCTCGAACGGCCTCAAACGGCCCAGTCTTTGCCCTGTCTTCGCCCGGGCTGCGTCCCGCGCTGCGGGAGGCGGAAGATTTAATATAGGGGGCGTGGGGGGCGGGCCAGCAGGGAGAGCGGACCGGAAGCTCTCCGTCGGTCTAGCAGGGACTTCTGGGAAGTGAAGTCCCTGCACGCTCGCAGCCCCGCTGACGCCTCGCGCCCACAGCCGCCTTACCGCCACAAAAAGATGCTCTGCTTGTCCGGTGACCGCAGCCTGTGAAGCGGCACCCGCGAAGCGGGTGCGGCGAAGAGTGGGCTTGGAAAGCTGGTCAAAGGTGAGGTGAGCTAAATACCGCTGTGCTGTGCCTTGAAAGTTAAAAGCTGCCGCTGGTTCTGGAATGGTGTCCCATACGTTGGCGGTTGGAAACTCCTCTTAAGCACCTCGTGGGGGGGGCGGGGGGCGGGCCAGCAGGGAGAGCGGACCGGAAGCTCTCCGTCGGTCTAGCAGGGACTTCTGGGAAATGAAGTCCCTGCACGCTCGCAGCCCCGCTGACGCCTCGCGCCCACAGCCGCCTTACCGCCACAAAAAGATGCTCTGCTTGTCCGGTGACCCCAGCCTGTGAAGCGGCACCCGCGAAGCGGGTGCGGCGAAGAGTGGGCTTGGAAAGCTGGTCAAAGGTGAGGTGAGCTAAATACCGCTGTGCTGTGCCTTGAAAGTTAAAAGCTGCCGCTGGTTCTGGAATGGTGTCCCATACGTTGGCGGTTGGAAACTCCTCTTAAGCACCTCGTGGGGGGGGCGGGGGGCGGGCCAGCAGGGAGAGCGGACCGGAAGCTCTCCGTCGGTCTAGCAGGGACTTCTGGGAAGTGAAGTCCCTGCACGCTCGCAGCCCCGCTGACGCCTCGCGCCCACAGCCGCCTTACCGCCACAAAAAGATGCTCTGCTTGTCCGGTGACCGCAGCCTGTGAAGCGGCACCCGCGAAGCGGGTGCGGCGAAGAGTGGGCTTGGAAAGCTGGTCAAAGGTGAGGTGAGCTAAATACCGCTGTGCTGTGCCTTGAAAGTTAAAAGCTGCCGCTGGTTCTGGAATGGTGTCCCCAACCCCAATTCAAAAACAGAGACAAAAAAATGTACTTAGCAGTCCCACCGAGGAGTAAGTCGTAGTGGTCCGCCGAGGTTGGGGGATGTGGTGTCCAAGGCAGGACCCCACAGGCCACGGCACGGGGTGTCTTCTCCAAAAGTACACTAAACCCACGTTACCTGGCAGGACGTGCCCCTCCGGCACCAACCAGTTGGCGGCTCAAGGATCAAGCGGCACCAGAGCTTTGTTGGGAAGGCGCCAAAGTTGCTGAGGCCACCGACGCCACCGCATTCCCCCTTTCCTGCAAGCTAGCCACACGGTCAGGCCGCCCACGATCCGCGGCCCGGCCCACTCTCTGCCATGAGGAAGAACGCCTGCGTCGCCGCCGCGGCGATCCGCCAGATTCCCGTGAGGGGGCCTCCTCCTCCAGCCCCAACAACTCTTTAGCCGCCTGGAGAGACCGGATCTGCTCAAGCCTATTCTCCCACCGGAAGATGATGCGGAAGGGATGACCCCACGAATAGGAGATGTTGCGGTCCCGAAGGAAGGCGGTCACCAGGCGGAACCTCCGCCGTTTCTGGAGGGTCGACGCCGCCAGGTCCTGGTACAGCTGCGGACGGTGTTCCCTGAATTGCAAGGAAGGGATAGTTCGCGCTTTCCGTAGGATCCTCTCCTTGAGCTGAAAATCGTGCACGCAGGCGAGGATGTCCGGTGGGGGTCCCCCTCCCCTTCTAGGGAGACCGACCCTGTGCACTCTGTCCATTCTGACTTCCTGGACATCGGCGTCGTCCAGCACTTGCAAGAAGAGAGCCTGGACATAACCCCGCAGATCGCCCGCTTCTCCGTCCCAGGGCACCGCCCGAATACGGATGTTGTTCCGGCGGGACCGATTTTCCAGATCTTCTGAATGGGCCTGGAGATCCAGATTGTGCTCCGTGAGCCTAAGAACGTCTTGCTGCAGCTGATGGACATCGTTCGCGACATTCTGGTCATGGTTCTCCAGAGTGGCCACCCTTTCACCTATGCCATCAACGTCCCTCCGCACTTCACGAAGGTCCGATGCTAGTTGGGCACGAAGTTCAGAAATGTCCTCCTTGATAGAGGCAAGGAGTTCCGTCATAAAGGTCTTGGTCGCAGGGGCCTCATCGTCCGAGGTCCTGGGTGACCAGCTGGGTGTGGGCGACGGCGGTTGTTGAGAGGCCCTTGCTGCGCCATCCCTTCCTGGCTTCCCCTTACGCAGCGCGGAGGACATCGCAGTATCTCTGGGGGGGCAACGGTCACCTCTCCGGTATGTACAAGGCCCGCAGTTCCAGCACCGGAAGAGCGAATCCGTCGCCGGTTCCCTCCCAGTCAGGGTTCTCTAAGAGTAGGGTACAGTCCTTATCCCAGACGTCCGTAGATGGTACACCACCTTCGGGGGCTGCGCCGCCGTCTCCGCCGTTAGCGTCACCAGGGCAGGGGACCCTCCGCGTTCACGGTCTCGGCCTAGGCCCAGCGTGCCTCAGCCAAGCAATGCAACACGATTCGCCACCCAGTAGTCGAGGCGCCAAGCTCACCAGTCAGCTTCCAAGGAGGGTCACCCCCGCGACGGATCGGTACTGCAGGCCAAACGATCCAGGGGACCGCTCTACAGCAGGGCCCTCTCAATCTCCTGGAGTCTTCAGGGAGGCAGTGGGGAAAGGGTGGTGCCGGTACCAAGCTCTTATCATCTGCTGGGCTACAGGCACGCTGCACGTCCCCGCCCACCCGGAGTAGCCCCACCAAGCTGCGGGGGGTAGATGCTAGGCCAAAGGCCGGAAGGCTCCACCGTCGTGGTTCCACCCACACGTCTATCCTCTCCTCGCGCTATGCTGGGGGCCCGAGCCAGCCCGGCCCCCAGGGCCCGGAGTCACAAGGTTCGATCTGCCAGGGAGGGTGCTCCTCCGGCCCTCCGCACGGCCCCTCCGCTAGATGGCCCGACAGGGCAGGACGACGAGGGACCAGGTAGCCGGGCCTCCTCTCCTCCGGGTGCACTGCGCCTCAACCGAGCGGGGAGCACAGGCCCTTCAGGTAGGCCAGGTCGGGGATCACCAGGCCGCAGGTCGTCAAGGCTCCGCAGCTAACAGCAGGTCCCCCGGCAGTTACCAAGCCCAATCCGCCGGCAGGGGCCCACGATAGGACCTCGCCTTGTGAGCGCGCGGCAGGTGCAAGCCGAGGCGGCGGGGAGCAGCACCGCGGCCTCCGCGCTCGCAGGACCCAGCCGGCCCCACTCACCGGCACTCGTCCGCCGATCGCTGCGGGACCCCCAGGGCGGCCACTCTCCCCCAAGCGCAGGACCAGCTTCAAACAAGCGATGGGGTGGGGGCCAAGCTCTCCGAGGCAGCCGCGGCTTCGCTTCTCGTCCGGCCTCGCTGTAGCAGAGCAGGGAGTCCGGCCCCATCTCCCACGCAGGGCCGAGGCTCGCTGGGCCGCAGTTCGCCGTCGCTCTCCAGACCGCCTCCAGGCAGCCCCTGCTCTCAGCCGCAGGACCGGACCTTACTCCACCGTGACGGTGGTCCTCCGCCGGCCACCGAGAGGTGAACAGCTCGCCGCAGGATATGCTGGACAAAGCTGAGCTGGGTTAGGCGCCGGAGGGACACGAGAGAGCGTCCTACTCTGTCGCCATCTTGGCCACGCCCCCCTCCAAACGTATTTTTAGTATAGTCAGTAAGGCACATAGGATCATAGGCACACACAGAAAGAACACTTTCAAAGGAGGACTGATACCATAGGTTTATTCAGTCACAAACAGGAAATATATCAGTTGAAACACAATTAGTAATTTCAATACACATCATTTGGTGGTTATCATCAGCGAAAAAGAAGTACATGGAAAGTTGGTGCTCATGTGAAAGAATAAAAAAAAAAGAGGGAACGGTTGGAGATTCGAATGTTTGTGGATACACAAAGGAGGCCTATGATAATTGAGAAACAGTCTCCCTTATAATATTGCAGCCTACCCCTATAGGTACAGTAGCGTACAAAACGTTAGTTAAACTTGTTGTAATTCACAGTGTAACTTCATCTGTGAAACAGGAGAAGGGTGCAGAAATAGGGTGTAGGCATAAAAAAATGTGTCTGTTTCGACCCTATAGCGTAAGGGTGGGTGTAGTCCTCAGCAGCGGGTCTTCTTCAGGACGGGGGTGGGGGTATCTGAAAATAACCGGGAAATTAATCTCAGGTGCCTGGATCATATCAAAAAGTGCCTACAATGAAATTTAAATAATGATCTCACCATGTAAGGTGAGTACCAAGGGCTGTGGCCTCAAGGAAAGGAAATTAACGAGTCCTGTAGGTTCATCAGGGAAGGAGGGAAAATGTCCCTACAGTAAAAACCAAACACATAAATGAAAAACAAATAAGCAAAGAAGGGAGACGCACAAAAGCGTTAGGGCAATGTGGTGGAGCCCGGAATGAAACGTAGACTCACCCATTCTTGTAGAGATGCGGTGTTCTTGAACTGTAAATGTAAGCTGTCCTAAGGCCTGAACAGTAAAACGTAGCGTGCGTGGTTCTGCGGGGGAAAGGGCAAGCTAAATTAGGAACGAACGTGGCAAACGGGCACGTGAAAGCTCTAAAAACACGCGGTCATACAGGCGCACCAAAACGTCCTGCTCACTTGACCCGCGGTCATAGGGGCGCTTTTAAAGTGTTTGAGGCCCACCGGGGTTTACCTTGTATTAGATCATGGGTACTCACAAACTTTCTCTCGGGGGGCCAAATTTACAGTGTGGTTTGTGTCCGAGGGCCTCACCGGTGGGGGCGGGGTCGGTGGGGGAGGGGGCGGGGCTAGAGCAACAAAAAACTGTGACCATGAGGTTGTACACAGGTCCCTGCAGCGGACGCCTTCGTCCACTGAGCTACCAGACCCGGTATATGGGTGTGGGTGTGTGTGTGTGTGTGTGTGTGTGTGTGTGTGTGTGTGTGTATATGTATATATATATGTATATATATATGTATATATATATATGTATATATATATATATATATATATATATGTATGTATATATATATATATATGTATGTATATATATATATATATATATATATATATATATATATTCACTGAAAAAACCATAGGTTATAGACCATATATAGTTAGGAATTAGCATTTACAAAACCTTGAAAATTCACTGAAAAAACCATAGGTTATAGACCATATATAGTTAGGAATTAGCATTTAAAAAACCTTATTTTACTCACACAAAACCATTGAAATTCCATATATAGTTAGTTGCACTAACTATATATCGCGCACCCGCAATCCACTGCTGATCATGTCACATATTACATCATTCATGACATGGTCAGTGACATCACTGATGACATCACTGATGACAACATCCAGTGATTATGTGTTTCTGTAAAGTTTAAATATGTTTTACATATTGAAGAATGAGTGGATGTATAAGTGTCTGAATGAAGGTTTTAGTAGGTGCGTGATTGACTGCATGAGTGAGTGATTAAATGCGTCTTACTGAATGCACGGGTTAGTGACTAAACTGTCTAAAAGTGTGCATCAGTATGTCTGTTGTTGTGCAAGCTGCTGCATGTGTTGATCAGTAGCTATATAAGTAGCTATATGGGTTATTGATTGGTTGCACAGTATTTGTATGGGAGACTGAGTGTGTGTATGGCTGGCTGGGAGGTGTGTGACTCTGTGCAGATCAATGTGTACTTGTATCAGTGATTCTATAAGAGAGTAACTATGTGTTAGTATATGTTTCAAAAATGTAAGGTGTTCTGTGTTTAACTGTATAGATGAGAAAATGGAAGTGTGATTGATTCTTTTCAGGACTGACTAGGTGTGTGAGTAACTCCATGGATGAGTGGCAGAGTGTGAGTGTCTGTATAGGTGTATGAGTGCATATGATAGTGTTGTAAAGATGAGTGATTGTATGTATGAATGATTGTATGAGTGAATGTGTGTGTAGACATAGGAATCAGTGACTGCGTATGTAGTAACTAGTATTGGTGTGTCAATGGTTTCAAAAATGATACTCTCTATTTAACACTGGGTGTAACGGAGGTTATATTAGAGTGTGAGGAGATGCATTGTATTATCACATGAATGATATCATCAGTGATGTGATCATTGATGTCAAGTGAGATGTCATCAGTGATGTCATTTGAGATGTCATCAGTGATGTCATCAGTGATGTCACTGACCATGTCATGAATGATGTAATATGTGACATGATCAGCAGTGGATTGCGGGTGCACGATATATAGTTAGTGCAACTAACTATATATGGAATTTCAATGGTTTTGTGTGAGTAAAATAAGGTTTTTTAAATGCTAATTCCTAACTATATATGGTCTATAACCTATGGTTTTTTCAGTGAATTTTCAAGGTTTTGTAAATGCTAATTCCTAACTATATATGGTCTATAACCTATGTTTTTTTCAGTGAATTTCATTGGTTTTTTAACAGCTAATATCTGTAGCTGTAAAATGTATTCTTCTTTAAATCCAAAAATATATTTTATATGTTTATTAATAACTTTTTTTTTAAATATTTTTTTTTCTTCGTTCCCGCTTCGCGAATCGGGAAGCTTCCCGTGAGCTGACCTTGATGCCGCGAAATAGACCGCGAGCCGGTAAACGTTTCTTTACCGCAACTGCCGCGTTAGAAAACAACATCGTGACGCCTCCCGTCCGCATGACGTTTCGCGTTGTCGCGTGATACGTCATATGACGTGCTACGTTAGCGAACTCGTACGCTTACCGAGTCGCAAAGCACAGGTTTCTGGAAGCAAACCGGGAGGCCCTGCAAAGCGCGTAACGTAAACACAGCAGGTCATGTGACTTGGTAATAACACTTTTCATTGGTTCATTTCACTTTCGGTTTCCTAATGATGTAAGACTAGGTCATATGATCTAAAATGAACACTTTTCATTGGTTGATTTTTTTTCCCAAATGGTGAAAATCCCTCCTTCTTTCCTCACTCTGACTTTCATCATTGTGAGAGAAACACCCTTTGTTACCAGTGAGCAATGGCTTCTTTACTAGCTTCAGCTGGTGCTTCCCCACCACCTCCACCACATCCAAGGAAGAGTGGACCACCTGCTAAAGTTATAATTCAGCAAGAAGAGGAAGAAGAGGAAGAGGACGACCTAGATAATCTCCCTATTATGGCCAGAAGATCTGTTGTACCGGAAGTAACGGGACCAGAGGGCAGGGAGATGGTGCCAAATATACAAACGAGATTTCGTGAAGTAAAACAAGTCTGCGTACATTGCAGTGGATTCATTTGCTACGGAGAAAGTAGCATCACTCTGATCAACAGAGCTATTGACAATCATGCTCATGTTTGTCCGAAACTCCCCAAACAATAAATTCTTTTTTTTTTGTTTTCTTGCTCCTGTTGAGCCCTTTACAATGAATCGTTTTCGTTGCCCCCTCCGAAAAAAAACCAAAAAAAATATAAAACTGTTCAGAAAAAAGTAAAAAAATGTTCAGAAAAATAATAAAAAAAATATAAAACAACAAAAACAATTTAAAAAAAAGTTCTTTTCAGAACTACCTCCCCGTTATTAAAAAATTGGTACAATATTTGCAACTGTGCCAACCTCTATTTCTCTTAGTTCGCTTCCCAGTTCGCTCCCCGGTACGCGAACCGGAAGCGAACCAAAAATTTTTTTTTTTTAAAAAGAACAGTAAGTATAAGGGAAGGAAACAGACACTTATGTTAAAAGAAAGACAGCTATAAGGGAGTAAACTAGAGATACTATTACCCGTAATCCACTGCTGATGATGTCACATATTACATCATTCATGACATGCTCAGTGACATCATCAGCAGAGGATTGCGGGTAACAGTATCCCTAGTTTATTCCCTATAGCTGTGTTTCTTTTAACATAACTGTCTGTTTCCTTCCCTTATACTTACTGTTCTTTTTAAAAAAAAATTTTTAGATCAGTCAGAAACAGTGAAAGTAATGAAATATAAAAGACTACGTAGAATATGAGCACTGTATGCAACAACTTTGACACTTACAGAAGCCTCACCTTCTCCATGCCTCCTACACAGTTCTACATGTACATCATAAATGCAAACAGAACAGAATTAATTATACATGTTAAATGGTTTATTTTTGCTGTTCTCAGAATGTATCAAATTTCACTAAAACAGTGACTTGAAGGTATTCATCATATAACAGCGGGGAAAAAAAAACACAATCAAAATGATTGTGTTTAAAAAACCCATACAACATTAGAAATCAGAATTCAGAACTCCTTAAAGTTAACTTACTTTCCATGACGGCCAAGGATGTCCTATGAACAGCTTACACTCTGTTGTGCTGTTATTACTTTCAACCCGCCACTTTCTGAAAGAAAACCTCCATTGTTTTCAAAAACATGTTACATACAATAAATGACTTCTTGCTCTCTACCACAAGATTCCACAAGGCCAAATCTTGTCAGAGCCATGTATAACTCTTGGATTTCTTGTTAGCCAATCCCGTCTTTTCGCATTTCCGCAACTTTCAGAATTAAAATGTTGAAGATCATTTACACAATCCTGGACTAGTAATATCTTCCCCTTCTTGCTCAATCATGTTCTACATTTCCTATCACACTGATACTGCTTACTATGAAGCAGACTTACACTACCTTTATGACTAGTACAATTATTTAATTCTCTACATCACTTTTAATCACAAAGCAATGTAAAACAGTAGACAGCATTGCAGACTTACATTCCCTCTACTCCATGTTTTGATTCGCTGCTTCAATTAGCTTATAAAAATAAATAGTTTTTCTGAACTCATTCAAAGTGCACGTATTTCTCAATAACGTCCAGTGTTATGGTAAAAAGTTATGTCTCTGTACTACACTTATCTTCAAGGCCAAATAGTGTAGGAGCCATGAGAACTTCTTGAAATTCCTCAGAGCACATCCCGAGATTCTTTCCCTAAAATTTTGGTTTTAAAAACACCAGGTAAGAGTTTTTAAGGTCATATGGCAATTTTTTTTTGAAAATTAAAACAGAATCATTGCAGAATGACCAGCCATTTCTACACTTTAAATAAGCTGTATAATGTCCTGATGTTATTGAAGAACCATCATGATATATAATTGCTACAGTTACAAAAGTCCTTCCTGATATTGACAACTGTGAAGCCACAACATTTTTAATTAAAGTTGTCAATTTTGTTCCATCAGGCCTACATCGTTGGAACATTAAAATGACATACTGGCCATATGTTCGTATAAATAATGTGGACATCATTTCAGATTTACATTGCCTACACTCCATATTGTGATCAGCTGCTTTTACTAGCTTATTAAAAGAGACTGATTTACTGTCTGGCAAAGTTAAATATATAAATCTTTCTGAGTCTACACTAGTACTACTTGATACCCTACAGTTCTCGCAGTCATGCTGCCATTGATAAGAAAGCCCAAACAGATGATCTACATCTACACCTTCAGCATACAATACATCAAGCATATACATTAAAAACTCCTGACAATCTTGCTGACTATTTTGAGAGAATTGTGTTTGGCCTGAACATCTGTCTAACAGATTTCGAATTTCAGACACACTTTCTATGTTTGTTCTATCAGTGCTACATTTCTCTAACACAGAATTTAACAAACTGCAAAATCTTTGATCAGAATTGACCACAATCTCTTCTTTTACATTTTGTAGAGAAAACAAAACATTAACCACTACATTAGCATAGCAGTTGACACCAGAACTGTTTTCAAATTGAAAACCAACAACATCTTCAACAGAATCCTTTTTGTTTCTGCTTATAATTTCAGGTTCATCGACTTTTCGTCTTTTTGCTACAACTTCCCCAGTATTGGTCACATTTCTTCGTTTCCGGCCTACCACACGTTTCTCAAACAAAGGATACTGAGGCAAATGTGGCGCATACTCTCTTCTCAACCTATTGTATTCCTTAACACAATCTAGATCCGCACAAATGTTTGTGACATCACACTCAATCAAGTACAATCCCGATAAAGTCCTAACTCGTGACAATGCCACATATGCCATACCCTCCTTGAACACAGAACTGCCAATATTCACCAATGCACAGTCTACACTTAAACCTTGCGATTTATGGATTGTCACCGCATATGCCAAGCAAACAGGAAACTGCTTACGACGAACATATAAGTCTTTTACAAGCAAAAATCTAGCAGAACAACGAGCAATTAGCTGTACTTCCTCAATGCCATCAAATTTAATTTTTAAAAATTCAATTCCATCTCTATTTCTGTATTTCACAAAATCAACAACATTACCCATTGATCCATTTACCAGACCTCTTTCAACATGTAAATTCCTTCTTAAAATTATACGGCAGTTCAAGCACACATTCAGAGTCTTTTCAAAACCCGCAGTTTTAGATATACTCTTCTCTAATGAATCCAATTTTGTTTTCAGATTCTCAGACAAAATAATTGTTGATCCCATATGCTCTACTCTGTCAATAGCTTCCAATTTCACAATCTCTTGCTTTTCTAAATGCAACATTTTGTTGTTGAATTTGGCACATTCTGCAAGAGTTGGCATCAAACATATTCCAGATTTTTTCTCAGTCACTTTCTGAAAAATATTCTCAGGCACAACATCTTCGTCTGGATATAAATTTGTCAGTAATTGTGCATGTAAAGCTTCTTTCCCATGCTCGGTCACTTTTCCAATTCTAACATCTTGTAGAATAGTCTTGTAAACTTCATCCTTTGCCTGACGCATATTTTCATGCAGTTCAGCATAATTGAAGTTTAACCATATATTGACGTTGCCAATACTCCCTAAGCACTTCCTGGTATCTTCATGCGTGAGCATTTTGAACACAGGTTGCCCTTTCACTGGTGTCAGCTGCAGAAGATCTCCGAAAACAATGATGTGTTTGCCACCAAATAACACATCATACTCTGTTTTGAGAACTTCTTGCATTCTCAAATGCACAAAGGCAAGCATGACATTGGAAACCATGCTTACTTCGTCAATGATAAGAAGTTTCATTTTCCTCAAGACTCTTGAAACTTCAAAACAAGCATCTCCAGATAGCTTGTGATATTCTAATTTGTTGTCATGCTCCACTGGCAGCATCAGTAAACAATATAAAGTAATCCCTTTAATGTTATGTGCTGCCAGTCCAGTTGGAGCGGTGACAACACAAGACAGCGATGACTCTGTCCTTTCCTGCAAATAACATGAAATTGCTTTAATAAGGAAACTTTTTCCAGTTCCCGCTTCTCCACTCACGTACAGTCGGACAGGCTTCAACGACGTACATGAGCACTCTTTCTTGTCATGACTTAATCCATGATCAATTTGCATGGTAAGTTCGTCATATATTTTCCTCTGCTCAACGTTGAGTTGTCTTTCCAACTCTTCTAAGTTAACCACATCCTCCTGAGCATGTGCCATGGCTCTTTCCACTTCATTCATAGCAGTGGCAGCTTCATTTTCGATAAGAGGTCCTCCTAGTGGATCCTGACTCAATGAAGCAGAACTCTGACTGTCCTGAGAACTGTCTCTGGCAATCTCGGCTGCAATCGTTGCTTCCTGCTCAATTTCCACATTCAACATTTCTACATATTTGGGAAAAGCAGGACATTCTATGGTCTCCTTGGCAGCATTGAATGAGTCTTCGTAACAAAGGAAATCTCCAAGCAGTTCCTCTTCTGCACGCCAAGGCTTAAAAAGTTGCAAAAGTGCTAAATAGAAAAACTCCTTTTTTTCAGGAGATTCGCCACTCAATTTTCGATGGTTTATCAAGTGGCATTTTCTTTGCTTGACCAGACATCCCTCACTTCCTATTACAGCATACACTCCTTTCTCAGTATCTTCTTTGATGTTCCTCTTGAATATGTAATTTTGCAGAACCTCATACAGACAAACATTCTCGAGGTGACTGCTTCGATTTGGATAATATGTATCCAACATGTTGCTCTTCAAAATGTCGGTACTGTTTGGCTCCTTTTCCGCCAAATACTCAATTTCCCGCACAGGTTTCAGAACTCGATTACGCGTTGCAGCAAGACCAACACTCGCCCAAACGATACTCCTGGACTTGGCATAGAGACTTGCTGAAGACAACCGGTCAGAACATTCGTAAGCTCCGATTTCTCGATGCGACAACATCTTCAGACTGAAACTGTACAACTTCTTGCTGAGGCTCTTTTCATGGGAAATGTCCTCCCACATATCCTTCAATTCTGTCTTCTCTTTTTTGGTGATGTAAGATGTCACATACCGAGCCACAGCCATACAGTTATCAGCCACAAACTGTATATCCATGTTAGCATTCCACATGGACAAAATCACCGGGTTGTAGTCGTTGATGTACTTAGACTCTTCGTTCCTCTTCAAATTGTATGTGTTTTTAGGTGATTTCTTCATCACATTATGTCGCAGCGAAGACATCAAACTGTTCACTCTTCCTTTAGAAATCACCGATCGTGGAAAGCCGAAACGACATTTGGTGTAGAACTTGTCTTTGTTCCGGAATTTACGACGACAGTACTTTCCACATCGATGGCTTTGGAAACGTAGAACTTTTTCTCTTAGGCTTTTTTTCTCCTTTGCGTTTGGAACAGCACACGTAGAATACTGTTCTATGAAACTCATCACTGAGTCTTCTGCATCCGTTCCAAATTTAGGTGCATCCTTGATCCACAGCAACATATGTATATGAGGAGCACCTCTTGCTTGGTACTCCTTCCTCCAGAAGAAATCCAACACCTCTCCAAGAGGTGGATTCTTCTTATTCATGATGAAAGACATCATACCTTCAAATCTATGATTGAAGTACCTACATACATTGACTGGATCCAAAGAGCACAGTTCTCCGGGTGTCTTGAATTTGATGTTTTCTACGTTAGCATTTGCCTCTCGCAGAAATTCAAGTAAGTCTTCCCAGCCATACTCAGCACAGCTCAAAGTGAGGAACCATGTGGGAGTTCCTAAGTTCCTCAGCATACATTTTAAATCACCATGACGACGGTACCAGTACTCATTAGTACCACGCTGACACGCCATGAGATTAATCAGGTGAGAATCCAAAATACTGTCTTGGACATTGACTTTATCCATAAAGTCACTTGCCGAGATGTTTTGCATGTGTATACCACTTTTCAAGATGTGGTTCACTGCATATGACAGTCCAGACAGATCGCTTTCAAACAGGAGATGAAACAAATAAGGAATGCATTGTCGAAACCTAGGATCTCCTGCATACAATCGCAAAGTCCGGTATTCAGAAGCAGGAATTTGATGAGGTCGCTCATCATATCTTCCTCCCTGACCTGTTGGAAAAAGCTGTGGGAAACACCGAGCTTCCAAACTTTCCTCCCAAACACTAATGGGACTCCCTTTCGCTTGTTTCATTTGAAACAACTCAATAGCATTCCCCATGACTTCCTTGGAATGCAAAGGATGAACACTATAATGTTCATATATTTCTTCACTAGTACAGGGTTCTACTTTCTCAATTTGACCAGCACACAAATCGCTATCCTCTTCCTCACTTACTTCCTCTTCTGCAACATATACATTTTTATAGTATTTATTATATTTTTTCAAATACAATGTTGCCCTTTTGACTTTCCTAACATCTACTAAATCTTGCCATATTTTCTTATTCTTTGTCGGAACCCCATTAACTAAGATAACAAGAGGTTCCTCTTCCACTTTTTCTACTCCAATTGTGTTAATGTTTTTCTTCAAATCTAGAGGCAAATAAACAACTCTTCCCTTTAATCCTCTCTGTAAATCTGATGGAGGCAATTTCCCTGTCTTTGGCTCCATTCTTACAATAGCCTGAAAGGGATGGATACTTTGAATCAAAATAGATTCATAAGTATTTAAATCCTTCAATTCAGAAGGAATCTCAACCAATTCCAGATTATTATGAACTGCTCTAGCAGGCATCTGGTTTTGATTTAATTTGTTACAACAATAAGTACACACACGTTGATCCAATCCCAAATCAAAACAATTTTCTACCATCAAGTATGTTGTAAAATCCTTCCATTCACTATTATTTTCCCTTTCACTTTTTCCATATAAATCCACTAACTTAGTCTGATTCTTATAATAAGTGCGTCGACAACACACACAAGTGAAATTTGGCCTCTCACTTGATTTCACCTCAAACGTCGCAATTTCCCTCTGGAAATTATCTGTACTGGAAACCTGTACACTATCTTCCACATTACTCTCTTCTTCTTGGTCAATTTCAACATTCTCCTCTTTACTTCCAAAGTAACAAAACTCAATTTCTTCACATATATTCTTCACATCTATTTCAGAACCATGCAAAAGAGCAGCGCATAATTGTTTAAGCATAATTGCTGGACTCTTAGCATAATACAACATTCTAACTAATTTCCTCACTTTATTATGATGCACTGCTAGCATCCTGAAATGATGAAAAACACTCTGGCATACTCTCCTGGAAAGACAAGCCAGTGAATGACCATGCAAACCTATCACTTCTCTCACTCTGCAAGGATCTAATTCTTGCAACAACTTCATTTTCTGCTTCAAACTTTTCTTACTAAATGACCGTATAAAATCACAAAGCAAATTGATGGAATCCTGTCGTACACTGCAAATACTACTACACTTCCAGGTGTACACAGGACCCTTAGGACGTCTCCCTAAAACCTCATTACCTAACACCTCTTCTATCTCTGTTCTCACAAGTTTTTCTTTTTCAACTGGACAACCATCTTTCACTTCATAAGCTCGACCACTGGTGTCAACTGCATGCACCAAATCATTATCCTGGAAATAACTCTCCTCATTAAAAAATGCCTCAGAGCTTTAACTATGCATCCATTCTCCAGAAAAAACTTCACAAAAATTACTACGATTAACTATTCTCTTCCATCTACTATTTCTTTTGAAATCATAAATTACCTTGTTTAGCTTCCTAATTCTATTGATTGTCAAAATAAATAACTTACGTTTAATTTCAAATGCCTGATCAATAACTTTCTCAACTATTTTTTTTCTCTTATAAAAAACCACTTTCTGCTGACCTTTCTTAATATTTTTTAACAAATTCCCAATTATCCTGTTGCGGAACATTCGTTTACGAATATCCCTAAACTGTTGTTTCCTTCTACTTTCATGCATAGAGTTATCTCTTACTCTAGCAGTAACATTTCTCATTGGCCTTTCCTTACCATTTGAATTCTTTCTCCTTTTCTGGACTGAAACATTTTCTGTAGTAATATTTTTTTTACTACACATATTTCTTATGACTGTTTTTCGACTCTTACCCGGTGCTTTCTTGGTGACTTGACAAATCTTTTTGTTAGAGGACTGCTGCATTATTCCATGGTCCTGCTGTCTTTGACGTTTTGCAGCCTTTCTTACTCTTTCTTTGCTAGGCATCCTAAAATCTTGAAATAATCTGCAGTTGAATCTGTGGTAAAATATAATAAAAAATGTTATTAACCACTATTACCCAACAGTAAATTAATACTCCAGCGACGTCATCACGGCGCACGACGACGCGGAGCCGCAGGGGACGCCTGCAGACGACGCCTACCGACGCGCAGGGGTACTGCTACGCAAAAGTTTCCGGATCCAGACTGACGCCTGGGGATATTCTAAGGTAAGGAATCTAATACTAACTACTGTTTCTTACAGATATATCGTTACCGAAGGTAAGTAACTTGTTCAACAGTCATCAAAAACTTAACACACTACTTAAGTATATAATATACTGAAGCCTATCTCCAATTTTTCACTGAACAGGACTCATCTCTTCTTAACCTTGGATAAACCTCACCTACTCTGTGTCCCCTGCACATAATTAAATGTAAAGGGGCAGATTTATATTAACTAGCACATCCCCAGGGATGCACCAGTTAACGTGCACCGCTGCTCTGCCACCCACGGTGTGCCGCATTTACAATCAGATAGGACAAAGCTACATCAAAACCCTGCGCCTGCTTGAAGCAGGCATAGATCTTGACGCAGGTAGGCTGAAAGCTAAAGCAACAACTAAGTGTCGTGTGCAGAAGTTACAAAAAAGGAAAAATGGCGTTTAAACCAGTAATGAGACCATGCTAACGTAATACAGAGTAAAAATATCCAGGATCTACATCAGTTTGGGGTTCACGAACCTGGTAGGTACAAGGCACTGAGGCTTTCCACCGTGCATGTCTCATCCCAAAACATATGTGGTTTGTGAATGAAACAATTTCCCAGACCAAATGCTTTGGATTGGCTACTTCTAAAAAATTAAACACCCCTACTATCCCGGAGTTAGAGGAATATGATGGTTGGAGTAATTTTACTCGTTGTCTATTAAAGATTTACAGGCCCTACTCCGTAACTCTTCCTTTAACATTTCCAGTATAAATCCAAAAGGTTGACTGCTTTGGCAACGTGCCTTATCCACGGTTTAATAACGCTGCCTTTTGCTTTATATAAGTTTTCAAATTGTATGAAATATATACCAATAGGTCGTTATTAACCTTTAGGTAGTGGTTTTCTTCATGAAGTCTGGTCGCTTCCATACACATACAGATTTTCAAAGATGATCAAGAACTTTATCTGAATGGAGAGGAATGCACTGAGACGCCAGATCATTCACTAATGTGTAGGCACATACAGTTACACGGTTCATGCAACAAACACCGACCAAATATGGCTTGCGTGTTGCAAGGCACACCAGTTCCTGCTATCATCCCCACGTTCAAGTTCTTGGAAAATGGTAGTTATTTGATGCTCAATAATGAAGATTGTTCTGGGTTAATTAAAAGTATTCATTTTATCGTAACAGTAAATGAACGGGTTATTTGCTGCAGAAATGTTCTATTTCCTCCCACACATGAACATAGGGAGTTTTCAATCTGGCCACAAATACCAACCTTGGCAGCACATTTCAACGGCATGGCAAGAATAAGAGCTATTTTGTCTCAGAGAGAGGTGGCCTTGAGTTCGGCCCGTGAAACTTTCGTGCTTCACACAGCGAACACCCGTACAGAGGTGCAGACCCTTTTAAATACAGATTCGCCTTTCCATTTCAGCAAGATGGTTCGGACTATCTCTAACGCGTCCTCCACAAAGGGCCTGGCGCACTTTTTTAAAATTGTTACCAGTGGTCTCGTGACTTCATTTGAGAAAATCTTTGGAGTCATCCCTGCTTTCTTACATTCTATTTTTTCCACTCTGCTTCGTGGATTCCCATTTTTACTTGCATTACCAACGGACGCTCTTGTGCTTTTTTACATTTTTAAATATGGATGTCCCTCCTGTGCAAGCTCCCGCCCTGCAGCTGCTGACACTGTTCCGCAATCGCATGCTAGAATATTATGGCACAATGCCGTTGGCGATATTAAGCACGGCATATGGATTATCTTTTCTATGCTGATGTGATTCCTTCAAATCTAAGACACTAAAGTATCGGCACGCCCTAAACCAACACAAAGAGACCTTCTTAGCAAATAATATATTATGTGTATTAGGCAGGGTGAGATATTAGCAGCCGCGGGCCGTGGAGGGAGTTACGGTGGGGCAGGGATGCGGGGAGGGGGAGGGGCAGGGTGGAGCCCTCTCCACCCTGCCCCTCCCCGCCTCCCTGCCCACCGTAACTCCCTCCACGGCCCGCGGCTGCTTATAAGTGTTGCTAACTCTTATTCATTTACAGCATGTTAACATACTGTCACCATTCGCTTTTTATGTACTATTGACTATGCTGGTAATTTTGCTACTGATAATATGTGTACTTGTATAATCTAAGATACTACGCCTGAGAAGACGGCATTAGTAAATAAACATTTCAAATACACATGTGTTCTTCTTAACTCCATGTTCTCGTTTCTAAGAAATATATAACGACCGACTGTTCATGAGTTTCACGTATCCTGAGGTACTATAAGTTCATATTCTGGATTGTCTAAACATTGAGAGTTTGTTATATCCAATGTGACACTGTACCTAGCTTGCTAAGGGGTTTTGATTACTAAGGTGAGTTTTGGGACACCCTAATTCGCCGAGGTTCCAATCCTCTGTCCACAGTTCTGTGTCAGAACAGAAACCCTGCGACAGGGGCACCCCTCAACCTTACTGGAGCTTCATCACACTTGCGATACAACTCCAGCAATGCGCCAACTTTACGGCACAAATACGTCACGCATCTGTGCTGTTTTTGCCCCATGATGCGCCGCATTGTAAATGCAGCACACCATAGGTGACGGAACAGCGGCACAGAATGACTAACACATCCCTGGTGATGCGCCAGTCATCATAAATCTATCCCTATGCTTCTTATCTTGTTAGAGATAAACCGCCATATGTATCATCAAAGTTTTTTGCATTTCCTAAATAGCGAACTTTAAGGAATAAATAGCGATTCTTTACCATTCCTAGTTTGCGATGAGCTATTTGCTAATTACAAATTACCCATTCATTTCCATGCAGCAGGAGGCCCATAGGAATAAAGGTGCAATTTGCGATTAGCAATTACCTCATCGCAAATTACGAATTTTTCCGACGGTGCAGGGGTGTCTCAAGAACACCCTGCTGCACCCCTGAAAAAGAAATTTGGGGTCATATGGCGCACATAAATTTTGAAAACATTCCTTTACCTCAAAAACGATTTTCAACTCATAATTTGAAAACACTGCACATGGGGAAATGACTTAAAATGTCCTTAAGACACATAAAAGCATTTTTTGATTGCCTTTGCAGCATGTTTCAGTCACCTTTAACATGCCTATGTAACGGAAACATTCAAAATCTAAATTTGCCATGCACAGGTGGGAGCATATTTACAAGCAATTTGCTCCACAGACAAACTTCTTACATTGAAATGGGAAAAATAACATCAGAGACTCTCAATTACCTTATAAAGAAGCAGACACCATTATGTCCTTCTCATCAATATTAAAACCATTGCTTTTTCTCAAAAACGATTTACAAGTCATAATTTGAAAACACTCCACAGCTCCTATGCACATAAAAACCCTGTCAGTACTAATACTTCACATTTTCTCCAATTACAATTTCTCAAAGAAACAAAATCTATTTGTGAAACACTTGAGACAAAGCAACATTTGAAAAACACAACTTTCTTCATAATTTTCTCCTTAAAGCACACTATTTTCTATCTAAATTAAAGAAATCTTTTCTCACCTTAGCAAATACTTTGAGTTTCAAAACAGTCTCAGAAACACACCAATTTGTCTTCAGCAGAGCAAAAGGTATGCACTCCAGAGTCTGCAGCTATCAAAAGCACAGAAATGCTGTAATTCCTCACACATATCTCTCATGTCACCCAATCAAAACTCTTCCCTCACTTTTTTTCAAAGCAAAACCCTTCCCCCCTCTGCCCCCTCTCTGCTTTTTCTGCATAGCAACCACCTCTTGCAAGACCTCTCACACAACAATGTTGCAATTGAACTCTGAACTCTCAGTGCACCTGCATATCCAGAGCATTCTTTCATTTAATGATTTTTTCTTCGCCACTCAAAATACATCTTTCAACGAACTCATCCATGCACACTAACTTTCTGTTTTCAGCAATCAAAATCCACCAATCACTCTTACTGCTTCATTAACACAGAAACTCCTCAGTTTTTTTCATTTTACACTCTCATTTTTTCAACTGCCATTTCATTGCCACACTTCATCTGACTGCAGCAGAACCTTCTCTCACCATGTTTTCTGTCTGGATTGTTGGACATAGTTACATATATTGGGCTCAAAGGTACGCTGAAAACAGGAATTTACCTAACCTCAATTTACAAGATGTGGAAATTAAGTGGTTTGGCCACAGAGGATTAAAATGTCACCAATTGATACCATTGGTGAAAACCTTTATGCATTTGCCAAAACCTGACCTGTTAATTGTGCACTGTGGAGGTAATGATTTGGGCACTTTGACTGGGGTAGGTCTGGAAATGCTTTTAAAGGACACCTTTGAGCAATTGATGGCACTTTTTCCTCAGACTGCCTTGGTATATTCAAATATATGCCAAAGACAGAAATGGAGGTGGTCGAACCAATTTTGTCCACAAATTGAGAAGTCGAGGAAGCATGTAAACAAATCTGTTTCAGCTTACATGAGAGACCATGGAATGGGCTCCCTGTACAACAATAACTTGCGTTACTACATGCAAGATATCTACAGAGGAGATGGAGTTCACTTCTCAGATGAGGGCAACAGAGTTTTCACTCTGAATTTAAGAATGTGCATTGGTACCTACTTATAAGTACCTAAATGTACCATAAACCCAAAAGCTCTTCTCAGAGCTACCCTACATCTGATCACTCACAATTATTATTTTACTCTAACTTTTTTCACTAATTTTCAAGAAAGTACGCTCCCCAGAACGCTTCCCGGTTCGCGAACCGGGCGCACTCCACGCAAAAAAACTAAAAAAACTGTATATTTTTTTTTGCCCTGCGAGACCCCTTCAAAGCCTCCACATCAAACCTAGGGGGTCAGGGACGATCTACTATGCCCCCTTATGGTCATTTGCCCCTTCGCTTTGGCCTCCTCTTGTCTCTCGATCCTACCGAGAGACAAGATGGCGGCCGCTACGGACTGTTTGGAATGTTTACAGACGCCGAAAAACCAATCAGCTTCGCAAACCTCCGTAACGCGAAAAGTACGCGAAGCGGAGCGCTGTTACAGATATATATCTTTTTTTGAACGTTAATTTCTCAAAATCCACTGGAGCACATATATTGAGACCTAGCAAAGGCACATCGGGCTACCAGTCCCTACAATTTTGCCAAGTTTCGTGCAAATCCATTCAGCCGTTCGATTATTATTATTTTATTTTTTTTTGCCCCGCGGGGCCCTTTTAAAACCTCCACATCAAACCTAGGGGGTCAGCGAGGATCTACTATTCCCCCTTATGGTCATTTGCCCCTTCGCTTTCGCCTCCTCTTGTCTCTCGATCCTACCGAGAGACAAGATGGCGGCCGCTACGGACTGTTTGGAATGTTGACAGACGCCGGAGAACCAATCAGCTTCGCTTCACAAAGCTCCGTTGCGCGAAAAGTACGCGTCCTGGGACGCTGCCAGGTCCGCTGTTACAGATATATATCTTTTTTTAAACGTTAATTTCTCAAAATCCACTGGAGCACATATATTGAGACCTACAAAAGGCACATCGGGCTACCAGTCCCTACAATTTTGCCAAGTTTCGTGCAAATCCATTCAGCCGTTCGGGCTAAAAGTGAGGCCAACCGCCCTATGGAAATTAACATGGGAAAAACGCCCCCCCTTGACGAACCCCCCCAAAATTTTCAGGGGCTGCTCAGAAACAAAATGTGCCATTTTCCTGAAAATTTCAGCCAATTCCGTCCACAAACGCCAAAGTTATTAGACATAGAATTTTCAAAAATCCCATAGAGAAAAAATCCTAACTATATATACCTACTGGCGACCGCCAGTAGGTAATATATATATATATATATATATATATATATATATATATATATATATATATTCACTGAAAAAACCATAGGTTTCACGCCAGTTATAGTTAGCTGGAAATTTTATTGGCATAAAACCAATGAAATTCCCACCTTATAGTTAGTTGGACTCACTATAACTTGCGCGTGCAATGCACTGCTGATGACGTCACATATTACATCACTCATGACATGGCCAGTGACATCACTCATGACATCACTGATATGTATGTGTATATATGTGTGTATATATATGTATGTGTGTATATATATATGTATGTGTATATATATATGTATGTGTATGTATGTATATATATATATATGTATGTATATGTGTGTGTATATATATGTATATGTATATATATGTATATGTATATATATATATGTATGTGTATATATATGTATGTATATATGTGTGTATATATATGTGTGTATATATATATGTATGTGTGTATATATATGTATGTGTGTATATATATATGTGTATATATATATATGTATGTGTATATATATTCACTAAAAAAACATAGGTTTTACACACGTTATAGTTAGGAAGTAGCCTTTACAAAACCTATGAAATTCACTGAAAAAACCATAGGTTTGACACCAGTTATAGTTAGCTGGAAATTTTACTGATATAAAACCAATGAAATTCCACGTTATAGTTAGTTGGACTCACTATAACTTGCGCGTGCAATGCACTGCTGATGACGTCACATATTACATCACTCATGACATGGTCAGTGACATCACTCATGACATCACTCATGACACCATCCAGTGAATGTGTGTCTTTTTGATAAATAAATATTAGTGAGTAATGTTTAAATATTTAAATATATGTATTAGTGTTTCACTTTGAGTATAAGTGGCTGCATGGGTTGGTTGAGTAGCTACATGTGTATGTATATGGGTTATTAGATGTTTTTTTAGTATCAGTACGGTTTGGTGGGGGTATTACTTAACACATAAATGCATGAATGACTAACTCTCTCTTTGTATCTGTTTTGAAGACAGCATATGTGCAGGACTGTATGGGTGGATGAGTGTGTATATGTGTGTGTAAGTGAGTGAATGACTGTCTCACTAGTGTCTTTGTCAATAACTACATATGTTTTAATTAAATTTAATCTAGTATATGTGAATATTGATGTATATAAGTGAGTATATGTGAGAGTGAGGGATTGTAAGAGTTCCTGTTTAAGTTAGTATGTGTTTCTATAAGTGATTATTTAAGAGAGTAAGTATGTGTAAGTTTCCTCAGAAAAAAAAGTGGTAGTATGTGTATAGCTGTATATGCAAATAAATGGATGTTCAATAGTTTATTTGCATGTGTGAGTATGTGTGTCTATAACTTTTGAATGACTGTCGGTGTATAACAGGATGTATAGATATATCACTACATATGATGAGTAAGTATATGTATGAGTGACTGTATAGAACTGTTGGTGAATGAGTGGATGTGTATATTGATGGTGGTATTACTGAATTGGTTGTTGTAACTGGTATGGGTATCTTTATTTTTTTGAAAATTTTAACTTCTATTTTTGAATATGTGTTTCAAGGGTTACATTACAGTGAAAGGAGGTCTCTCACTCTGTCACAATGATGATGTCATCAGTGATGTCATGAGTGATGTCACTGACCATGTCATGAGTGATGTAATATGTGACGTCATCAGCAGTGCATTGCACGCGCAAGTTATAGTGAGTCCAACTAACTATAACGTGGAATTTCATTGGTTTTATATCAGTAAAATTTCCAGCTAACTATAACTGGTGTCAAACCTATGGTTTTTTCAGTGAATTTCATAGGTTTTGTAAATGCTACTTCCTAACTATAACGTGTGTAAAACCTATGGTTTTTTCAGTGAATTTCATTGGTTTTTAAAATGCTAATTCAGAAATATCTCGTGTATGCAACCTATACTTTTGTCAATAAAGTTCTGGCAATATTTTTTTCGGAAACAAGCCGTTTTCTTCACTGTTCAAGTTGCATAGAGACTCCTTGTAAAGCGATACAGAATTAGAAAGTCTGTACCTTGCCTTTTTTTGAACGCATTAAAATTTGTCTGTAAATAAAAATAACCTTTCTAAACTTTTGTGCGCGACCCGGTGTGCGCACTCTCGGCAACAGTTCTCAATAAAATGGATAGCGCATTTCCAGGCTTTCGTGCGCGACCGACTGCGCGCACCCGCCTATATATTTCGTGAAAACTTTGCAATTTGAACTTATTGAATTTCTTCATAGACCCATCAAAGAACTTATAGTACGTCAAAGAGACTAAACCTAGGCTTCTTTTTTATTATTATGAAAATTTTCATTAAATGGAGCCGAATGTCTTTTTAAACTTTCGTGCGTCACCGAATGTACACACCTTGGTATTTTAAAAAAAAATATAAAAGGTTTTATACTTTAACAATTGTATGCTTGAATCAAGCTCAGAAGATATATTAAATCCGGATGTGTTTGGATTTACTCCTTTTCATGTTTTGAAACTTCGCTGAATTAGACCGCTACTTCCAAATGACGTACGTGACCAGATACTGTCACCGCGTACACGTCCTGAGACGCGCATGTGAAGTCATGTGACTTGAAAACAACACTTCCAATTGGTTCTTAGTAGTTTCTATTCTGCAATTTACACGGAGCACTCCACCCACTTCCCTCACTATCTTTTGTACTCTCAAAAGAGAACAACGTTCAACATCTTTCGGAAAACTTTGCTGAAATGGCTGCCGTTCCGCATTCATCTTCCGAATCTGAAGGAAATGAGCGACTACCTTTAAAAAGAAAAAAGGAATCTTTTATTTGGCAATTTTTCACTTATCCTGAAGAACAAAAGAAAGTGAATGCGCCAAAAGTTACCTGCACGATATGCAAATCGGTTCTCTCAAGAGGAAATCCAACAAAAAAATATTCCTTTTCCATACATACCATGGTGCGGCATGTCAAACAAGTGCACCCTGTGGAATTTGCACAGGCATCGACAAGAGCCCTGGCCACGCTATTACCATCAGAGGTGGCCAGCACATCTTCTGGTGGACGACCTGTATCTCCATCGAGTGCTGTGATGGACTTGAGACCATATCTTGCAAAGGTGCACATGAAATGCAACGAGTGTGGAGAAATTCTTCTGTACGGAGAACAGAGCCTCATTCTTACTAAACTAAAAATTGAGTCATAAATGCCCCGAGAAAAGATAAATCTCTTCATTTCATTTTGATCCTGTGTCACACATGAAAATGTTGTTGCAAGTTTAAAAAATCAAAAACAACATAACACTTGTTTTAAAAAAAAAAAAAAAAAAAAGTTCTTTTCAGAACTAACTCATTGTACCAAAAAGAGCTCCCGGAGCATATTATAAAGGGGGTTTATCTCCGCTTTTTTGGCTTTCGTTCGTGCGCGACCGTGTGCGCGCACCCGCCTATATATTTCGTGAAAACTTTGCAATTGCAACTTATTAAATTTCTTCATAGACCCATCAAAGAACTTATACTACGTCAAAGACACTAAACCTAGGCTTCTTTTTTATTATTATGAAAATTTTCATTAAATGGAGCCGAATGTCTTTTTAAACTTTCGTGCGTGACCGAATGTACACACCTTGGTATTTTAAAAAAAATATAAAAGGTTTTATACTTTAACAATTGTATGCTTGAATCGAGCTCAGAAGATATATTAAATCCGGATGTGTTTGGATTTACTCCTTTTCACGTTTTGAAACTTCGCTGAATTAGACCGCTACTTCCAATACGTGACCAGATACTGTCACCGCGTACACGTCCTGAGACGCGCATGTGAAGTCATGTGACTTGAAAACAACACTTCCAATTGGTTCTTAGTAGTTTCTATTCTGCAATTTACACGGAGCACTCCACCCACTTCCCTCACTAGGTTTTCTACTCTCAAAAGAGAACAACGTTCAACATCTTTCGGAAGACTTTCTTTTCACGCGATAATGTGAAATACTGAGATTGTTACAGGATTTTCTATCAGATATGTGTTCCCATTGCTGTTGAAGCACTAACACCGTGGAAAATTCCACCGATAGCAGTGATATTTTTAACGCCGAGCACCGGCGATTTTTATCGCTTAGAAGCCTTCCTATTATGAAGGTTTATCTCCTAAGTCTCTGATTCTCAAACTGTGCAACGCGGCTCCCCTGTGTGCCGTAATGAGGTGCTTGGGGCGCCGCGCACTCTAGTGTGACTAACCATCCATAAATTCCACGGACATCTCTACCCTGTTATCTGCAATTGTGAACATCAAAAGGAGCTGCGCTACGCCCCTGTGAGAGGCCTCACTCCCACTGCTGCAACGGCTTGGCAGTCCTCCAGATGCACAGGAACAGCCCCTCCGATCCATTGAAGTTCTGTGTCGGTCTCAATACCACTTACGAAATGAAAATAAGCACTGAAGAATATTCAAGTATGTACTACTCCTCCTGCTACAGCATACAGAATGCATTCTATTACCTATAAAAAAGTGAAACACCCACGCTACAATCATATAGAACACTTCCTCTAAAGAAGCCTGTGAATAACTTTAAAACATCAGGTTAACCTTTTTTTACTCTCTCATCATTGTTAAAGATAAGTATTTACAATACTATATTAAACAATGCCATGGTTGTTGCTTTTTAATTTTAAAAATCTTGCAATCTTTCACAAACCCAATACTCATGGCTTCTTTTTCGTGACAAAAATCTTGCAATATTACATACCTACATAGAATAACAGAAAAAACATAACACTACAAATGCCGAACACTCTACTAAACGCAGATTTGTAACCTATGGGGCAGATTTATGTTAACAACTTCATACCCAGATATGCACCAGTTAATGTGCACCACAGTATGCTAGTGCTCCGTTACCCATGGTGTGCCACATTTGAAATGTGGCGCACCATGGTACAAAAACACCATACATGTGTAACACATCTGTGCTGAAAAAGTAATACATTGCTAGAGTTGCATCGCAAGTGTGATGCAGCTCCAGCAAGGCTCACCAATGCACTATATTCACAATGCTGCGTCAATACCTACGCCTGCTTCAAGCACATGCACAGTTTTGAAACAGCATGGGCCTGAAAGTCACTGAGTGAAATATCATGCATTACAGTCAGCCACTTTCAAGACGCATTCCTTCAGAGGAACACTTACCGTTTATTAGAGGTAGATCGTCCGACTCCACCGGAGGACACCCCTAATAAAAAGGACATATATATAAAATGCGGACTAGCCGCTGTATCGTGCTAGCAAACTTTAACTTAAAAATCGTTAGAAAAAACAAAAGGAATCCAGCAAAATCAGTAGGCCACTGATGGGATCTCTTTTTGACCTCGCTAAAATAGAAACATTAGGAACAACCCCTCATGAGAAATATGAAACTAGTGAGAGAAACCGAGCTCGACGCCATGATGGCTGCAAGACAGCTCGGCTCCGCCGCCCACCCCGCCCAAAATAACGACAAACCCTATGCAAATATTATAAATATATACAACACACCAGCAAAGTAACAGGGTAAAACGTTTTATTAAATACCTATTTACATGGCAGCCTGCTGCAACATCGATCCAAATGCATGACGCTGTTCCTGTCGAGGTAGCATAGCTGGCGGCCTAGGGGTGGAGGACCGTTGTGCAAAAACCCCGGGGACGACACCATGCGCCAAAGCTCGTCCCCAGTACATCCAGAGGTGATGTCCGACAAGTTGTATGGGGGGATGCCTTGCTGATGCCGCCACCCCCACCACCTTCTTGTTGCCTGATCCGGCCAGCTCAATAGATCGAGCATGAGACTCATGCACTCTGATCTCCTTGGCCTCAGTCAAGCATCAATAGTAAGATTTTCATAGGTGAGTGTAGGTTCATAGTTTTCCATCCACAGACTAAAAGCCTGGAGTGGGAGTGAAAAAACCAAAACTAGGTAAGAAGGAAGGCAGAGACTGTAGGAAGGACTCTGGATATGCTTGGTCCCTGACATGCTTCGATGTCACTGCCTTGCACAAATGGCATAAGTCCTGGATGTTGGGTGCCATAGTTGAGGATTTGACCTAAAGACACGTCCTGCGGTGCCCTGGTCCAACCATCACATATACCTGCGCCAGGAGACGGTGTGGGGTGCACTGGAAGGGAGAGGCGGCGCGAATGAGCCTCCCCCACCTCCCCAGGTGGAGGTTTCTCAGCTACACCCCAGCGCTTCACTCGACAAGCTGAGTTGCGCCCGCTCCTGCGGCACATTGCCTCGCTCGGCCAGCTGAATTACGCCTGCTCTTGCTATTACAGCGTCTCACCCGCCATCCGGCTGAATTGCACCCACTCTTGCGATACAGCGACAGGCGGCTGCCACGGAGCTCAGGAAATGGCGGTCGGCTCCACAGACTTGGGCCTTGCCTGCAAGGATGGCTCTCGGCAACCCTGGAACTCGGACGCTTGACTGCTGGGGCATGGGCCCCATTCCCAAAAGCGTCCCATCAGCCTTGAAGATTCTACAAGAGTCACCGGGGCCCCCGACTCCCGCAGAGTTCCGGTGGGGAGCGACTGCCATGATTGCTCGCGGAATGGCCACGACGTAGCCACGGGGTGCTCTCATGCTGACGCCAGCTTCAGTCTGAAACATCCAGAAACACTGTAGACTACCAATTCGATCAGTTCCGGTGTAGCCCCAACGACGTATCGCGTTGTTGCATAATGCGTCATATGACACGCCGCGTTAGCGCACCCGGAAGTGATCCGGTGCGCGAGGCGGAAGCGCAGCTTCCCGGAAGCAATCCGGGGCGCGGAGCGCGTAACGTAAGCATAACAGGTCATGTGACTTGTTAATAAAACTTTTCATTGGTTTAGAACTATTTTTTGTCCCAAATGATGAAAACCCCTCCTTGTTTCCTCTTGGCTCCTGCCCCCTCCCCAAGTCTCGCTCGGCCAGCTGAGTTTCGCCCACTCTTACGGCCTACGACATGGATAGGCCGGGGCGTTATGGATCAGTATGGGCAAATATACACTTGGGGATTCACAAGCAACAACAAGCCTTTGTATTTGGGGCTCTAAATCAACAACAGTGACAGAGAACAGAACCGAACTAAGCACTCAGGGGCTACATTTAAACGTAACATCATCTCCACAGAGGTACATCACCTTACACAGACATGCACTCTGATCTCCTTGGCCTCAGTCAAGCATCAATAGTAAGATTTTCATAGGTGAGTCTAGGTTCATGGTTTTCCATCCACAGACTAAAAGCCTGGAGTGGGAGTGAAAAAACCATAACTAGGTAAGAAGGAAGGCAGAAACAGAATCTTCCTCTGCAACATCAGGCTCTGCATCGCTACTTACTCATAAATGCAGAAAAAACTCAATTAACACAAGGGCTCTTTTCAGAGCCACCTTATATCAAAGCACTCAAACTTCTGATTTATCTCCATTTTCACACTCTTGTTAATAGGTGTGCGCGCCCGAGTGCGCGCACCCCGCAACTTTTTTTATAAAAAAATAAATATATTTTCGCCTTTAAGGGCCTTACTGCACACCCTGAGAAAACCTACGCAGCAAAACAATCTCTACCTTCTCCCCTTTCCACGTTCCAACGCTTTGAAATGAACAATATATTTACTCGCAGTGACAAAATGGCGGTCAACACTTCCTGATTTCCTTCGAATCGAACGTTAACAGACGTCACGCGCGCAAAAAAAAAAATATTTTCGCCTTTAAGGGCCTTACTGCACACCCTGAGAGAACCTATGCAGCAAAACAATCTCTACCTTCTCCCCTTTCCATGTTCCAACGCTTTGAAATGAACAATATATTTACTCGCAGTGACAAAATGGCGGTCAACACTTACTGATTTCCTTCGAATCGAACGTTAACAGACGTCACGCAGCAAAAAAAAATTCCGCGCGCACCCGTGCGCGCGTATAGATAGATAATTGACTTTAACTTTAATTTTCTCAGCAACTACTGAACGGATTTACACCATTCCAAAAAAAGCGTAATCTGCGAGCCGGACTCTACAGTTTTGCCAAATTTCTTATAAATCCATTCAGCCGTTCGACCTGTAGCCGTGTCTAAACGTCCTATGGAAAATAACATGGAGAAAACACGTTTTGGGACCCCCCTTTTATCTCAGCCCCCACTTCACCAATCCCCCCCCAAACTTTCAGGGAAGGAGCGCAGCGGACCGAGCCATCTTCTTTGAGAAATTCGCAAAGATTCATCCACCAGGGCCAAAGTTAATCCAAATAGAATGTTGAGGATTTCCAATGGAAACTAGGTCCTAACTATAACTACCTACTGGCGACCGCCAGTAGGTAATATATATATATATTATAAATATGTATATATATCTGCCTCCCTCCCTCCATCCCCCTCTCTCTCTCTCTCCCTCTCCGTCCCTGTCTCCCTCTGTCTCACTCACTCTGACTGTCACACTCCCTCTCTCCTTCCCTCTCCCTCCCTCTCCTTCCTTCTCCCTCCCTCTCCTTTCCCTCTCCTTTCCCTCTCATTTCCTCTTCTTCCCTCCCCACCCTCACTCCCCTCCCCCTCTTTTCCTCACTCCCCTTCTCTAACTCCCCTTCCTTCACCCTCACTCCCCTTCCCTCACTCCCTCTCTCCCTCCCTCACTCCCCTTCCCTCACTCCCCTCACTCCCTCCCTCCCCTCACTCCCTCCCTCACTCCCCTTCCCTCACCCCCTCACTCCCCTTCCCTCACTAATCCACTTCCCTCACTAATCCGCTTCCCTCACTACCCTTCCCTCACCCTCACTCCTCTTCCCCCACTTCCATCCTCACTCACTCCCCTCCCTCACTCCCCCCCTCATTCACCTTCCCTCACTCCCTCCCTCCTTCACTCCCCTTCCCTCACTCCCTCCCCTTCCCTACCTCCCTTCCCTCCCTCCCTCCCCTTCCCTCACTCCCCTTACTCCCTTTCCCTCCCTCCCCTTCTCTCACTCACTTCCGTCACTCCCCTTCCCTCCCTCCCTCCCTCACTCCCTTTCCCTCACTCCCTTTCCCTCACTCCCTTTCCCTCACTCCCTTTCCCTCACTCCCCTTCCCTCACTCTCTCCCCTCACTCTCTCCCCTCACTCCCTCCCTCCTTCACTCCCCTTCCCTCACTCCCTCTCCTTCCCTAACTCCCTTCCCTCACTCCCTCCCCTTCCCTCACTCCCTCCCCTTCCCTCACTCCCTCCCCTTCCCTCACTCCCTCCCCTTCCCTCACTCCCTCCCCTTCCCTCACGCCCTCCCCTTCCCTCACTCCCTTCCCTAACTCCCTTCCCTCACTCCCTCCCCTTCCCTCACTCCCCTTCCCTCCCTCCCTTCCGTCACTCCCCTTCCCTCCCTTCCTCACCTTCCCTCCCTCCCTCACCTTCCCTCCCTTTCCCTCACTCCCTTTCCCTCACTCCCCTTCTCTCACGCCCTTCCCTCACGCCCTCTCCCTCACTCCCCTTCCCTCACTCTCTCCCCTCACTCCCTCCCTCCTTCACTCCCCTTCCCTCACTCCCTCCCCTTCCCTAACTCCCTTCCCTCACTCCCTTCCCTCACTCCCTCCCCTTCCCTAACTCCCTTCCCTCACTCCCTCCCCTTCCCTCACTCCCTTCCCTTCATCCCTTCCCTCACTCCCTCCCCTTCCCTCACTCCCTTCCCTACCTCCCTCCCCTTCCCTCACTCCCTCCCCTTCCCTCACTCCCTTCCCTTCCTCCCTTCCCTCACTCCCTCCCCTCACTCCCTTTCCATCACGACCTTTCCATCACTCCCTCCCTCACTCCCCTTCCCTCATTCCCCTTCCTCACTCTGTCCCCCTCACTCTGTCTCCCTCTGTCGCCCTCCGTCGCCCTCATCCCTCTGTCGCCCTCATCCCTCTGTCGCCCTCCTCCCTCTGTCTGTCTCCCTTTCTCTGTTTCCATGTCTCGGTCTCCCTTTCCCTCCCTCTCCCTCTGTCTCTGTCCCTCTACCTCCCTCTGTCATCTCACCCTGCCTGTGTGTCACCTGGGCTGAGACAGCTTCCCCAGCGCGCACAGACACACAGCCCCACTCGAGCACTTAACAGGTCTTTAAAAAGACCATTTGCATGTGAATGGGGCTTTGCTTTATCTCACCCCCTCTGAGCGCCCCTGCAGCTCCACTCTGGCCTCGCTGGAAATAATCGCCCGGCCCCACAGAGCAGCAGAGTCTCTCTGACTCCCAGTGTCTCTGCAACCAGCAGTGTTTGCAGACACTCTTTGAAAATGCTTTTTTAAAAACACGGGTACAATGTCTCATGGTCCGCGGGCCGCCACGGAAGGCTTGCCGGGCCGTACTATGAGTACCCGTGTATTAGATGATAGGTCCGTAATTCCTGTGATTCTTGAAAATCTAGCAGCACGTCGTATCCATCGTGCGTGCTGAGTCAGAGGACGAACGGCAGACTGACCTGTATTTAAATACAAGCGTGCACGCCGGTATTGCCGTTGTGAAAAATTAAAGTGTGGAAAGACTATAGGCAGAAGTAGAACTTGAAAGTGCATATAATACCATACGCTTCGTTAGCTGTTGGGTTTTAGAAAATGCCCTATCCGCAGTTCTAATACAAACAATTACATCAGTGTGAAATACATCAAAAGTGCAAGATGAAATCAAAACATGGACATGTCCACGGATCCAAACAAGGTGAAATACATATAAAATTACAAAAACAGAGCGCAACGAATGAACACGGACATGTCCACTGATCCAAACAAGGTGAAATACATATAAAATTACAAAAACAGAGCGCAACGAATGAACACAAAATAAAATATATATATACATTTACAAAAACAGAACGCAACAATGAAATGAAGAAACATTTATAGTGTAAAACGAGACCAGATGAGTATAACTGAGAACATGAACATGAAAGTCTCAAGTCATAACATCCCGCCTTGTGAAGGTGTGTAATTTCTTCCTCTCTTGGGTTGGACCTGAAAGACCCCCTCGGGGGATCTAGTGACACCCCCATCCCTGGCCTACATGGAGCCCCATGAGATTCCAGAGTGTGAGGGTGGAGTGAACGGACCTAGCCATTGTTAAGGGTACCGATCTGTCTTGAGATTTCCTCATGTTCATTAAGGCCCCTATTGACCGTGTAAAAAATGTGGATCCATTTGCATTCGCGAACACTCATTATGTTCGAAAATTGCCGCTGCGTGGATTGGCCTGGATCTTCTCTATGACCCACCACCTGAGACTCTCAGCCGAGTGTCCAAAGGTGGTAAAATGGTCCACCAGGGGAGCGCCTTGAGTGGCGCACCTTATCCTGCTGCAATGTTGCAAAATGTGACATTTCACTTAATGCACTGTTTTTCCTATGTATAGGAAATCACAGGGGCATGCTATGGCATAGATGACCCCGACTGAGTTACAATTAGTGTGTTGTCTCATAGTGTGAGTATAAGAGTTGTAAGTGCAGTTCTTGAGTTCCTTAGTGAGTGGGCAAGCCTTACATGTCCCACGTTTATAGTGATTTATAGTGATTGGTTGTCTCTAGTTTTTTTTGGTAATGGCGATTTCACTACATAGTCCCTTACGTTCTTTTCTTTCTTAAACGCATGCATGGGCGGTTCAGTAATACCAATTTTGTCGATTGACAATCTTCTTGATATCACTGCTTTTAGTACAGCGTGTAGTGGCACAGAGAATCCTCTGGCCGGAAGATTGCTCATGTGATTTGGGTTCCAGAAGGAACTCACGGTGGCAAAACCAGGCACGTTTGCGTGCCTTCTTCAGTAAGCTCCTCGGATATCCTCTCTCATCGAGGCGTTTCATTAAGTCTGTTGATTCTCGAAAGAAATCCTCCTTCTTGCTGCAATTCCTCCGCAACCTTAGGAACTGACCAAAAGGTAAATTGTCCCTAAGGTTGCGTGGATGGTGGCTCGTATAGCATAGGAGGGTATTACTCTCACTGGGTTTCCTGTAAAGGGTAGTGTGGAGTTTACCACTCTCCTCTTTGATGGAAATGTCCAGGAAATTGACAGTGTTTCTGTCTGATTCTAGAGAGAACTGAATATCTTGTGATTGATTATTCAGCCAAATATGGAAATCAGTTAGCTGTTGTTCATCGCCCCTCCATATCATTAAAACGTCATCGATATACCGACGCCAAAGTAAAACCTGGTCTCTGTGGGGATTTTTTGCACTGAAGACGTGTGTGTGTTCATACATGTCCATATAAATAATGGCCAGGTCTGGGGCGAAGCTGGCCCCCATCGCCACACCTTTTGTCTGTACATAGTAGTCTCCCTCAAAGTAGAAAAAAATCTTTGTCATGGCAATCTCGAGTAACTGAATCAAGAATTCAGTTGGGACCTGCCATGGTCTGGGGCGTTGATTGAGTGCCATTCTGATAGTGTCAAGTGCAGCTAGCTGTGGAATGCTTGTATAAAGCGATGTTATATCCATGGTAACTAATAGACTCTCTGTAGGGTTAAACGGGCGCCCATCAACCAATTGTATGGTTTGCGTGGTGTCCCGTAAGTAAGCCGCAGTCTTTTCCGCAATCAGTTTGATGAAGACATCAATATATTTACATAGAGGTTCTAAAACTGATCCACAACCGGAGATGATGGGTCTCCCAGGTGGATTATTCATTCTTTTGTGCACCTTTGGGAGTGTATATATTGTTGGCATTCTGGATTGTTAATTGTTGAGGTACATGTATTCATGTTTGGTGAGAAACCCCTGGTTCAGCCCATCCTCGGTCACCTGCCTGATAGTGTTGGCGATGTCTCGAGTAGGATCCATCCTAAGTCTACAATAGTTACCCTCTACGCCAAGTTGGTTCAGTATCTCAGTTTTGTAAACCTCTCTATTTTGAACCACAATTCCCCCCCCCCCCCCCTTGTCGGCGGGCTTAATCACAATGTCAGTATTGTTCTTGAGTGCATTCAAGGCCTGGCGTTCCAATTTGGAGGTGTTATATTTGATATAGTGTCTTTCACCAAGTAGGGTATTAATATCCCTCATAATCACCTGCTAATGAGCTAAAACCTTGTGTGACATAAAGTGGGCTGGTGGAGTGAAAGTAGACGGGGGTCGTAGACTAGTGTTAGAGAAAGTGGGTTTATGTGGTACCTTGTTGAAGTAGTGCTTCAGACGTACTTTCCGAAAAAACAGGTGTAACCCAATTTTTAGATTTAAAGTGTTGGGTGTGGTTGTATGCACAAAGGATAGACCTTTTTCTAAAATCATTATACGTTCCTCAGGTTTTAAGGTGTACTCGGACAGATTGATAAGGGGGCTAGTCTGTCTCAAAGGGTATCTCGCCACCTGTAATGCTGACGTCTGGTCTGAATTTCCCCATGTGTCTCTTGGCGAAAGTGTACCTGTTTCTTTCCCCGGCCTCTGCCCTGGTTCCACATTGGTTGGCCTGACCCCCTGGAATATCCCCGTCCCCTGGGCTGTCTGCCTCTGTAATTGTCCCATTGTCCCATTGTCCCTCATCTAAAAATGTGTTGTTGGAAGGGTTGGAGTATTGTGGTGTGGCTGTACTGGTGCTTGGTCTGTCTGCCTCCCCATCGGAACTGGCTGCACAGGAATGTGAAAATGTGGCGTCCCTTCTATAACCTCCTCGACCTCTAGTGGAATATCTTCCCTGGGTTTCAAGATTGTAGTAGTCCTCGGCTAGGTAAGGGTATGTTACTTTTTTATCATAGAATTTGATATCTTTCGCAAGTTTTTCAAGCTTGTTGGATTGGGCTTAGATATCAAAGTCCTTCAAAGTGCGCTCAAGGTGTTCTAAGGCTTCCTTAGCGTTGGTTAGAGCCTTATCGTCAACTATCTCTTTCCTAAGGTCAGAGATCTTTCATCAGAGGTTCCACCTCTTCCAACGCTGTCTCTACTCCAAGCACCATCCAGTGCCTGGAGCAGTTGTTGGAAATGAAACTAAAGTTATCTAATACAAGGTAAACCCAGGTGGGCCTCAAACGCTTTAAAAGCGCCCCTATGACCGCGGGTCAAGTGAGCAGGACGTTTTGGTGCGCCTGTATGACCACGAGTCTTTTGAGCTTTCACATGCCCGTTTGCCACTCTCGTTCCTAATTTAGCTTGCCCTTTCCCCCACAGAACCACACACGCTACGTTTTGCTGTTCAGACCTTAGGGACAGCTTACATTTACAGTTCAGGAACACCGCATCTCTACAAGAGCGGGTGAGTCTACGTTTCATTCCGAGCTCCACCACATTGCCCTAACGCTTTTGTGCGTCTCCCTTCTTTGCTTATTTGTTTTTCATTTATGTGTTTGGTTTTTAGTGTTCGGACATGTTCCCTCCTTCCCTGATGAACCTACAGGACTCGTTAATTTCCTTTCCTTGAGGCCATAGCCCTTGGTACTCACCTTACTGTGAATCATGGTGAGATCATTATTTAAATTTCATTGTAGGCACTTTTTGATATGATCCAGGCACCGGAGATTAATTTCCCGGTTATTTTCAGATACCCTCCACCCCCGTCCTGAAGAAGATCCACTGCTGAGGACTACACCCACCCTTACGCTATAGGGTCGAAACGTCTACGCATTTTTTGAAGCCTACACCCTATTTCTACCCCCTACTCCTGTTTCACAGATGAAGTTACACTGTGAATTACAACAAGTTTAACTAACATTGTGTACGCTACTGTACCTATAGGGGTAGGCTGCAATATTATAAGGGAGACTGTTTCTCAATTAATATAGGCCCCCTTTGTGTATCTGCAAACATTTTAATCTCCAACCTTTCCCTCCTATTTTTTATCCTGTATTCTTTCACATGAGCACAACTTTCCATGTACTTCTTTCTCGCTGATGATAACCACCAAATGATGTGTATTGAAATGAATAATTGTATTTCATATGATATAGTTTGTGACTGAATAAACCTATGCTATCAGTCCTCCTTTGAAAGTGTTCTTTCTGTGTGTGCCTATGATCCTATGTGCCTTACTGACTATACTAAACATCAGTTTGGAATTATAAATTACATTAGTCTGGGACGATTGTTTTTCTGTACCGAGAGTTCTGACCGGCCAGGAGGTGCCTATTCCAGTTTTGGGCTTCTGGAGGTTGTTCCTGCAGAAGCCAGAAAACCCATCTCGGACGCTGTCAGTGTCAGTGACGCCTCTGCGACTTCCACCGAGGCCAGGGGCACAGCTCGTGCACGACGCACCGCCCTGCATGCGCCGCAGCTCAGACACCTTTTGACGCCTGCAGTTATAGGCCTTCCCGATGCCAGCACTCGCACTAAGTCTGTCACCTCCAGTGGCTGCACCCAGTTATCGCGGCGCGATAACTGCCGAGTGTGACTTCACGAACTCGCCGACTTCTCGCCGCCTCACTGGAACCAACGCCTCAACACCGACACAGCTGACTTCCCCTGTTCTGGATTTGCCATGGGGCAAAACAGTAATAAACCGCCTCTTTGCGGACACGACGCCTCGCCTTTCCCCGTGGCAGCCAGAGATCCGACACCTCGCCTCCATAATGCCGTGCGTCACCATAGACTTCGTTTTCCAATGTACTGTTTGTTTGAGGGTCCATGTGACTCGGTGTCTGACTCCTCGCACTTGTTGGTTGGCGCTGTACTTTGGATTTATTACTGTCACAATGTCGTAATTGCCCCAGTAGGTGCTATTTGTTTACTACAAACTTATTTTACCTAATTGTTTTAAGTGCTATTTGACTACTTGTATGCTGGATTTTTGTCGTTTTGATCTTGGCGAGTTTAGATAAAATACTTAATTTTTCTAAACTCTTATGGGGTTCATTTGTGGTGTTATCACTGTTACAATGTGTTTTGAGTAGAAGTACTTTACTTTACCTGAGGGATAAGCCTGTCTGCAGGGGTTATCTAAAGTGTGCATTCTTACCCTGACTAGAAGCAAGGGGCCCTGCTTAGACAAAGGTACCTAACTCTGCCAATTAGAGACCCTGAGTTCTAACAATATTTATAATTTTTCTTTGGCTGTCACAGCAAGTACAGGAAGGCAAAGCATTGAATAACTCTGGACTACTGAAGCAAGTAGATAGCACAGAAGAAAACAGTAAAGGAAGATTATGGCCAGGAGTGTTCTTGAGTAAAGTTGGGTCAGAGAACTGGGGTATTGAAAATGGTATAACAGAACTGAGAAAAGGTAAGACGATGGGGTCTGCAAGGTTTTGAGCAAAACAAATATTGGAGAGAAGAAGTGTAAAAAAGATTGAGTCGATCTTCCTCCATAGACCAGGCTAAATGTGTGAAGTGGAGCAAGAGAAATGCAAAGTTGTTTAATGCAGAAGACAACTCAAGAATCGATGTAATGATCATGAAGAACAAGGCGTGGCACAGCTTGAATTATACATCCTAATTATGTCAACGATTTGGAAATTTAATAGAAACCAGTTTATGGGCAAAGTTTTTTCCAAGCTGATTTATTTTTCATCAGAAACACTTAATTTATAACCTATTATTTTATAAAAAGGGGAATTCTATTTTGTACTTCAAAATGAAGAATTTCTGTGAAAAGATTGCATTTAATCTGTTTTGGTCTTCTAGTTTGCCAATAGATAGTTGTTAGATGCCTATAAATAGGCATCTAACAACTATCTGTTGGCAAACTATAAGGCTAATTTATAACCGCTTAGCAAACTGAGCCATCTTTTGATTTTCTCCCTATTTTAGATTTTTAATTTTTGTTGCAACAATATCTGCTTACCCAAACAGCGAAACATGTCATGGTGGGACTTCCACTTTCAATCGGATTACAATCATTAAGAGCAACTTTTCAAAGTAACCCTTCACCACAGGGTACCAATAGTAATGTGAAAATACATAAATCAGCTCACAAACAAGCGTCACTCAGAAGGGGCCTCTGCATCCATTGTCGAGGCAGGGTTCGTGAGACGTAATAGCTGCAAATAGCGGGGGCAAGTCAGTTCTCTGAATTCCTGAGGCAAGAGAGCTATGAATGGTTGCCAGAGAGTTCTGTATGCGTAGCCCTGTGCAGAGGTGGTGAGGGTCAGCTTTTCCATCCCAAGAACACACCATAGGCGCTAAAGCCACCCTAGTTTTATCGACATTGTAGTAGTACCCCAGAGTGCTAAAATGGTTTGATGGGCCGTCCCCAGAGTTCTACTAATGTGACACCCCTTACATGCTGTGAGCCGGTATGTGAGGGCTTTGGAGAGTCCCAGCAGGATAAGTGATGGAAATCTGGGAAGCTAGGTATGCAAGTAGGTATCCATGTCATCCAACACTTAATCCCAAAATAAAGTCACCCTTGGGCAGTCCCAGAGTATGTGGGTAAGGGTGCCATTAGCCCCGTCATTGTCGCCAACATTCATCTCTATGGACAGGGTTGCCTTTGTGCAGCCTAATGAGAGTCAGATACCAGTAAGTAGCTATGTTTACTGCAGTTTCTGTGCTGTGTGTTGTGTACAGTATGCTTCATTCTGTAAAATACATCTTGCCACTCTTTATGGGTAAGCTGCCTTCCCATTGACATCTCTTAACGTGATTTAGACAGTGATTTGTCCTCAGCCCTCACTGGTAGAAGCAAACAGGCACATGCATCAATGTTGGCTTTTGCGATTCCTTAATTGCGATTTTTAAGGAATCGCAATTAAAGAATCGCAAAAGCCTATGCATGTAGAAATTGCTTAAAAAATAGCGATTTCTAAACATTCCTTAATTGAGACTCGCAAATTGCGAATCGCAATTAAGGAATACCTCCCCATTCATTCCTATGGGCCTAGAGGCCCATAGGAATGAATGGGAAGACATTCTCAATTTACGATTCTCAATTAGAGAATAGCAAATTGAGAATGCAATTCAAGGGTGCCAGGGTGTCAAAAGGGCACCCCGTTGCACCCCTGAAATTCATCTGTGCACCTATGTTGCGCACACACATGCCCTAAGGGCATATGTGTGCGCAACATGAAACTTTGAAAAATGCACAAAAGTGCATTTTTTAAAGTTTTTGCAAATTACCATGAAGTTCAACTTCATGGTAATTTGCTACTCCTATTAGCGAAATCGCAAATTTTTTTACTTTGATGCATTGCATTAAAGGAATCTCAATTTGGGATTCCTTAAATGCAATTGCAATTTAAGGAATCTCAATTTAGAGATTCCTTAAATTGCGATTTTTGCATTTGGGATGATGCATGCCAAATGCAAAAATACCGGTCGCAAAGGGGCAGATTCTGAGAATCTGCCCGTTTGCGACCGGTTTTTAGCTTGATGCATGTGGCTGTAAGTGTATAATTGTGTGACAAGGCACTTATCTGACCTTTTGGCTAGCAGCTATTTTTCAAATTTTGTTAGAAGCCTTTGGTCTCCCTGTCTAATCTATGGGTATGAGATCCAGTATCTAATCTGGAGTCAGCGGAAGTGCTCATCCTCCGGCAGAGAATAGTCCACCCTTAGAGTATCGAAGGGAATGGAACCTTCCTGAAAAAAAATATGCCCAATTACCCGACACCTGGCCTCCCACCACATCCGGAAGGTGCGCCCTGTACCCGGCGTGAATGCCGGGTTGTCCACCACTGATATCAGGGGGAAGGAGAAAGAGGTGAGGTTCCCCTTAACCCCTTCCATGCGACAGACCGCCTCGGCCATCCGAAGTCACAGTGGCCGTGTGCGGAGGACGGCCAGGGGCTGTCCGGACCCCGCCCACTCATTAAAACGCCCACATTGTGCGAAAATTCATGCAGCGCAGACGGGGTTAATGGCACAAGCATCCCACTATCTCAGCAGGGAGCTTGTGAGCGGGGATATGAAGAGACTGGGGGCTCTATGTGCGCGAGGGAGAGACCAGACTATCCCCAGGAGGTCTCAGCAAGTTCTCGATGCATAAACAGCCACGGCTTTTCGGATTCAACTCTGGACCACTTAACCAGGTAGCGTAGCTGGGCTGCCTGGTAGTAATGAAGTAGGCCCGGCTCTCCGAGTCCTCCCTCAGCCGGTGGATGCCAGTCCAACTCCTTTTGCTTCTGGAGGCGTTTACCTGACCAGATAAAATTGTGAAACAAGGCCTGCTGGCCGGAGATTGTGCCCATTTGAGGAGTCGGGGGGGGGGGGGGGGGGGTATCTTGGGGAGGATTGTCATCTTCAGGGCTGCAATGCGATCTAGCAGCGACAGCAGAAAATGTCTCCTAGTGTCTAGCTGAGCCCCCACTCTCTCCTGTCATTCTCCAAAATTAACGTTTTTTGTTTTCTCCGGTGTCGAAGCCAACTGCACCCCCAGGTAGGGAATGGAGTCTGTTGCCCGTTGCAACAGGTAAGCCTGCTTCAATGAAGTCAGCCTAATGGGCGAAACAGATACGTTAAGGGCCAATGACATATGGAAATTCATACGTAACCCTTAGACCTCCCCAAACTCCCTCAGCTCCCCTAAGAAGTGGGGTAGAGACTCTTGGGGGTCGTCTGACCTAGTCAGCTTAACGACTAATCGATGTTCCTCCCCACCAAAGAGAACTCCTTTGATTTGAGGATGGTCCCTCACCCTCTACGCGAATGGCACTATGTAGGGTGAAATAAGGATGACAAGGGTCAACCTTTCGTCTTGCCCCTTCTTATTGGAAAGCACGCAGAGTTTCGCCCATTGGCTTGGACAGAGGTATACGGGGTCCTGTAGTTGCTGAGGACCCAGGAGCAGTATTGTGCCCCAATGCCAAAATGGGCCAATGTCGCCTCCAGATAGGGCCAGTACACTTAGTCGAATGCTTTCTCAGCAGCGACCAATAACAGCATTGTTTCGCCCTTGACCCAATTGTCTTTATCTGTGACATGGAGTAGTTGCTTTGTGTTGTCTGCGCACTGCCTCTGTGGGATGAAGCCCGCCTGATCAGGTGCTACGAGACCTTGCATAAAGGTATTGAGATGCACTGCTAGGACACTAGCGAATAGTTTTGTATCAATGTTCAAAAGAGAAATGGGGTGATAGTTTGCGCAGTGCCGGCTATCTTTTCCTGGCTTAGGAATGACGACAATGGTCGCCTCCTACATCGAGGGTGGGAGTGTGGCTGCATCCTATATTGAATTAAGCTTTGTGAGAATGTGAACTACTTCAGGGCAAAAGATTTTATAAAAGTCTTTTGGGAAGCTGTTAGAGCCTGGTGACTCAAGAGGTTTTTGTCTGGATATAGGAGTTATGACCTCTTCTACGCGTATCGGAGAGTCCAGCAAAGCCCCTTGTGCTTCATTCAACCGGGTCGTGGTTGCGGTTTGAAGGTCACAGGCTGGAATTCCAATGGGGAGGGACTGCTCGGAATATAAGGCATTGTAAAAACACTCTGAACTGGAATGAGAACAGCTTGTCCCCTTCAACAAGCCCCCCCCCCCCCCCCGTCCCCCTGTGGCTTGCAGGGAATCAACCTTCTCCGACTGTCTCTGGGCTCTAAGCCTATTTTCCGGGAGCCTCCAGCATTTATTCCCCCCCATGTATGAGTGCTTTAGTCTAAGGAGAGAGTACTACGCTCTATTAATTTATGTCCAACCTTTCCCTTGAATTTACATGAAACCAGTATGGCCACCTCTGCTCCCCTTTGGCCTGTTGAAAAAGGAAAAAAATGATCTAAATTTCAAACTATGCCAGTCCCCTGCGATCAAGTGGGTCTCCTTGAGAAGACGGATATCTGCCCCAGAACCCTCCAGATATGAGAGGACAGTGCGCCTCTTGACAGGGTGATAAGCCCCTTCACGTTCAGGGAAAGCACCCTCAAAAGGTCACCTATCATCCATGGGTGGATGCATGCTAGTGCTAAATTCCATAACCAGGCCCATTTCACCCAGTAATGTGAACTACCCTGAGAGTGCCCCCCTATGTGTGCCAACCTCATAATGTATATCCTAGGAGCTAGAAATATTGGTACCCTCTGAACATCCCCCACCCAAAAACAGAACTGTGACAAAAAAGGAAAATGAATCTGAACAGAGTCCCTGGAAGTTGTAAGGCATCCAACGCCTGTGCCAGTCCAGGAAAAAGACCGATAGTGGGGTCCATAGTTGGCCAGTCTCCAGTGTGGACGCCTCCCCCGCCCAACGCTGTAGATGCATGTAATAAACGCCAAGGGAGCCAACTCAGGTGGTATCTTGTGACACCAGGTGCAAGACTCTCCAGGGCGGCCTCTTTTTTTCCTGCGCTATTGTGGGGGGTCGGGCCTCATGAACCCTGTACCACAACGTTTTTCTTCCGACGAGAGCGCGTTCCAGTCCCCGGGCCTATCGCTGCTGCACAGAGTAAAAAACATCAGGAGCATCGATTTGCAGCAGGTTACAGGCTGCCTTGAGAGAGCGGACCTGTTGGAGCTTAGCCTCCCACATGGATGACCCCAGGAGTTTGTGATGTTTTTATCATGGAGAAAGGAGGTCACCGGGCGGAACTCTAGTCTTTTCTGCAACTTAAATGGCAAAAGATCCTGGAACAGCCGAAGTGAATGGCCCTGGAATTGGACTGGGTTGATGTCCTTGGCCTTGTGGAGGATGCGCTTCTTCAAGGGAAAGCTGTGAACGCATGCCAGAATATCTGGGCATGGCATGTTTGCAGGTCTAGAGGGACCCAATCTATATACTCTGTCCAACCACATGTCCTCCAACTTTGTATCCCCTAGGATTGGGCCCCCTCTTATTCTAATATTAGTGCACCATGACCTGGTTTCAAGGTCCTCAGCGTGGGAGTGGAGATTGATTTGCTGGTCTGTAAGTTGGATGAGTTTCTGCCGGAGCTGTTCGATGTCTTCATCTCTGGTTATCTCATGGTGTTACAGGCTGTCCACTTTGTCTCCAAGCTCCGACACCTCTTTCCGGATCCCTTAAAGCTCCTGCGCCAGATGCCTCTTGATCGTCTGCAAATCGTCTCTGAGGGAGGAGAATAGCGTCTCCAGGTAGGAGCGAGTGACCAGGGCCTTGTCCCGACATCCCTTTGTGACTGCGGCCTGCTCAAAGAACCAGAGCGCTCCTGTGGTTGCGAGGTAGAGGGTTTTGTAAGCATGTCCTTGAGGGAGCGATCCTTTTAGTGCGTGGCGCTGCCATTATGGAGCTATGGGCTCTCTGCCCTTATCCTCAAGGGCCCGTCACCTGCCCCCAGGCAAACACAGCAGTAGACAGGCACAGGGGGATGCAGCCTGCTATCACCCCAGTGGTATGCAGGGGGAGCCACAACTGTCTCTAAGCTCCAGGTGTGTCCTTAGATACCCCCAGGGCACTCCGCCTCGCTCCAGGTCCCCACAGGGACTCCATCAAGGCCCACAGGAGTGCCACCAGGCCCTCTTCCCTGGCAGCGAGGGCGAGAGTCAGTGCAGGTGCCTCTGGACCAGGCTTCCGTAGTGGGCCCTGGGGCCCCTAGGCAAGATCAGGAGCCAGCCCTTGTGTGCAGTCAACAGCACATCCCAGCAGGTGCAGCTCCCTTAGACCTTATCCAGTGTCATTGTAGCGGGGGGTCTGTACCATCAAGTCCAGGCCGGTCCCACGGGCAATGGAAAGGTCGTGGGATGCATTTGCGACCTCATTTCCTCCCACCACCCACCCAGTAGAACACTCTGGTCCAGTGCAAAGCGGGGCTGCCCTTGTGCTTTAATTCATTTTCGCTAATTTCCCCTGTCACTGGTATTTCACAGAATTATTTTTTATTAACCATTTTGCCACTTCACACAATGTTATTTACATATTCCTTGTGTTTACTCTTGTTTTCTTGCAAGTGCTGTAAATTAATGTATCCCACACTGTTCCCTTAGCCATTACAAATTTTATTTCTGACTGCAATCCAACCCAGATGATTTGATGGTCAATTAATTAATAATTTCTCTACTACTGTATTACTTAGAGGTGTTTCTTCTGTCTTAAGGACGTATTTTTCTCTATTGGTTGCCGCCTACCAGTGAGCCACACATGTGGGATACCATTTTTAGTGGGAGAGAGATAGGCCATTGGCTTCAAGTGCCCGAGATTTCTGTTCAACATTTTTGTTTTTAACCCATGCGTTGATATTTGCAGGCCATTCTGGGTAAATACATGTGCTTGAATCCACACAAGCCCATCGTCTGAATTCTGCAGCCATCCCATGGCAAGTGACTGGAACTTGGAGTTTCTTTGGACATAGTTTTGACATACGGGCCAGCAGAGAACGGTTATGCCCCTTTTTCTCCCTCTGTGTTAGAAATGGGGATCTCTAGTTGGCCGCGGCTGGCGCCGAAGTCCAAATAGGGATCCTTCTTCCCAAGTAAGAGTAAGGGGGCTACACCCTTTGATCACTCCTGCTCAGCCCTGTGGTAACGTAGCACGAGCAGACAGGCTTATCTCAGAGCAGTGTGTGAAGCATTTATGACCATACACAATAACGCAGGAAGGGCACTACAAACGGACCCCACAAGTAAGTATAGAAAATAGTTATCTTTATATAGACTGAACACGAGGCTTAAAAGCTCTCAAGGAGCCACAATGCACGTAATTACAGATTCACTTCAAAGCAATAAAGGCACTCAAAAAGCGTGCAGAACAAACTTAGTTCGAGGCCGGAGTCCACGCGACCCAGTGATGCACAATGTACCTGGGGTTTAAAGGGGCACGGCATGCAGCCTCACAAGGAAGCCGCTGTGATGACAGGCGGACTCTCAGCGGCCACAGCTCCCGGCTGTAGCGGTCCGCGGCGTACACTCACGATAATCCTGGGACGGGGCTTAAAGTCGGGCACCCAGCGGCACACTCAGGTGATAACAAAATCCTCGAAGTGGGGACTACTGTGGGCACTCAGTGGCACAGCTCCTCAGCTGCAGCGGGCCACAATAGCGATAGCGATGATACTCGTAGGACGGCAAAATGAGGGCACTCAGTGGCAGAGCTCATCCGGTGCAGCGGCCCACAATAGCGATAACGACGACTTTCAGCCCGCGGTAGAACCAGAGGCACTGGAATTCTCAACAGAGGCCTCATCTGCGAGTAGAATTCCCATCACATTGGAATCCGGACGGCTGATGGGTGAAGTCTAATGTCCCTGAGACCTCAGCAGGAGGCAAGCTCAAATCAGGCCCTTGGGTAGTTGCTTCAGCAAGATGGATGAAAGTTTCAAAGTCCTTTCCCCCTCGTTACACGGACAGAGGTTTGTCTTGACATCCAGAAGTAACACACCGTGTAGGGATTTTAGCACAGATCTTTATACCCCAAAAGTCTTTGTTCTCAAAAAGTCACAAATCACTGAACCCAGCCAGAACCAGTTTGGTGTCATCCTGGAGCACTTTGTTTACAAGGCTGCATCCTGCCTTTCAGGTAGAGTGGGTCTGCCATCAGACGCACTGTGGGAGGTGGAGCCATCATTCACCTTGCCAGGCACAGCCCTGCTCAGATCAAAGGGTGACCCCTCCCCATACTCCAACTGCAGATCTCTCTATTCAATCCAGGTCGGGCTCTGCCTACCCTGTCCCTCCAAAACCAGACAGCCAATACACATAACAGCAGAGCACACTGGAAGGCTTAGGCAAGAAAATAGAAGAACGACAATAGACGTCTCCTTACAATTAATTTACTGCTCGGTGATACCTCTAAGCATCAAAAATACATTGTACCACAATTCATTCATTGATGTTCTTTCTATTTATCAAAAATATTTTATATATTAATTTGTCAAGTAGTATGTATCATCTCGATACTATTGGAGCCCAACAAACAATTGAAGTAAAAATCTCAAATAATGCACTCAAACATCACCAAACACACAACTACAATCATACAGAACACTAACATACTAACAAGACATAGCTCAACAAATCAATATATATCATAATACATTTAATTTATACATAAAATGACACATAAGAGAAGAAGCGCCGACGCACGTTTCAGAAGGGAATCCAAAACCCAAAAATCCTTCGTAAGGGCGCAGCTTGTCAGAAATGCATTGGGTGATCAATAATTATTCATAAACATCCCATAGTTTTCTTATGCGTAGTGCAAGAAGGGCTCTATATAACAGCGGTTTCAAATTTGTATCAAGAATTAATAAGATGAAACTTGATGAGGGCTGTAGTCTCTTAAAAACAGCGGTGACTATGCAGCCAAAGGGCCTAATTGCTTTCCGCCAATGGGCTCAGACTGTACTTGAGATATCTATTAACAGGTGATCAGGCAGTCCTCACCAGCTAGACCACAAAAATGGAGGAGAATCAGTCAAAGCACGATATATAGCAGGGGCATGCACTTCAATGTCAATATGGGTTAGGAACATATATCAGGATTTGGTTACACTTTCCATGGTGCAAGATTTTAAGTCTATACTGTTGTGGGCCTGCTCCACACAAATCACGGAATGAAAAAAGGGTACAAATCAACGAGGCACCGATAACTTCTTCTATGAATGATGACGTGAAAACGCTCCATGCTGTCGAAATTACGGGCCCGCTTAGGGAAGAAAATAACCACTTTCTAAAAGTGGTGTTTTCAGCCACAGAATATAAAAATAAGCTTGCCTACCAGATGCACTTTAATATTGTGAGCTCAGGCATACTAAATTCGGCTATCCTATTATGTTCCTTGGGTCACTTAGGATTATAGAATGTAATACAGTCATTTTACAATAGGGAGCATTCGCGCTGTGGCACTGAATGGCAGTGGCACAGCGCCCAGAGCATCTAACACCAGCAAACACAGAGGAGAAAAAAGCGAAAAAATGAAGGGAGACCCACGCCAATGGTGCCAGGTCTAACACGCGTCCCCTCCAGCTGAAATGTGGGGGGAACTACCCACCCACTTGGGAGTTCTCATCACTAAGACGGAAAAATCTGTACAGACCATCAGCATTGGCGTGTTCTGTACCAGGGCGGTGTTCCAACGTAAAGTCCATACCCTGTAGGGAAATGGAGTACCTCAACAACTTTGGATTCTCTCCCCTCATCTGCATCAACCATCTGAGGGGCCTGTGGTCTGTCTAAACCCGGAAGTGAGTCCCAAACAGGTATGGTCTCAGCTTCTTCAGTGTCCAGACCGCAGCAAATGCCTCACGCTCAATTGCACTCCACCTGTGTTCCCGTGGAAGTAACTACTAATGAAGGCTACAGGTTGGTCTAGGCCCTCCTCATTGATCTGTGACCGAACGGCCCCCACACCATGCTTGAAAGCGTCTGTCCGGACAACAAATTCTTTTGAAAAGTTGGGTGTCTGATGTACAGGTGCTGTGTACATGGCAGTCTTCAGGGCGTCAAAAGCTTTCTGACCGATATCAGTCCAGTTCACAATCTTAGGCTGCTTCTTAGAAGTCAGCTCAATCAAGGGTGCAACTGTGTTGCCATACCCCTTGCCAAACCTCCTGTAATAACCTGTGAATCCTAAAAAGACTCTCACCTGGGTCTGGGTCTTTGGGGGCTACCAAGCCAGGATGGTTTCGATCTTGGGCTCTTGGGGCGCCACCTGGCCGCTACCCACCTGGTGTCCCAAGTACACCACAGAACCCTGCCCAATCTGGCACTTACTTGCCTTGATTGTGAGGCCTGCCTTCCGCAGTGCCCTCAACACTTCCCAGAGGTAGTGCAGGTGGTCCTCTCATGAGGAACTTAACACTGCAATGTCATCCAGGTAGGCGGCACTGAAATCTTCCAGCCCAACCAACACCCTGTTGACGAACCGCTGAAAGTTGGCAGGGCATTCTTCATACCAAAGGGCATCACCCCAAACTGGTAGTGCCCATCTGGTGTGGAGAATGCTGACCTCTCCTTAGCCCCATCAGTCAAGGTGATCTGCCAATACCCAGAGGTTAAATCAAACTTGCTGAGGTACCGGGGAGCCCCTAGCCGATCTATGAGCTCATCAGCTTTGGGGATGGAGTGTGCGTCAGTCTTTGTGACTGAATTGAGACCTCGGTAGTCCACGCACAACCGAAGTTCTGGGGTGGCACCAGGCGCAGCAGCTTTTGGTACCAGGACCACGGGCCTGGACCAAGGGCTGCTAGAGGACTCAATCACCCCTAAAGCAAACATTTTGGAGACCTCCTCCTTAATGATGCCCTGACCCGGTCAGTCACTGGGTAAGCCTTGTGCTTAACGGGAGGACTGACCCCAGTGTCAACGTCATGGACACACCAATCAGTGACACTAGGCACCAGGAAGACCAGATCACTGAATTGCCCCAACAGTTGGTGACAAGCGCTCTGCTGCTGAGGGGTCAGTGTGGTGGAGAGGACCACACTCTCCACAAACCCATCTTGTTCCTCTGCACATAGGAGGTCAGGAAGAGGCTCACTCTCCTCTTCCAATCCAGCATCTGTGGCTAGAAGCATGCCCGCTTCAGACATCTCAAAGTTGGGCTTTAGGCGGTTAACATGCAGGACCCGCAAGGGGTTCCTGGGAGACCGCAAGTCCACCAGGTAGGTAACAGGACTCTTGCGCTTCACCACCTCAAAGGGGCCGGTCCACTTATCCTGGAGCACACAGGGCTCCACTGGGGCCATGACCCAAACCTTTTGACCAGGCTGAAACTCAGAGTGGCATTCTGATCGTGTCAGCGTTTTATCTCTTCCTGCCTGGCTTCCAGATTTGCCTCAGCAAGTTTTCTGTAACGCCGAGTCTGGTTCCTGAAGGCCAGCATGTAACTAAACACATCCTGGCGAGGTTTCCTGGAAGATTGCTCTCAGCCTTCCTTGGCCAGACTCAGAGGTTCTCTTACTGGGTAACCATAGAGCAGTTCAAAGGGACTGAACCCTAAGGACTTCTGTGGCACCTCATGGGAAGCAAACAGTAGGCATGGCAAGAGGACGTCCCACTTAAATGTGGGATACTTGTAAAGCGCACTGTTACTCTACCCGAGTGTCCTGGCGCTGTAGACCGCTGGGGAACCCGTCCTGGTTTTCCCTGTGAGATGGTCCCTTTCTGGGTATCTCCAGGGTGAAACCAGGCATCCCAGGCGTCTGTGGGGGGCCGTTGTAGAGATGAGGCAAGCTTAATGCCCAGAGTTACCGAGTGTGTTCCCTGGTTAGAGTAGGCACTGAGGCGAGAATTATCGAGTCCGTTGACCCTGGTCCAAGACCCTGCCGCGTCGGGAATTGAACCCTGGTCCCGGGCCGTTCTCTGCTTACAGGTCTGCCGCCTCTAAACAGTGAGCCACACCTCTCTTAAGCCTCTTCTAGGCCCATAATCATGCCCTTAAGGGTCTGGTTGAATCTCTCAACCAGCCCATTACCTTGGGGGTGGTAAGGAGTCGTAAACTTGTAAGTTACCCCACGCTCCTCCCACAGGGACTTCATATATTTGGAAATGAAGTTAGTACCCCCATCAGACACCACCTCTCTGGGGAACCCCACACGGAAGAAAATCCTCATCAGTGCACGTCCCACCACAGGGGCCGTCACTGTCCTGAGTGGGATGGCTTCAGGGTACCAGGTAGCATGGTCCACCAAGACCAGGATCAACCTGTTGCCCATGGCTGTCTTGGGGTCCAGAGGCCCTACAGTGTCAATGCCCACTCGCTCGAATGGAGTACTGACAACTGGAAAGGGCTGGAGTGGGGCCTTAATCTTCTCCCCACTCTTCCCACTTGCTTGGCAAGTTTCACATGTCTTGCAGTGAGCATCTGAGCTCCTGCGCATCTGGGGCCAATGAAGGTCTGGGTCTACCCCAGATATTCGGCCAATGGCACATCTTGAGCCAACCCTAATAGGAAGGCTCTGAAGCACTGGGGTACCACCAGCACACAGGCTGACTCATACTCAGCAACCTTAGGCTCGCTGTAAAGGAGGTCATTTTATCAATAGATCAGGTGTGACCCTGACTGATCACCTGCTGCCTGGGCTGCAGCCTATCTCCGCAGCCCCTCAAGGGAAGGGCACGTTCTCTTCTGTTCACTAAATTCCTCCTTGATGGGCCCTCCTTCCTGCTGCCAATGGGTCAGTTCAGGCAGGTCCCCCAGTTCGGCTACTTGTTCCCCTGTAGCCTCCAGGGCTTCCCCCTCAAGTTCTGCTCCCTTCTGGACCCGAGAAACCATGGGGGCCGGTTTCCCGCGCCCCCTACCCCTTCTCTTTAAGGCAGGGGTCTGGGCCATACTCTTAGGCTCCAGGTCCTTCTGAATATCCTTACTGACTGCTATGGACCGAATGGTCGCGCACGCCCACTCAAGCAGGCCCAACATTTCCAAGTGAGATTTCCTCTCCACCGTAGCCCACGGGGAGTTCTCTAAATCATTGCCCAACAGACATAGCTGGCCTAACAGCTACTTGAAGAGTTCCTGAGAACCCCCCCTCCCCCCTACTCAAAGGGAACTTGAGCCACCTCACACTGGCTCTCAGAGTTTTCTGATGACACTACTGGGCAGAATGCATGGGGGACAACCTGTTCTTTGGACACCAACCGGGAGCTGACAGCAGTCACACTCGCTCCTGTGTCCCTCAGAGCCTCCACCCTATGGCCAGTGATGGTCACCCACTGCCTGTACTTCTTTGAGTTATCAGGCAGCGTGGGGTTAGGAACCTTCTCCAAGTCTCTTAGCGAGACAAGGGTAATTACATGGGATCCCACCCACCTTGGGCCCTCATCTCCTCCCCTCCCAGGGCTACACTAGCAATCTGGTGGGGTGGAGCATGGGGTAGTGCATTGGAGTCCCTCTGGGGACATTTGGGATCGTAATACCGGTGGCCCACTTGACCACACTTAAAACAATTAAGAGACCCCCTCTGAACAGGCCTACCTGTCGGGGGCACCAGAAGGGGAGATCTCTAAACTCTTAACCTTGATCTCCAACTCCCTCAATACTCTCTGATGCTCAAGTTTCAATTTCTCAAGCTCAAATGCCAACCTGTCATTCTCAATATCCAATGTTTTACTTTCTAGGTCCTTCTGATCTTCTAATTTGGCCATCTCCAAACTATGCCTCCTATCTCTCTCCCTGTCCTCCATCTCTTCTGGAGACAGACCCTTTGAGGACACACTAGTACCTTGATTGGAAAGTGCTTTACCTCCCACTAAATCCACTTCGCCATCCTGCTGCCCTCCAGCATTCTCTCCCTTATTCACAGCGGTATCTCTCGCTTCTAACCAGGCCTTAAGGGCCTTCTGATACTCCTCCTTCCTAGAGAGACCTGCAACAGGGACTGTGAATCGCTTGCAAAAAGACTTTAGCTGTTTGGCAGTGTAGGTTTCTAACCTCTCTTCCTCAAAGATGAGATCCTCCGAAGCATTGGACGATGGCCTACCCATTGTAGACATAACTAGCAATTACAATCAACAATCGAACAAAATCAAACCGTATGTGGTTGCGCCTAGGCCTACACTCACTAGTAGCTTACACTAGTTATTGTATGTGGATCATAAATGCAAGTCCTGATCCTCACCGCTGACCGCCAATGTTAGAAATGGGGATCTCTAGTTGGCCTGGCTGGCGCTGAAGTCCAAATAGCGATCCTTCTTCTCAAGTCAGAGTAAGGGGGCTACACCCTTTGATAACCCCTGCTCAACCCTGTGGTAACGTAGCATGAGCAGATAGACCTATCTCAGAGGCAGTGTGTGAAGCATTTATGACCATACACAATAACGCAGGAAGGACGCTACAAACGGACCCCTCAAGTAAGTATAGAAAAATAGTTATCTTTATATAGACTGAACACGAGGCTTAAAGCGCTCAAGGAGCCACAATGCACGTAAATACAGATTTACTTCTGAGCAATAAAGGCCCTCAAAAAGCGTGCGGAACAAACTTAGTTCGAGGCCAGAGTCCACGCGACCCTGTGATGCACAATGTACCGGGGGTTTAAAGGGGCACGGCACGCAGCCTCACAAGGAAGCCACGGTGATGACAGGCGGACTCACAGCGGCCACAGCTCCCGGCTGTAGCGGTCCACTGCGTGCACTCACGATAATCCTGGGACAGAGCTTAAAGGCGGGCACCCAGCAGCACACGCAGGTGATAACAAGATCCTTGAAGTGGGGACTAGTGCGGGCAGTCAGCGGTACAGCTCCTCAGCTGCAGCAGCCCGCAATAGCGATGATTCTCATAGGACGGCAAAATGCGGGCACTCAGCGGCCCACAATAGCGCTAGAGATGATTTTCGTAGGATGGCAAATGCGGGCACTCGGTGGCACAGCTCCTCAGCTGCAGCGGCCCACAATAGTGATGACTTTTGTAACACAGGCAAATGCGGGCTCTCAGCGGCAACAGCTACTCAGATGTGGCGGCCCACAATAGCGATAGCGATGACTTTGGTAATACAGGCAAATGCGGGCTCTCAGCGGTAACAGCTCCTCAGCTGCGGCGGCCCACAATAGCGATAACGACGACTTTCAGCCTGCGTTCCCCGCGGTAGAACCAGAGGCTCTGGAATTCTCAACAGAGGCCTCACCTGCGAATAGAATTCCCCTCACATTGGAATCCGGACGGCTGATTGATGAAGTCTAATGTCCCTGAGACTTCATCAGGAAGCAAGCTCAAATCAGGCCCTTGGGTATTTGCTTCAGCAAAATGGATGAAAGTTTCAAATTCCTTTCCCCCTCGTTACACGGACAGAGGTTCGTCTTGACATCTAGAAGTGACACACCTTGTAGGGGTTTTAGCACAGATCTTTATACCCCAAAAGTCTTTGTTCTCAAAAAGTCACAAATCACTGAACCCAGCCAGAACCAGTTTGGTGTCATCCTGGAGCACTTTGTTTACAAGGCTGCATCCTGCCTTTCAGGAAGAGGGGGTCTGCCATCAGAGGCACAGTGGGAGGTGGAGCCATCATTCACCTTGCCAGGCACAGCCCTGCTCAGATCAAAGGGTCACCCCTCCCCATACTCCAACTGCAGAACTCTATTCAATCCAGGTTGGGCTGAGCCTGCACTGTCTCTCCAAAACCAGACAGCCAATACACATAACAGCAGAGCACACTGGAAGGCTTAGGCAAGAAAATACCCACTTTCTAAATTTGGTATTTTCAGCCACAGAATATAAAAATAAGCTTGACTACCTGATGCACTTTAATATTGTGAGCTGAGGCATACTAAATTCGGCTTACCTATCATGTTCCTTGGGTCACTTAGGATTATAGAATGTAATACAGCCAAATTACAATAGGGTGCATTCGTGCTGTGCCACTGAATGGCAGCAGCACAGTGCCCAGAGCATCTAACACCAGCAAACATAGAGGAGAAGAAAGCGAAAAATGGGAGACCCACGCCATGGTTCCAGGTCTAACACTCCGCCTAGGACAGAAATAGTGTCTGGTGCTCTGGGTTGTGACCCATTGCCAAGTTGACCCAGGACCCCTTTCCATTACTTTTCTCACTTTTGTCCGCTGGTGGACTCATGCACTGGCGTGGGAGGATTAGTCATTATCGCCCCAATCTGCCCTTCGAGAGAGGAAGGAAAGGATTCTGTGGCCCAAAGAATTGGAGGGGTGCTCCATGCCGGAACTGAACAGTACCTAACCCCATATCTTATTTTTACATAATTATTTGTGGTTTCATAGGCTTTCTTAACCTCTAACTGGGCAGATTGGGGTGCTTATGCCCCTCCTGTGATGACACCGCCTCAACTCAGTCCCAAACTCTGGCCTTTCACGCTTGAGCCGAGGACGAACACATTAGTGAAAGAAAGAGCCATATGTTGAAACTGTGGCTCTCTCTTTCACTGGAGACTTGCCTGTTTTTGATCTTGGAGAGTGGACAAAGATACTTGCCTACAGGGAGATGCCTGTACTATGTGGGTCTCTTGGAACTCCCAGGCACCCACATTGACTGAGCTGTATATCTATATGGTGCACAGTGAGTGCTCCCTCTGCGCTTGTGTCTATTATGTGGTATTCACTCATTTGCATGGGATCAAGGCCCCATGCAAAAGAGGGAGCACCCCCTTGTGATTGTGCTGTTGCAAGATGTCAGTCCTGTTCTACATTGTGCCGCACACGTATCTTTGGCCCTTCCATAAAACCAAAGAGCTCTGGGCAAGGTGCTGTAGTGTAGTTCCTATATTCCCAATAGGCTCTGCGCATTGGAATAATATATCCTATAGATGTGACATAGGACTGAGGTCAGTATATCTCTATCGAACATACTTAACTTAATTGTGAGTGCCAGCTAGCTCAGAGATCACTAGAAACGTTCTCGAATTCACAAGAAGGGATTAGTTTCTCACAACCGCATAAACATGACAACTTTGTTTCCCTAGGACTGGAACAAATACCTTCAGAGTCGTGGAAACAATAGATAACTAGTTCACTCAGTCAATTGTGCATGCTTCATTTCTACAGAGTTGCAGGGAAATAGTGAGACGGGCGTTTTCAATAAAAGGTTTATTGAACAGTCTTCTTTCTCATGCAAGAGAGGTGAACTGCTACAATCGTTAGACAGAATGCAAAGTATAATGCGTACAGCGAGAATAGTATTATAAAATAGTACTGTAATAGCATTGTCTTGTGCTATGACATATAAAAATACATACTTAAATAACACAGACTAAAATACTCAACTAGTGCTTCTAAAATATGCCTACCCCACTGTACCTAACCTAAGTCTAGTACGAGGGAAGAAGTAAGTGCTGTTTAGCATAGGTTTTAGTTCTGCCAAGATTTGCCAAAGGTTTTTCTAGGTTCTGGTCAGCTTCATACCTTAGAATAAACGAGGTTGCTATCTCTGTCTCGGACTCGATTTCCCAACACCCCACAAGGGGAGCCAGAAACACTGGAGCTGGATTCTCGGGAGAGGAGTACAGCTTCTTATCAGTGCGTCAGCTGGAGAGTCGGCTTCCTTCGGCACTTGCTGTAGCGAGCTGCGTCAGGCAAGTAGGTAGTTGTACTGCACCGAACCACACTGTGCTTTGCTACGCAAGTGAAGGTATATTTATGCCTTGAAGGTGTTTAGGAATGCCAGCTTTTACGTAAAGTCGGGCATACGAACGTCATGGATGAACCCCTAAGGAATAGTTGTTCATGCATAATAATGAGTTTCTTGGAGAAATCAATATCCAGGCTAGGGGAAATCCTTTCTGCTTAAGAGTCTGGTTTTCCAAGACATCGTTGTGACGTTTGATGAACAGATGGAAGTAGCCATGCCTGTATTTGGGTAGCATGGACTATGCTTAAATAAGGGCTTGATTTCTATGCCTATATAAGGGCAACGTGAATTGTACCTATATAAGGGCATGAATCGGGAAAATTCATTCGGAATCTAAAACACCATACAACAGTGTAGGCACAAACACTTATTCAGCTTCTATGGTACTGTCTCTGATATGGCACCTGGTTTCTAGCGATCTTTCTGCCCTCCCCAGGCAGGGCAGATTGAGGCTAATTATGGGGGTCTGGAAGGCTGGGGTCTAGAAGGTGAGGGATGGAACCCGATGCCACAACAGGTCGGACCCCATTCATTTTCTCTAAAAATGTAACCCCTGGTGTCCAGTTTGCTGTGTCTCCCCAGAGGAAGAGTAGATTGCAGATAAACCACCCAATCTGCCCAACAGGGGCAGAAAGACTTTCTGGGTACAAGGGGTGGAGGATGCAGCCCTTTATCTGGACTGGGCGGCCTGACCTCATTCTTTTTTAGGCCTAGCCTAGCGAACGCAGCACATGCGTTGCTACGCCTTGGCGAGACTATTGTCGCCGCTTTGTTTTGCGGAGGGAGACAAAGCATGGGCACGCCTGGTCTCTCCGTTCGCGTGCACATCGCCTGTCCTTGTGTAGGGCTAGGGTTACACAGCGCGTGCTTTCACTCACCCCCCCCCCCCCCCTCGCCGTCGGCTCCACGGAGACAGCTTGTTTGTTCTGTAGATCACTTTGAGACCTCGGTTGAAGGGATGTGCATTGTGGCTAAGTTGATTTGTTTCATATGTGGAATAAAAATGAGGCGCAACTTGCGTCTTTTTATTCACTCTGAACATCACATCTCCGGTGGTCTGTGTCATGTAGACGAGACACTGGCCATGCCTGGTTGCAGCAGTGAGCAGCCGTTGCTTCCTCAGTAACTGCCGTGTGCAGCCAGCAGAGGCCCCAGATACGCTGTGGCCCTGGAGCACGCGCTCTCTGCTGCGGAGCTCACGGTGTGTGCAGTTAAAGGCAGAGCAGCTGGCGTTCCCCCGCAACCCCTAAGCTGTGGGCCCTGCCAACAGACCATAGAAGCAGGAGTGCGTCCAAGGAAGTCAGTGTTTTTTTTAATAATCCATCTCACTCGGGCAGGAACAATGCCCCTCTTTGAATATTTCAGCGCCTCGTAAGGGGTAGTAAGCGCTTTAAAAATACAATTACAATAAATAAATAAATATGTGAGTCTGAACTGTTATGGAGGGAGGGAGCCTGCTTGGTCACCTGCCTGCTCGATTGTGTGCATTAACCCACTCATTTACCCTTTGTAGCACCTAGAAGAAACACCCCTCTGACCTACTAGCTCCATGCCGCCAGACCCCAAGGATGGGCATAGCAAAGTCTGGCTGGGAGAAGCGCTTGAGTGTGAGATCAGGTAGGCTAAGGGAGAGGGCCTCGGCTCTCACAAACACACCGTGTGTCTTTAGACATATTACTTTCCCTCTATGTGGCTCTATTGAGTGGCCCAAAAAAAGAGCCTCACAGCTTGTGCTGAGCAAGAAGTCCTTCACTGAGCTTTAATAACAGTGGAGACTGGAGCAATATAAGTGCATTTTACTGAATATTAAATAAAATGAGCTGGTATAGCTTGGATTCAGTCCAGTATCATCCTGTTGTGAAACAAGACACATCTGTTTGCTTTATGTTGTATTTGGTTTGCAGAAAGGAGACTTCAGGGAAAGTGTGGCTAGCTCCTGGGCTCTAGTCTGAAAATTTTCAAACCTGGTGTGCTCCTCAAGGTAGCGAGAGTCCCATATATATATATATAAAACTAGCAGCACCGCTGGCTGTGGACCGAAAGAGAAACCAGCCTCACTACCATGTGGACAGAGAAGACAGATTAGACAAAGGTACTCCACCACTACTCCAGGCAGCAGCACACCTGTCCCATTGACTGCATTTATCACAGCACCCTTCCGTGGTGGGCAGTCAGGGTGAAGCAATGTCACACTCAGTGCTGCCCGTTAGCCATCAAAGGACATCCCAAGGTCACTCGACTACTCCAGTCTTTTACAGGACTCCAAATGCCCCTCTTGTACATTGCGTGGCTTGGACAACTCCCACTCGGCTCCAAAAAGGCTCTCAAAAGCCTCAAAGTGTAAGTGCTACAAATTAAGCCATTTCAATGATGCTCCTGTTATGGTATGGTAAGCTGTGGCTTCTGCAATAAGAGGAGAATGAGGCTAGCCAAAGGGGGGAGGTAAACTACACCCATGTATATTTGATCTGTGGTGCAGCAGTCATGATGGCACCCCCTAGTGCACCATACTGGAAGCACTGCAAATAGATGTACCTGGGTTACTATGGCAATGGGCCTGACATGCACTTTGTTTTGACCTAGGAGTGCAGTACCACTTGCGATGTGCAGCAGAATCCATGCCGCAAAAATAAGGACAACCACACATATTGCTCTCCGTTTTAGAATATGCCCAAGATGGCGGCCACCCTGAGTTTGTTCTTGACCTAAGCATGCATACACCCTTGGGATGAGGACTTATGTACGATACACACCCAGCATCTGATTCAGCACAATGGAGAAACGCTTCCTTAGCTGTGTCCCCTTAGTTTGTACTCCTATGTAAAGAAAAGAGTAAGGCCTCGAGGGGATGAAAAATTAGGCAGAACAAACCTTTTGGGTGGGGGCGGGGATTTATAAAGGTTTACAATTGTCTTTAATTCACCACAACCAGAAAGGCATGCATTATTGTAAACACTGCTCCCTATGCAGATATCTGTATAGTTTTAACTCTGGTGGTTTTATTACTTTTTCTTAAAATGGATATTTTCAATTATGCATTACACCATATCAAGTATCAATTCCGTGCATAGAAACCTACTGTAAATATCCCTACAAATCAGTAGAATGAAGGCAACAAGCATTTGCAATGCAATAGGTCTCGCAGTTACGAGAGTTTCAGCTATTGGCATTGTAAATAACAATGCCTTTTATTTGTTTTTAAAACAAAAACAACAAAAAAAGGCATTATTATTTGCAATATCAATAGCTCAAACTCACGCAAAAGCGAGACCTATTGCATTGCAAATGCTTGTTATAAAAATAGGCTATCCCGGATGCATTGTGTGCTTTCTTCCCCACAACGGTATGCAGTTGCCCCCCACTCACCTTCACTAGAGAGACAGAAAGACTGAAAATACCTTCTGTAGGATGGAGTATAAGATAGGTTTTTATATGATATACCAAAAAGAGGTATATCGAGCAGAGTCCAGATATTCCCTCATGAGTGGACAGTGGCTTGCTTTAGCAATCCCAAGGTGCTCTTCTAGGGTGTAGTGTGGTCGAGCAGCCTGGGTTTATCAGAGAGGAGTGTTGGACATCTGCAAAATACACACACAGCCAATAGAAAATGCACACGACTCAATAAGGAGACCCACACAACTTTATAAAAATAACACATCTTCATATATATTAAGGCACCAGAATGAATACGATCAGGTCAGTACGTTTTGCAAGAGAAATACTTTTATTTTAAAAAGTCGACAATTTTCAGCAGCTGCAATGTTATCCTACGAGAATAAGTATGGCATACCGGTAGAGTACAACGACGTATGAGTACAATCTAGTGGACTTAAGGTGAGTATGGGGCAATGCAGCACCAGCAAGCCTCTTCCAGTGGCACTAGGGTGACCGGGTGCAGTGGTGGAATATAGAGTTGGGTGCCCAATGTTAGTCTATTGGGATAGGTCTGCGTGAAAAGGCTGCAGGTTTGGACTAGATGGCCAGTCAAGCTGAACCAACAGAGTAGCTCAGGCCTCAGGATGCTTGGGGACACCTTTGGTCCTCTTCTCCACAGCCCAGTGGCGAATGGTGCAAAGGTGTCCTTAGGCATTGGGTTTTTGTCGCAGGGTGCGGTCGCAGTAGAGGCTGCAGGAGGCATTGAGAACTCCATGGCAGAGAAACCCCAGGTGGGCTTCGAGTCGGGAGGGTCAGGGGACCACGTTCGCACCATTGGCTCACTTCAGCGCAGGCTAGGTGGCTCAGATACAGTGGTGCTTTCCGGCATCGAGTTTTCGCAGTCTTAGAGCCTCTCAGTTCTTTCTTGGTACCTGCAAGGTGCAGGGAAGCTGCTCAGCTGCTTCACAGGAGTTCTTGGTTCCAAGGTGAAGTGCTGGGAGGTCTCTCAGGCTTTGGAGACACAGCGACCGCAGGACAAGCCGTCTTCTGGGGCAGTTGTCAATCAGCAGACAGGCCGGCATGGTTGGGGCCAAGTCAGTTGCTGGTTCTTCTGTTCTTCTGTTCTTGCTCTTAGTGACTCTTCCCATCAGTCTTCTTCTTTCAAGTTAGCAGGGTCTGATTTCCTGGTGCCAGGGGCTCCCCTAAATACTGAATATAGGGGCATTAGGGGATTGTAGGGTAGTAGCCACTGGGCTACCTACCCCTGTGGTCACTATGCCCACTATATGACTACTTCCAGAGAGAAGTGGGCATAACCCTGTCCCAGAGTTCCTAGGTTTGCCATCACCAAGATGGCAGACTCTGAAATTTCGCCTTCACTTCCGATAGCGAAACATAGGGGTGGAGCTATCCTGGAGATGAACACTCCTATCTAACAACTAATTTTCCCGCCTTGCTCGGGTGCCAAATGGACCCTGGTCAAGAGGGGTGGGCACCCACTCCTGTGAGGGAAGCCTGATTCGCATACCAAAGGTGGTGGCTCTATGACGCTTCCTACCTTCGCATGCTAATTTGCAGGCCTTCTTTGAAAAGGAGTGTAAACACCCTCTGCACGAACAAGCTTTGTTCTTGGCCTCCTGAGAGCCCTGGCCCTCAACATTGGGGGTCAGAAATGTGTACGGGGTGACAGGCGGGCCAAGACCAGTGTGCGAACACACCAGTAGCTGGCACGTTTTCAGGGAGTACCTCTAAGGTGCCCTAAGGGTGCATGTGTTAATAAATCAAACACTGGATCAATGTGGGCTTATTAATACAAGATGTCTGATACCAAACGTCTCTAGTTTCAATGAAGATATCATGTAGCTGGTAAAGTCGGTTTCACCTGTGTCCAGCATATGTTCTTAAAATGGCTTCCTTGTTTACTGGAACTGGCAGCAGTAGATCTAACCAGCAGGGGGGCATATCTGCTCATGCAGATATATCCACCCATGTAGTATAGTGCTCCCTACCTTAGGGCTGTAAGGCCTGCTGTAGCGGTGACTTACCTATACTGCATGCAGTGTCTGAGGGCATGGCACACAAGGATGCTTGCCATGTTGTGTTTTCACTTTTGTCTACACAGAGACGCACAGCCAGCAGTGGCAGTCTGTATGTGTTTGGTGAGGAATCCTTTAGAGTGACCCTCTTTAGCCTCCTTGCCCTCGGTACTAGGCCTACCATTTACTAGGGATAAAGGTATTGACAATTAGGGGAACAATTGTGCAGTTTTGGGAATGAGATCTGGCAGTGGGGACCTGGCTAGCAGGAACCCAGTGCACTTCCTGCCAAAATCATATTAAATACCAGGAAAGAAGTGGGGGTGATCATGTCACCAAGAAAGGTTCACTTTCCTACACAGTGCATTTGACATTGCCTATTCGACTGCCTCCACCACCCCTCGCCATTATGTTTTTGTGGGTGTATCCCTGCTTGGGGAACACCTTTTCTGCAACAACCGAACAGGTATCCACTAGAGAGGTACCATTAGAAAGGGGACGTATTCCCCTTTTAATGGAAGTTCTCCAGTTGTGATTGGTGGTCGGGAGATTAGCCATGCCCTTAAGGATCACACTGAAAGTAATAGCCGGAGCCTTCAGATTCCATCTGCATTTAGTTTAAGTGTTTATGGGTTCAGCTCGCATGGCTAACCTTAGGACAGCCAGGGAGCCTCATAAGTTGCAGTCCAAAGTAATGGTATGAATGGGAATCCTGCTTTTATGAACATCGGAGGGTTTACTCCCTTTAGTGATTGGGCATGATGTTCCCGTCCTCCGCACCGACTGTGACATCTAGTCCTGCACATTGAAAGGATTAAGATTCTGTCTATTTCAGCAGATTGTTTAACTGATCGAGTGACCAAAGTGACAGGTGGTGCATTATGAGATTCTGGTACACCTTGGCTGCCTTTAGGCTACTATATTGTTTTCTTTGTTGGACACCATATGCTAATTTGAATAGGTTTTCTACACTTGTTTATGCTCTTAAAAAAGCAGAATTATAAACGTTTTCCATGCAATGTTATCCAATGTTCTTTTAGATCGATATAGTTTGTAACTGGATTTCAGATGCTGGGCATGATTTTCTTAAAAACCTTGTGGTCATTTAGTAGGTGTAAGGGTGCTAGACATTGAGAGAGGTGAACAGCTGCCAGTAATCATTGTAAGCCTCATGGCAAATCTGCTTCTTTTTTACATTACAGCTGCAAATCTTGTGAGGGCTGTCCTAGACGCCCTCTGGATGTACAGAGTTGTGGGGTCTGAATGCAATCAATAACTTTTGAGGTTATGGGTTGAGTGCTACCAATGTAGTATTCCATGTCTCTCAGGCACTAGTGCTGTATTTAACATGCAAGGTGGCTGGAGCCAGCTTATAAAGCCACAACAGTGAGAAGATCTGGCATGTGGGTTATTGTGGATTAAAATGGTGACATGGAAAGTAAGTAGCAACCCTGGGAGAGGAGGAGGTTACCACAGAGGCGAGGAAGCAGTAGGGCCAACTTTGCTTCTTCCCTCGCCAATTGCTTGTCTTATTGGCGAGGGAAGAAGAGCAGAAAGATGGTAATTTGTATTGCACTTTCTAGTAGGAAAATAGAACCCTGAAAAGTAAGGCTGCATCTAAAAGAAATATACCTCAAATTCTCTTTACCTCTGTGCTTCAGCAACTTGGAAATTGCCCGGTAATGAATAAGTTACTCTAGAAGTAAGTAAACGTTTTTCTCTGAAGTAATAAGCTGTAGAAGGCTTCATCTACACCGACACGTGACATCACATACGATATGGCTATTGCTATTGCACGTAATCATGCGCACCCCTTGACACAGTTTTTATCCATCGACTCTAGTATGAATGCTTACAATTCCATGTTCACCTAATACTGCTTTAGCCAGAGCTCACAGTTCCAACTATTAGGCCCAGCTCTATAATTGGAAAAAAGTGAACTGGCAAATCAATTTTTATTCCTATGCCGTCCGAGAGGAATTTACCCATGTAGATTATAAATTCAGCATATGTCTGATGGTCATGGGAATGGCACATCGCGACTTCCCAATGAATTCTGCATTTATCAGAAACCTGACCTCTTGAATCTTGATTTATTCTTAAGCTTACTCCTTACACAAAAAAACATGGCAGTGCATCGATAAACATTATGTAACTGACTTCCACTTATATATTAATTTACAGTTTGGTGTTCGTTGTGTACTCTCAGCCTTGAGTACTGTTATTCTTAGGCATAAGAGTTTGAAAGAGTTATGTGGGAATCATACTTTTGAGGAGCTTTTAAAAAAAAAATATTTTTATTGTCATATCAAGGGCACACTTAACATATATACTTGTCTTCTCCTTTTAGTTACACAATATTTTATGGCGCCATTACAGTTTGACCAACAATATTACCATTTTCCCTTTTCATCGTTAGCGTTACCCCTCTCCGTGATCTCAAAATTACTATTGATGTATTTCTTTTTCTAACTTTGCGTTAACTAAACCCCCCCTCCATCCCCCCGGCACTTCCATGTGATATAGGGCGTGTTACTTGCGAGCAATGTCCATTCTTTAATGTTCCGTGACATAATGTCCATTCGTCTTGTCACTTTCTCTTCACAATGGTACTGTAAAACACGATATGTTCCAAGCCTGCAACCTGCACTCCATGTATGTGATCTCCTGCGTCTTTTGATCTACCCCCCACTTATGGATTCCCTCGTGTACCCTCCATCCTCCAGTACATTCACCATCAATACCAGCATTCACTGGATGTGCGTTTCCGCACTCTTTTCAAACTCCAACATCGAATTCCAGTCTAAGGAAATCGGTAGTTTGCGTAGACCTCTGCGCTCCTCCCTTAGTAGCTCCTGGCCCTCCGCCTTCCCCCTCTTCACCACCTCATTACTCCAAGATTCCACACACGCCGACTTCCATCTCATTGCTATCATCCACTTTGCTAGTATCAGTGCTAGTTCAACAAATCTAGTGGCCATGCTCCTCTTCTTCTCTTTGTTCCCAGTCCCAGAATGGTGTACAGTACCGACTCATAGGGTCTCCCTGGGACAACCTCCGCTAGGATGTGGTGGATTGTGGCCCAGTAACATCCCAACTTGGGCAGTCCCAGAACATGTGTAGCATACCCGCGTCATCACGGTGACATCTGGGGCATTGATTGGACGCCTCTAGGAACATCGCTTGTATTCTGTGTGGCGTTAGGTACGCTCTATGTACGATCATTAGTTGAATGAATTTGAACTTAGGGTTCCGTGACACTTTCTTGGGGAGCTGTAGTATCCTTGTCCAGTCCTTATCACTAATGTCCCCGCCAGTATCTCCCTCCCAACGTGTACGAAGTACGTGCAGCGGAATATTTTTGCTTGTTCTAATACCCTTAGCGATCCACTTTGTCAAGTGGCTGCCTGATCCCATTAGGTATTGCATAGTGAGTAGGTCCGTCGCTTCCGGTTCCATGCCATCTCTCGCCCAGTGTGTGGAAATGTAGTGCACGACTTGTGCATGTAATAGAAACATCGACCTCAGTGTCTGGTGTACTTGCATAAAGTCCGCATGTGTCAGAAGTCTACCCTCTGAGAAGAAGTCCCCCACTTGTGTCACCCCAGCCTCGTGCCATGAACTCAGTTTACGTTCTGTGAGTGTTCCGGTTCCTAAGGGGATGCCCAGAAGAGGTATCGTGGGTGCATAAGCCTTACGCTTGCCAGTGTACCTTATCGCTGCCCTCCACTGCTGTATTGCAAGTTTAAGCAGGGGGGGCCAACGGTGGTATTTTCGCCTCGGTGTATGTGACCCCTGCTCCTAGCTGCCTCTGACATGTTCAATTCATGCAGGTTACGACCTGCCAGCCAGTAAGCCAGCCACTGGAGTTGGCAAGCGTATCCATATGCCATCATATCAGGCACTCCCAGCCCTCCGCCGTCCGTTGGCAGTTGCAGTTTAGCTAAACTTATGCGTCTCCGGCCCGTACCCCAGACTAGTTCCGTCACCAGTGTATTCAGTTGCTTAAAGAAGGCCTTGGGCACTAGTACAGGCACATTCATGAAGTAGTATATCAATCTGGGTAGGACCACCATTTTCGAGATCGCCACTCTGCCTGCAACGGACAATGGTAAAGTGTTCCAAAAACGTATTTGTGGTTTCAGCGCAGCAAGGGCTCTACCCAGATTGCCCTCGAAGAGATCTTGGGCATCTCTGTAAATTTGTATACCTTAGTATTTGAATGTTACCGGTGCTATTTGGAATTGGCAGGGGGTGAATTGTATGTGCGTAGCCATCATGGGCCTGCGAAAACTATATCCGTAGGACTTGGACGCGTTAATCGTGAGACCCAATATCTCTCTGAACGCCTCAAACACCTCCGATATCGGCTCTAATTGGCCTGTCATGTTGCGCAGGAATAACAGAATGTCGTCTGCATATGCCGAAATGATATGGTGGGTATTAAGTCGGACTATCCCCATGTTATCCGCCATGGTGCGGACTTTTATCATCAGGGGTTCCAGGGCTATTATAAATAATAAGGGTGATAATGGACATCCTTGACGCGTTCCCTTAGCAATGGCAAGTTGGGCTGAGATGCATCTATTAGTCCTAACGCGTGCTGTGGGTATGTGGTATAGTAAAGCAATCCATTTTGTGTATGCCTGCGGAACTCCGAATTTGCCCAATACAGCCAGCATATAATCCCATCTCAGGGAGTCGAAGGCCTGCTTAAGGTCTAGTGATATACATCCTTCAATATTATTCTCCCCTTCCTCCCCTCCGGCCATTAGTTGGCTCAGTCTCCTCAGGTTCAGTGCAGTGCTCCTGCCTGGTACAAATCCGCACTGGTCAGGGTGTATTAGATCAGGAATATAGTGTGACAGTCGAGTTGCCAAGATCTTGCTTAGTATTTTATAATCCGTGTTTAGGAGCGATAGGGGTCTGTAATTCTCTAAGTACATCGCATCTCTACCTGGCTTCAACAATGATACTATCAGTGCCTGAAGCGTCGATGCAGGTAGTTCGCCACTTTCCATCGCCTTTTTGTATAGCGCCAGAAGGCGGGGGCCAGAACCTCAATGTAAGTCAAATAGAATTCCGCCGGTAGCCCATCCGAGCCCGGTGCTTTGTTCCTCGGTAGTGCTTTTATGGACTGCCTCACTTCCGCCAGGGTGATGGGTTTAGCGAGAACCTGTTGTTGTGCATCTGTCAGTTGGGGAATACAAATGTCAGCCAGGAAGGATTCAAGCTCCGGTTCCGAGAGTGACGCGTGCGGACCGTACAGGTCTGCATAGTATTTCCGGAACGTCTCATTAATATCTAATTGGGTCTGCACTATATCTCCATTCTGGCCATACACCTTGGTTATAGGGACACTGTCCGGAACATTGCGTGTCATGCGTGCTAGCAGCGCCCCAGCTTTGTCAGCCTGCGTATGTACTCTATTTGTGTATTCTCTATAATCTATTAACCTTAGCTCTTCCAACAATTCAGCATGTTGGATATGAGCCTCCTGCAACTGCGTGAGGTTACCGTCAGTGCCTGCCGCTTCGCCCTCTAGTGCCGCTAAGCTTCCCTCCACTGCTCTCAACTTCTCTTGTACTAGACGCTTCATTCCCACTTTAGTGCCCATTGCCACTCCGCGCAAAGTTGCTTTGAAGGCGTCCCATTCTATTTGCCTGCTGCTGGCAGTGTTTTCGTTCTCCGTGAAGTATGTCGTGCATGCGTCTAGCAGTGAGGATTTGAACACTACGTTTTCCAGAAGACCCGGCGATAGGCGCCATGTCGGGATGGGAGTGGGTATCCTCCCCCATTGTAGAGACAGTTCTACCGGATTATGGTCCGACAATGTCTTTCCCATGTGTGATACTGAGGTGATCGCCCCTCGTAGTGACCTGTAGCAAAATATGCGGTCTATCCTGGTGTGTAACCTGTGCGGTGGGGAGTAAAATGTGTATTCCCTGTTGTTTGTGTGTAGGGTCCTCCATGCGTCATCCGGTTCCCACCCGCTTGCCCACTGCGTCAGTGCTATTGCTTGTTTCTTACTATCCGTTGCATGTAGTGGTTAGTGTGACCTGTCCAGCGCAGTGTCTAGAACCGCATTGCTGTCCCCTCCTATCACCCAGTGTTGTCCCACCCAGTCCGACAGTACACCGCTAATGTCCTCAAAGAACCTCGATTGCTCTGTATTGGGGGCGTATATACTGCCCAACACTACACTTGTACCATCCAGCGTTCCTCGTACGAACACATAACGCCCATTCCTGTCTACCCGTTTTTCCCTTGGTGTGAACGGTACGGTATTCCTTATCCAGATCGCTGCCCCCCTCGAGAATGCTGAGTATTCTGTGGCATACAGCTGGCCTTTCCATTTGCGGGCTAGTTTCTCTCCCTCCGCCCTATTCAGGTGTGTTTCTTGTAGATATGCTATCTGTGATTGTCTCCTGTTTAGCTGTGCCCTCACTCTGTGTCTTTTGTGGATCGATCCCAAACCTCTTACATTCCAGGTGCAGAACTGGTAATTGTTAGGTAGTGACATTACTTGTAATCTCCTTTGTCTCATACATTGCCCACACCCCTCGTGCATGTGTCAGCAAATTGTACATGTTATGTGCCATATGTGTTCGCAACTCCCCAACCTTGAGGTCCCCACCCCACAACTGGTTGGGACCAAACAATACCAACCAACAGGGGTATGAACTGAATGCAGTCATGCCTTCGCCTGGGGGGGGGCGTGTGCTCGACCGCTCCTTTCCCTGCGGTTAACAATCAAGGTCTTCCGTTGAATTTCCCCATTATCAACATTTTTTCCCCTGGTTCCTTTTCCTCACCCTCCATACCAGTTCACAATGTCACATATACATCACCACTCCGCCTCCGCTCTGCCGTCCATCACATGTCCTCTGCCATCTGCGCTGTTATGCGTGGAGACCGGTGCAGACTAGCGTCCGTGTCCGATGCTACCGTGCTTGAACTGTCTTGGCTGTTTGACACCGTATCAATGTTCATGTCGTGTTCTGCCAGCGCTGTGGTCGTAAGCATCACCAAGTCCGCCGAATTCCCACCTCCATCCGCCTGAATTTGCCCATGCTGTGCTGATCGCGTCTCTGGACCACCATCCTGGGCCGAGGTGTTGCCCCCTCGTGTGGACTGCTTTAGTTGCCGCGTGTTTGCGGAATTGTTCCTCGACCTGGGCGTTGGTAGTGCCACCTCAATCCATTCAGACGCTTCTTCTGGGTCATCGAAAAAATGAGACTTGCCATCATGGATAATTATAAGTCTTGCTGGGAAAAATAGTGCATATTTCACGTTACGCTCTCAGAGTACGTTTCACGCCCCAGAATGATGCCCTGGCTTTCTGTACTGCTTGTGTAAAGTCCGGATAGATCGAGATCGTTTGGTTGTCGTATTTTATCGCCCCGGTCTCTCTCGCTGTTTTCAAGATCGTGTCCCTGTCTTTGAAGTGTAGGAGGCGTGCTATTAACGGCCGTGGCGGTGCACCCGGTTTCGGCGGTCTCGATGGCACTCTGTGCGCTCTTTCGACACTATACACCTGAGTGAGTTCCGCAGGGTCCACTATTGTCTTCAGCCAGTCCTCTACGAACTTGGTCGGATTGGCTCCTTCGCTGTGCTCCGGTACGCCTAAGATGCAGATGTTATTGCGGCGTGAGCGTCCCTCCGCATCGTCCACTCTGTCTCTCAATCCCTTGAGCTGCTTCTCCAAGACCTCCAGGCGTATGGAATGTTCCGTCTGTTGCGGAATGAGGTCGGTCAGGGCAATTTTATTCTCCGCAACTTTTTCCGCCAATTTCTTATGATAGTCTTTCAGTAGGGAGAGGCTCGTCGATATCGTGTCGATTGTGGCTTCTAGCGCCTCTCTAGAGGCTCTTATTTCTGTCAGGATAAGGTCCAGCTTCGCATCCTGCGCACTTAGCCCGGTTGGAGGGATTATATCTACGTTTGTGGATGCTATATGGTCATCCGATCCAGTGGATCGCGCTGCTCCATTGGTGACCTGGTCCGGCTGTTGAAGTCTGTTTCGGCCCATTGCGGCCTTCAGTTTTCACCTCACTGGCTACTTCCGGGCGTCAACCACCGACCTTTCCGGGGGCACTTGACTATTGTGGGGGGCAGTCGTATTTCTACGAGGGGCCTGGCACTCCGTGGGTGCGGTCAGACGACGTGTCCGCCACCGGTGGGATCCACTATGTGTTCGTCCAATCCGATCCCGACCTGCTGTGGACCTGTGAATACGAGACCGTGACTGCTACTGTAGTACCTGAATGTTATCTATCAGGACGTGTGTCCCGCTCTATAGCGAGTCCCAGTTGTTGTTCTCCGCTGCCTCCGCTGTCAGTATAATAGCCCGATGTTCCAGTATAATGTGCCCTAGATCCACCTTCACAGTTTCGCCCGTGTCACACAGGCAGTGTGCGCCAGTGGCCTATGGCGCAGTACAGTCCCCCGTATATCGCGGCAACCAGTGTTTCTCCGGGCCGTACCGGTCCTCCGCTGTCTGTTTTCTGGCGCACCTTCTTCCGTTAGGGGCCCCACTCACCACCCGGTTCCACGATCTGTGTCCACTCTGACCTGGGGCGTCGGCGGCGGTGCACTCGTCGGTCTCCTCGGCGCCCCCGTGCTACGCTTGCCTTCTGCGCCCTCCGCGCGCAGCCTCCACCTCAGCCAGTTTGAGGGTCCCGTTCCTGTCCCTCTCTGTAGCGGCGCCACCGTTCTCCTTCAGCGGCCTTGTTCGCGCCTTTTGCAATGGCCGTTCGTGCGCCGCGGTCCCTTCTCCGCTTTTCTGGGAGCCGGCCGCAGGTACCTCCGCCGTCGGCCCCGTCCACTCAGCAGGAGGAGCATTAGGATGTGGGCAGTGGTCCGGTGTCGGTCTCCGGCGTTTACCCCACAACACACAGCTGTACTCGATCAGTCGCGCCGTCAGGCAGCCGCTTCCAGTCCGACGCAGCAGTACTGTGGGTCGTGGCTTTCCTTCGCGTCCTAGGCCTCTCCGCGTCTCCGGGGGCAAACCGCTCTGCAGTAGGACCCGGGTGCCCTCACGGACCTCTCGCTCCGTCACCAGCCTCGTTGCGTCTCAGAGGTACCGAGGGTGGGATTTCAAGCCAGAATCAGGATAATTGTCAGTATTTTTAGGGTTTTTTCGGATGGAGCTCACTTAGCCTGCGTCTGGCAAGCTCGGCTGCTAGCCACGCATACTTTTGAGGAGCTTAAGAGGGCTTTGAGAACCACACATGAAGTTTGGTTTATGCACAGTAATAAATGGGTTGATGGTGAACTTCGTTTTGCAAAGATAACATGCCCAAAATAAATCCCCTAAGTATTTCTTTGGGTCTTGCTTAAAAATACTCGACTGTCTATATGGATAAAAAGATCTCATTATGATCATCAAGCAGTTAAAGAAGAAGCAGATCAAGAGGGATTAATGAACATTTCCCCATGTGTACAGGATACTGCAGAGCTTCAATAAACAGAATTACTTGAATGTTCTTCCATGCAGTCCTGAAATATGATTGGAAGCGGTCAGGTTTATGATAAGACTTCTGAGAATAATTCCAAGGGAGAGTACAGTGAAGGAGTTTGTGTTACTCTTTGAACTTGTGCACTAAGGCAAATAGAGGCTTACTGTTGCTTGCTACGCCCAAGGATCTGAAAACCTGGAATAACAAACTTAACACTTTTTCAATAGGGATAAGCCGTCTGATTAATTAAAAGTATGCTAGTACTAGAGCTGCCTCTATACTAAAATGCTCCCTCAGATATCCTACCGGCTTGAAGTAACCTATAGAAAACTGGTTGGAGCTAGTCTCTGGGAAATAGTGCCACAGTGAAATAAAGATTAGGAGCAGCGCAAGCGATTAGGGATCATCCGAAGAATCATTTTAAAGTGAGGTTGCCAAGAAAGCTGTGGTCTGAAACAGCAATGGCTGCCATATGATGATCCAGCATCGGGGGCGGCTGTTAGTCTAGGAGTCATCATCTGAAATTCTACATTTCTGTGGCTCTTATTCTCTCTTGTGGTGATTTGTAAATAACAGTGGGTTAAGGGACACAAACATTTTGCCAGATGTTGGATGAGAAAGCAGAAGGGTGACTTCCTTTACCTCAGAAGTGCATGCCTCAAACACAGGGCATGCAGGCATTTTAACTAATCGCACTTACAAAGAATCTGACTTCAAAAGAACACTAAGGAGCACATCACCTTATAACAAAAATTGCAGTTGCACAGATAGTTTGTATATCTTTAGATCAATTATGGTTAGACTTCAAAATATTAAACAAATACATTGAATTGATGTAACTTCTGATGGGTCTTTTTAGGCTTTGAGCTTTACTGCATGCTCTACATTAAGAAAATGAGAACAAATAACTAAAGCAAGGCATTTATTTTTTAGGATGCAAAGATTGACGCTGAAGAATTCACAAGTCGTCTGCAGTTGGAGCTGAAGTCTTCACCACAGCCATATTTAGTTCCATTTCTTAAGGTATTCTTTAACACATATTGAACATTTTGTCTTGTTTTTGGGGGGAACCCAGAATTGTCTGTACAGTTTGTCAATTCTATAAATCCCAGGACTTAATAGATAGAATCATTGATGGGTAGCAGTGAATAATGGATGTTTTTCACCCAGGGTTCTGAGTAACTTCAAATACAGGACAAGAGTGAAGCTTGAGTAAGACGTTACTCAAATCCCCAAATCATTTACCTTGGCTTTTAAATGCTAATGAGGGGCAGAGAAGTAGTGGGGTAGCCATAGATAACATGACCTCTCCTACCTGACCCTCATGTAAAAAGAAAAAGAAAAACAAATGAAAAAACACCACCCTCTGTGTACCTTCACCCATATACAAATTAAATTAATACCCTCATTCATTGTCCGTGATGCGCTGTAGTGGTAAGTGTTTGCCGTGATGTATTTTTAGTGGCCTGTCAAGGCGGTGGACTAGATGAACTGTAATGTAACATTAAAAAATATGTAGAATACTTACAATTTATTTTGTGATAGAGACTTCTAACAGCAGAATCCTCTTTGTTGGATCCTTCCTGCCCTGGATGTGATGTCTGGCCCACAAATATCGGCTTCTACCCGAGCATGAAGTCCGTTCCTTTCTCTCCGTGCCGTCTGACATGGATCTGGAGCCTCTCAAACCCAGTCTTCTGGCAAAATATTCCCCTCTAATCTTTGTGTGTAGTCCTCTCTCCTCTAAAACTACAGGGTTTAGGTAGGCAGTGTCTGGATTGTCCCCAACAAATATCCGTTACTGACACCGACAACATCTGTCTGGTTTCTTGTATCCAAACACGACTGAAAGTTGTGTAAGTACTATGCAAAAATTAATTGCCAGGCCATCTGCAATTGTGAAGCAAAACTTGCCATTGCAAACTCTGCAAGAAGTTTAAAAAAACAACCTGGACGAAGGTGAGGACACAGACGCACCCCAATGACTGGTAGTTATCGAAGTCATGGAGCTCAGGTAGGTCAAAAAAGCACAAGAGGCTCAAACATGGGTCTCCATTGTGCCGTTACGCCCACCATTTGGAGTCCTGTCATCCCAGACACCCCTATGCCATGGAAATGCTACCTCATTTAGTAAACCATTTCAACATTGATCCTGATCCACGCTGACCTACTGGGCCATCAGCGACACCACAGCAGCTTTGAGAACTGAAACAGGCTTTAGACACCATTTTTGGTACTCTACAGGATTCCTCTGGGGTGCCTCCAGGCCCCAAGGATTCGCTGTGGTCTCCAGACAGGTAACCACAGGTGGATCTCTCCCGGACTTCAACTGCGCTACTCTGTCTCGGGTGACCCCTTCCTCGAGCACGACACCACCAACTCAGGCTGCAGCCCAATTTCCGATGATGCCCCTGGTGCCAACATTGAAATCGTTGGTCCTAGCACCGGCACCAGAAGTGAAGTAGACCGTTTTATCGGAATCGGAAACCAATTTTTACTCCCAAGACAATGCCAACATGCCTATTCAAACGCAGAGAAGTACTCTGCTCACCTTGATGATGATGATGATGATGAAGGCGATTTCAACATTTAAAGTGATAAACACGCAGGTAACCAGAAGAGAGGGAACATTTAAAGACCCAATCTACATCACTCCCAATAGGAAATGAAACCCAAAAATAGATGTGGACGGTCTATACGTGGCAACCAACTACTTAGTCCTGCTTCAAAGGTGTAGGTCTTTTTTAAATTAAGAAAAAAATGAAAAACTAAAAAATTATAATTTAAGGACGAAACCCTTCATTCAGCCTTGGGTGGCATGCTTTATTGGGTTCCTTCTCCCCCCACTAACGCACATGGTAGTGGTGTGGGCTATAATTTTTCTGAAAAAAGATAGGAAAAGGAGCACTTATATGTAGTAAATATGGGGTTACCCACTGTGAGCTATGATGTTGGTGGGGATTAACATAGCCTAATACAGAGAAACGTGAAGAAATAATCAAAAATGCTACTTAGTGGCCCTAACCCTAGTTGTAATGTGTTTCCCTGAGGAGCATATTAAAAACTTGACAGTGTGTGGCATTTTACCCCGTGCGTGACTATGGGTGTATGGCATTCTTCAGGACTTAATCTCTTAATTATATCACCTTGCAGGTAAAATGTGTGTGAAAAACACAAAACAAACAGTAAGCATAAATTCAATGGTGCAAATGGTGGCCGATAATCAGTGTGGATTTGACCATTGTTCTCACCTTCTGTGAAAACAATCAAGAAACCAGACAAATGCAAAAAAGTTCAATATAGTGGCAAGACATATGCTAGTCATAGTGCACAACTATATCCATGTATCTTGTTCGTTGTCACTGTGCTATCATTCAACAAGGTGGAGTACAGTAATGTATACATTTTAAAGAGACACCCAACTGTGATGTTTTGTAAAAAAAAAAAGATAGCTTACCTGCAAAGGTCAAGTATACTAGCCTCAACTCTCCAGCCTAAGACAGGGCTGCAAATTATATATGGAGATAAGAGTCTTTAAATGCTTCACTTCTGGTCCCCTGTGTGTTTGTTGGTTTAAGTACAGACTCCTCTGGCTGTGCGTCTGATACTTTAATTTTGAAATTCTCCTCTCTGTTCTTGACAGATCTTGGCTGCATTTTCATATACAGTATAACCATCATGTCTGACTCTACAGGATTAGGGTATGATGATGCTGGAGTAGAAGCAATTTTGACAAACCCTAGCTTACTTGATTCACAAATTACACAGGCATGTTCACAAACAGATGACTGGTCAAAACTTTCCAATTTGAAAAAGCAGATAGACTGCATTACATTGGGCTATTCTGACTGAATATCTTAGAAGTATCATTTCACCTTAAGGCCTAATTGTTAAGAATGCCCCGCAACTCTTTTTCGAGAAGAAAGCATCTAAAAGCCACTCATCCGCAATGTCCTGGCACTGCACGAGAGATCTCATGATACTGATTATTAATATAGCTAAAGACGATGGCTGACCTTTTTGTTGGTAAAAATTCAGATTCTGAAATAAAATTAATGCCACAATTCGATCACACAATTGAAAAAAAAGAGGACGTAAATAAGACAATGAATAAGACCAAACAGTTCCCGATGGATAAAAAAATTTCCAAACTCAAGAAAGATATTTTCCGCTTCTCTACTGAAAAGCTGTAGACTTATTTCAAGATTATTTCCAGGCCCCAGCTGAGTGTATGGGCAAGAGAAGAGGAAACGGCTGGATAAAAAACATAATGATTGGACATCCAAGGACTGGACCAGTAGTTATGAATCCACTAATAGCTCAAGGACCGGACCAAGCTCCTCTCATATGAAAGGACCACACGGCTTAAGAATCATGCCTGCACCTCGCCAGGTTTGTAGGCCGCAACCATGGGGATTTTCGGTACCTCCATTTCACCCCCACTTCTTTCCAGGACAACAAAGGATGCCTTTTTTAGGACAGGGCTCCAAAAGAACTAGAAGGAAAAGAAGGGGGTCTAAGTGAAGGCATTGGAGCCCCACGCTGCCTCCTTGCCAGGCCGGGGGTATGACCAAATAACCAACACTGTAGACCAGTCACGAGACCAATTGATTGGTTTTTTTTTTGGTTTTTTTTGTTCAAAAACCTTTATTGGAGTAAGCACAAAAAAGTACAGGAATGGGCCTACAACCTCACGGGCTGGCCGCTAATAACAAGGCACAATGCATGAAATAAAAATGTACACCCGTGGTCAGGCACAGCTCGAGCACAAAGCATTACTCTACATATATCACAGAGCAATTTGAATTTTTATTTTACAAGAAGAAAAACAAACACTAAAAGGCGAATGCACGATAATGAAGGTCAGCCCAAAGAACGGAGGGGACGGTCCACGATCAGGAGAACACACCCAGAGCCCAGAGGCTCCAATCAAGTCGGGAGGGGGGGAGGGGAGCAGCGGGGAGAACCGGAAATATAAAAGAAAAACAATATGGAAAGGTTCCGGGAACGCTCGTCTAGGGAGATAGGACAATCTCAGCAGTGCCTACAAGGGGAGGGGTGCAAATACCCCCACGATAATCATTCCACTGGTCCCAAACCTTCGTCCACGCCCTGGGTCTGCCCCTGGCCACATAAACCGCCTTCTCACGAAACATGGACCAGTCCATGTTATCCTCCCACTTCGAGACCTCAGGGGGCCTGGACGCGCCCCAGAGTTGCGCAACATCCCGCTTGGCAATCATGTAACCCAGGGTGGCCCATCTGGTCTGGGCCACAGAGTAGTCAGTGGGCTCCCACACATTCAACAGACATCGTCGAGGCTCCGGCCGCAGGGCCACACCCGTCACAGCAGTCATCACATCAAGCACAGCAGTCCAGTAAGCCGCTACAACCGGGCACTCCCAGAGGATATGTAAAAAGGTCGCACTCAAACCACAACCACGCTTACATAGCCCATCCGAAGAAAAGCCCATTGTAACCAGACGCGGACCCGTGACATAAACTCGATGAAGAATCTTAAGTTGAACCAAACGGAGACGGGCAGGAATGGCCACTTCCTTGGGAGAAGAGAGTGCCGACTGCCAATCCTCATCGTCCAGTTCCAACCCATCGCCAACCCAAGCCTCCCGAAGTCGGACCAATAAGTCCGCCCGATTATTGATCAATTTCTTGTAAATCAGAGAAATAGTGCTATCGGGAAGATGCCCATCAAGGATACGGTCCTCGAGGGGGGAAGATTCAGGCAGGGCCTCATCAGGAACCAAGACTGAGGCGAGGGCGTGCCGGACCTGCAGGTAGCGAAAAAATTCCCTACCACTCAAACCATATTCCGCCTGGAGGGCCTGGAACGACTTCACACAACCGTTCGAGCACACATCACCCACTTTACAAATCCCAATCACATCCCAGCGGTCGAAGCCCTTGGTAGACCAGAGTCCGCCCAAACGTTCCGAGGCATAAAGCGGCGTCGCCAACGTCAGTCGATCCTCCCATCCCAAACTCACATTCGCAGCTCGCCATACGGATACTGCGATGTTGGATGGGCCCACAAGATGGCGCCCGGCCGAACGAGAATAAAGCGCTCTAGTAAAGTCCCCACCCGGAAGCTGGAGTCTATCCATCTCGAATGCAGGATTACGACCCGGGGAAAACATCACGTGATTAATGGCAGACAACTGGGAAGCCCAGTAGTATCGCTTGATATCGGGGAGCGCCATGCCCCCGTCATACCAAGGGATGGTGAGCTTTGCGAGTGCGATACGCGGACGCCCATCCCATATCAATTGCCGTTGAAGACTCTCAATCTCTTGGAAATAGGTCTTAGGAATAGCGTCAAAGGAGTTTTGGAGCGCGTAAAGGAATCGCGGCAAGGACATCATTTTAAACAGGGCCGCCCTGCCCAGAGGAGACAAAGGAAGCTTACGCCAACGGGCCACATCCAAGCGCAGTCTAAGCAACGGTGGTAGGAGATTACGCTCAAAGCGGAGCGACGGGTCCAACGTAATAAAAATCCCTAAATACTGGAAACCCGACTGGACCACCTGAATAGGAAGCCTGCTCGGCAAGGGGGGCAAAACACCCGAAAGAACATAGACACAGGACTTGGTCCAATTGATAACGAGGCCCGAATTGGCTCCAAAGGAAACAAGAACATCCAACAGAACAGACAAAGATTTACGCGGGGAGGTGAGATATAAAAGGATATCGTCCGCGTAAAGCGAAACGCGGTCCTCAAAGTCCGGAGACCAGCGAATCCCCTTAATGGAAGGTTCCCACCGAAGCCAAGCAGCCAATGGTTCCAAGGCGAGAGCGAACAGTAACGGAGACAAGGGGCATCCCTGACGGGTACCCCTACCAAGGGCAAAAGGAGCCGAGACCCTACCATTCACCACAACTTGCGCCAGAGGTTCCGCATACAGTAACTGGACCCAGCCAATAAACTCAGGCCCAAAACCAAATTTCTCAAGAGCCGCCCAAAGATAAGGCCACTCCACCGTGTCGAAGGCCATGGATGCATCCAACGAAGCCAAAATGGCCGGCTCCGTCAGAAGCCCCGCCCTCGCAACCGCGCCGTGAAGACGACGTAGGTTCAGAGCCGTGTTGCGATGCGGGATAAATCCAGATTGATCCGGATGGACCAAGTCACTTATGACCGTCAAGAGACGGGATGCCAGGAGTTTCGCCAGAACCTTGGGTTCAACATTCAGCAGGGATATGGGCCTATAGGAGGAACAAAGATCACGCGGTTTACCCTCCTTGGGGATGACAACTATTGTGGCCAGTCTCTGATCATAAGGGAGAATACCCCGTTCCCGGGAGTCCAGAAACATGGCGCGAAGATACGGAGCCACCTTATCGGGACGCAACTTGTACAATTCGATCGGCAACCCGTTCGGGCCCAATGCTTTGCCCGAACGGAGGGAACGGATGGCAGTAGCTATCTCATCAACCGTAAAGGGGGAGTCCAACGCCACACGGTCTAAATCGGAAACAATGGGCAGGGCTATATCACGCAACAGAAGACGAGAGTCAACCACATCCCTCACAGACACAGGGGTATACACCACACGGAAGTACTCGGCAAACCGGTCAACAATTCCAATCGGGTCCGTTACACTCACACCACAAGCAGACTGAATCACGGGTACCACACGATTAGCTCTCTCCTTCTTATCCAGCCACGCCAGCAATTTACCCGCTTTGTCACCCACATCATACAAACGTCCCTGTTGCTCCCGAAACATCACTTTGGCGGCATCTGTGACCATGGATTTATAAGCAAATTGTTTCAGACCCAGGGCATGGAGCTTCTCAGGCGTGACACCAGATTCCAAACCCTCCTCCAATGCAGAAATCTCCCCCTCAAGATCAACCACCTCTCTATTCCTCGCTCTCTTAGCCTCGACAATAAGGGAGAGGGCCTGCCCACGAATCACGGTCTTAAAGGCCTCCCATAGGGACACAGCAGAGGAAACCGACCCCTCGTTATCCAGAAAATACGAGTCCAAGGACTTAAGCAAAAGGGTGCGGGTCTCGGGGGAGGTAAGGTACCACGGATTAACGGGGGCCACCCGGACCACTGCCTCCACCCCAACCTCAAAACGAAGCCAGAGCGGAGAGTGGTCAGAGATACCCCTGGGCAGGTGCACAATCTCACGCACCGCCGGGGACTGAGCCGCAGGCATCAGGAAATAATCCAGCCGAGACAGACTCCCGTGGGCCCCAGAGTGAAAGGTGTACTGAAGCTGCGTAGGATGCAAAAGCCTCCAGCAATCCACCAGGCCAAAGGTATCCAAAAATCCACCCAACCATTGCTGAGCCACCGGGGTATCCCTGGGGGGGTGGCGATCGTGGAGGCCGGAGACTACCGAATTAAAATCACCAGCCAGAAAGAGAGTACTATCAGGAAGGTCCAACATGACACGGCCCAAATCTGAAAAGGTAGAAGTCTGCAAACCGGGGGGCACATAAACAGTTAATAAGGAGAGGACACGGCCTTCATATCGACCCACAAGGACAGCAAACCGCCCCCGGTCATCCTGAATAACATCATCAATAGCCAGGGGGAGGGAAGCCCGAATAAGGATACCCACACCCCTGGAACCCGAGGTAAACCCCGAATGTGCTACGAGGCGATAGCCCCATCTATTCAGTGCGTGACAAACATTGCCTATCAAATGAGTCTCCTGCAGGAAAACAACGTCAGGAGATAGACGTCGTATACATTTCAACACCACACTTCGCTTGATACGATCTCCCAGACCGTTAACGTTCCATGAAACAAATCTCAACCCGCTACCCCCCATCCCACCCGATAAAGCCCAAACCCCCCACTAATGAGCATGACCACAAAAAGCATGTCAAATACAGAATAAAGTCGCCTTGAACACAGAACACACAAACAATGAACTTCCCAACCGCCCCACCCCCAATTAACAAGAAAACACCCCCCACCCTGCACCCCTGCAAAAAGCTAAAAAGCCACCCCAACCTGCAGTGTGCCTGTCGCCCAAGAACCCCTATTCTACACAAAGACCCCGGAGGAGGAAAGGCTCCGTCCCACCCGCCCCCCGATCAAACCTATGACGAGAAAAAGAACATACATCAGAATACACATGAGGTAGAGGAACCTAGGCTTACATCCCTGGAAAAGGTATACAAAAACAAGGCATCAGTCAAAGACGAAACGTTCAGCTCTCAACACCACCTTCAGCACCGCCCGGGCGGGCTTCGGACTCAGTCTCAGGAGGGCAATTAGGCAGGGAGTCAAGCCAGTCATTCACAGCATCTGGCCGATCAAAGAAGAAAGTTCGATCATTATACTCCACCCGCAGCCTGGTTGGAAAGAGCATTGCGTAACGCATCCCCATGTCCCTGAGACGCTTCTTGGCACCACGAAATCCCATACGCTGCTTCTGGACCTGTTGGGAAAAGTCCGGATAAAAGTTCACCGTGGCATTCTCAAAGGCCACCGGGCCCTTCACCCGCGAGGCCTGCAGGATAGCGTCCCGATCCCTATAGTGGAAAAGCTTTGCAACAATAGGTCTCGGCGGGGCGCCTGGCTTGCCCTGGCCCCCCGGAACACGATGTGCACGCTCCACAGTGAAAAATTTACTAAGGCCAGACGGAGAAAGGTGGTTCTGGATGAGGTCTTCAACCAGGAGATCAACCGAGTGGGGTTCTGGATTCTCCGGCACACCAACCACGTGAACATTACAGCGACGTGCCCTGTTCTCAAAACCTCCAAGCGCCGGGTCATGAAATCGTTCACCCTACGGAGATTGCCAATCTCCGTCTGAATATCAGAGACGTCTGTCGTGAGGCTGGATGATTTGATATCCAACGACTTCACCTTTTCGTTCGTCTTGGAGAGATCGGCTCGAATCAAATTCACCTCAATCGCCACAGTGTCAAGTTTGTGGGCCAAGGTTTCGTACTGCTGGCCTATGGATTCCCTCATGCCGGAAATGGCGCCCATGATGTCCTGCAAAGAGGGCTCCGTCGACGCGTCCACTACTTGGTCAGACGCAATGGGACCGGGCAGGGCAGCTCCGGGGGACCCCTTAGAGTGGGTATAACGATCCATAACATTAGATTGAACCGGACCCCCGCGCAGAGGCGTCTTCGTCTTGCGTGTCTCTCGGTCCCCTCTGCCCGCCATTTTGAAGATGCGTCACGAGTAAAGTCACCAGGGTCGACGGACCGGGCACCAGAAATGGAGGCCCCAGGACCAAAGGAAGACAAGAGGGGTACCACTAGGATAGAGGCAGCCAATTAGGAGAATAGTCCAACCAAAGGCTCAACAGCCGACGCGTGTCCTGGCACCAGCTCTGGCCCGACCCTCTCACCAATGTCCCAGACTGAGGCAGAAACGAAACCGAAACTTAAGAAGGGGACCCACAAGACCAATCCCCCTGCCGTTGTTGTTCAACTCCAAGACGGCCACCGAACCTCACCCAGTCCCGGGCGCACTTCGAGGGCGGAGCCCAAAAGTTCAATGGAACATAATTCAGGCACCCGATGTCCAAATCAGTTTCTGAAAGGTCCAGGTAGATCAGCCCAACGTCCTCTATATGAATCCTCGCAAAAAATCAGGATTAAAGCAGGATATTAAGCCGGGAGCGGCGGGGGTCCAGGGAGCGCTGTGCTCACGCGGCCATCTCGGATGCCCGCCAAGCTCCTCCCAGACCAATTGATTGTTAATTTGGGCAACTACTGTTTTACCGAAGAGTAATTGACAATTCTCAACAGAGGACTCAGTTTTGTACCTGCCAATCTTGGTGATGATTTTACCATCAAGAAAGAACTCAGTTCTTTAGGGAGATCAAAGAAAAATCTGAGGCGGATCTATTTTTGGTGAAAGATACACAGGCGGGCAGATTTCAGCATGGATCTAAGGAAGAAATCCAATTTCAAACCTCCTTTGTCCATGTTACAACCAGAGGTTTTAACCTTTGAAAAGGCTGTACTTAAGGACTTTGACAAACTCAAAGAAGTCGTAAGAAGACCCTTTCACAACATCACAAATTGGGAACAAGAAATTGTCAAAATTCGCCTATGACACCACTATTGTCCTTGACTTCGTAGCTTACAAGGCAGAGTGCCTTAGGCAGTTACAGTATACTAATAATTACTTTCCTCTAAAACAGGATCCTACTAAAAGATTGCAGAAGAGTATTTGTGCACTTGTCGAGGAAGCAAAATAGTCAGTGGATCACTGCGAAAGAAGCAGATTTTCTTATGCCAGACTATCCCAAGCAACCGTACTTTTATATACTGCTGAAAATTCATAAATCTCAATGACCTCCACCAGGCAGACCCATTGTGTCTGAGATTGGCTCCCTTCTTGAACCTCTATCCCAATTTAGAGATTTTTTTCGTTTAGTTCTCAAAATGCCATGCTACCTTCAGGACACAAAACGTATCCTTAAGATCTTCAAGGATATCACTTTCAACCCACAAGAGGATTTTCATATGAGTTTGGATGTGGAGTCCCTTTATACTTGCAACTCGCAAGATGATACATTAAGGACTGTGAAAAACTTGCTGAAAGAAGAACCACCGGTTTCCTAGTGCTCCCATCTCGTTTAACACGAAGTGTGCATATCTAGCCATGATAGCCATCTAGCCATGAAGGAGAACTACTTCCAGTTCCAACTATACTTTCAGGTATCTGGGACTGCGATGGGCAGCACATTCTCCCCTAGCATGGTAAATTTGTTAATGCACGTCTTTGAAGGTACACATATTTTCATGTAAGGAAATTCCTATGACGGCCTTTTGAAACTCTGGAAACATTCCTTTGGGAACATGCTTGTCGTATGGACTGGAGATATGAAAGAAATGCCCACCTTTTTGCCGTGGCTTAATGGTAGAAATACCTTTCTGAAACACATGTGACTATAGCAAGGAAAAGTTACCTTTTTTGTGATCTCCTGCTACACCCTAAGGTTGGACAAATATAGTCCGAGTTGTATCGGAACTGATAGGAAAGAACCATCCTTTATGCTATGATAGTTACCATCCCATGTCCCTCCAGGATAATTTACCTATAGGCCTGTCCCTCAGAATAAGGTGTAATTGAGGAGAAACAAGGAATTGCTTTAAGCATGCTGCTGCTTTAAGTAGACAACTAGCAGAGAGTCAGTATGGGGAGAGGCTGTAGCCTTTCGGCTAGAGCGGTCAACCTCGAAGCTGGGGTACTGGGTCTGGGTATTGGCAACGACGCTCAACATCCTGTGATTCTAGGCAAATCACTTTGTTTCCCTGTGCCTAACAAAAATGAATGTGTCCATCTGTAACAAAATTGGTGCTCATGTAAAGTGCTCTGATACCTGATATCCTCGAGCCTAGTTTGCGCTATATAAAACTCTAAAAAAGATGTATTTTTAAATCCCAGATATCTGATCCAAAGAGCAGCTAAGCAGACCCACAATAACAAATAGGATGTCCTACTAAGACCACCATCGGCCGGCCAACAAACAATTAATTTGTGTAAGCACTTTCTGCCGTCTCTCAACTTGCATTCAGAAATCAATCTGGAATAAATGGAAAATATTAAACACTGGTTCAGTGGAGTTAGCACCTCCTATGTTTCCCTTTGTGTGGCCTCAATCTGAAGGCGAGCTAGTACACACGAGATTGCCTGAATAAAAAGTTTTCTACATAATATGGAACAATAGTGGGTATATCGGGTTAAGACCCATATTAGAGGGCTTAACAACCTGACTCCCTCTCGGATGCTCCCTTTCATCGAAGCGGTTTTGTTTCAGGCCAATCCTCCTGATTGGAGAGTCCAGGATATTCAGGCTATGATTCCGATGTTTCAGCGTCTATCTTTGATTTCGGTGAGACTGACTCTGAGGCTGGTGGGTCTCATGGCCTCCTCCATCTTGCCATTGACACATGCCAGATGGCATATGAGGGCTCTGCACATGGACCTGAAGTTCCAGTGGGTGCAGCATATGGGGAATCTCTCCAACATAGCCCAGATCTCGAAGGGAACTGCACAGGATCTGCAGTGGTGGCTGACCAACCGCGATTAAGTCAGAGGCAGGATTCCCACTACACTAAAAAGAAGTATAGAGTCCAGTGAGTCCCCAAAGGTATGACAGAGGTTAAAGTAGATAATACCTTACTCTCAATTTAGGGTAGCTGTGTGAATGCACTTGGTGTATATACTCCTACAAGGCAGAAACACACACTCAATGACTGACTCCAGGCCAATGTTTGTAGAAAAATATTACTTTAGTTACTTTTATTCCTAGGAACCAAGTTGAACTCCGTTACAGGTAAGCAGACTTTTATGCAATACTTTCAAGTTACTGGCAAGATGTTCGTATAGCATTAAACAATACTTTTACATGTGCATGAACTGTTTTCAGTACAGAAAAAGATACTTTATATTCAGGATCAGATTTAGTACAATACAGTGAGAGACCAATGCAATCCTATAGGAAAAAGACAGGTAAGTAAACAGTTTTCAGATTGTCTCCAGGGGTTTTGATCAACACTGAGCAAGGGTTGGACCATGGTAAGTAGTGCACCACCAGCTGCACAGGGCAGCCAGGTGCAAGATCACTAGTCCCAATGTTATCCTATGGAGGCTGGGGGCACCTCGAAGAGAATGTTGCACTTTACAACGCGAGCTTTTACCACGTGGTAGGCAACAACGCGGTTGTTACAATGACCGCTTTGTTACCACACATAAGGGACTGAGGAGGCTTGGGTCCTGTCACCATCCGGCCTGGACCGCTCTTAATTGAGTAAACAAACAAAGTGGCCGGACAGCCTGTGTGAAAATATCAATACACGTCCTGGTACCATGAATTACCAAGGCGGACAGACTTGTGTCTGGGATTACTTTTTTATTTTATAAAAAGGTTTTTTGAGAAAGATTTTTTAAGCGTCAAAAGACACAACAAAACATTCAACAAATTACATCAACAATACATTACATGAATGCACACAAAATAAATGAAATTATCAATCAATGAAATCCAAAAAACAACATTTCTTGGACGGACAACTGTAATATGCCTACAAATAAGTAGTCTATGAGGCACCAATCCTAAATATAATACAAACAAGTGGTCTAACAGTATAAAACACTGGCCTACTTGTTTAGCATCTGCAAGAAAACACCAAGTACATTTCTGCATCAAGTGCTAGAGCAATAGGAATAGCATAGAAGCTAATTCAGGATTTAACATGCATAATTTCATTCCTATTACGCCTTCCAACATTGGTGTCTTGCAGGGAAGAACGTCGACGCGTTTCGAACCCGAGTGTGTTAAAGGGTTCTCCTCAGGACATGGATTGGGGGGTCGTTGTCCCTTAATGACTGGGCGGTTGGAACAATTCCCTTAGTAATGCGCCTAAAGAGGTCACTGGGAGGAGGGAGGGGGGGGTTGCCAGCACACGTATAAGATACACGATTCCGCAGTCAGAAAGTGCTTCAACAAGCGGGCATGAGTCCCACCATGACTGCTCGAAAAAGCGGCGGCTGCCGCCTGCACTCGTGCGCTGTTTCGCGCAGGCTGCAGGTTTCCTCTTCTCTGAGTCTCAGTGTGTGGCTGGGAAAGCAGCGGTTACACAAAAGAGCTGTTGCAGCTGCTCCTTGTTTGGGGGATCAGAGAAGAGGAAACCTGCAGCCTGCGCGAAACAGCGCACGAGTGCAGGCGGCAGCCGCCGCTTTTTCGAGCAGTCATGGTGGGACTCATGCCCGCTTGTTGAAGCACTTTCTGACTGCGGAATCGTGTATCTTATACGTGTGCTGGCAACCCCCCCCTCCCTCCTCCCAGTGACCTCTTTAGGCGCATTACTAAGGGAATTGTTCCAACCGCCCAGTCATTAAGGGACAACGACCACCCAATCCATGTCCTGAGGAGAACCCTTTAACACACTCGGGTTCGAAACGCGTCGACGTTCTTCCCTGCAAGACACCAATGTTGGAAGGCGTAATAGGAATGAAATTATGCATGTTAAATCCTGAATTAGCTTCTATGCTATTCCTATTGCTCTAGCACTTGATGCAGAAATGTACTTGGTGTTTTCTTGCAGATGCTAAACAAGTAGGCCAGTGTTTTATACTGTTAGACCACTTGTTTGTATTATATTTAGGATTGGTGCCTCATAGACTACTTATTTGTAGGCATATTACAGTTGTCCGTCCAAGAAATGTTGTTTTTTGGATTTCATTGATTGATAATTTCATTTATTTTGTGTGCATTCATGTAATGTATTGTTGATGTAATTTGTTGAATGTTTTGTTGTGTCTTTTGACGCTTAAAAAATCTTTCTCAAAAAACCTTTTTATAAAATAAAAAAGTAATCCCAGACACAAGTCTGTCCGCCTTGGTAATTCATGGTACCAGGACGTGTATTGATATTTTCACACAGGCTGTCCGGCCACTTTGTTTGTTTGTTACCACACATGGCATTACTTCGCAAATCTTTTCAAAGACTTGCGGTAGGTGGTGTGCTGGACTTAGGAAAAGTATAAATTACTATTCCTACTCCAGTTTGCGCAACAGCAGGGAATGTGTTGGATTTAAAATCCAACACATTCCTTGGTGTTGCACGCCACCTAGCGCAGGCCGTTGAAACATCTTGCGATGTAAAGGAACGCGTGGTAACAACACGGTCGTTGTAACGACCGCATTGTTGTGTACCTGCGTTGTAATGTCAGCGTTGTAAACACTGTGTTCGAGGCATGTGGGCTGCTGAATTCATATCTGTGCATAGATCGCCGCCTAGTGTTGGGTCCGGATGATTGCACTTTGTTGTCCTGGAAGAGTCTTCGAAGTATCACGAGGTAGGTGACTCCTCCCCTGGACTACAGTGCGCATGGGCATCCTTTCCATGCTCAGATTGTTTTTTTTCCGCCATTGTGTTCGGATGCAAACACCTATACTCCAACTCGGAATCGAAACAAAACTTTTCTAAAGGCCTTCGACTTCGTCGGTATTGTTCCGTTCGGTACCTCTCTACTCTATACAACCTTCCATCTCGAATCGGTCGTCGACGCGGGCCGTTGGGCCTTTTTAACACCACATGAGCCGACCGTCGATGGAAAGAAGCCCCTTCAAAAGGTGCCCACAATGCAACTCCAAGTTCCCCCATACTGACAGACACTCAGTATGCAACAAGTGCCTCTCCCCAGACCATAGGGAAGAAACCTGCCCGGCCTGCGCCCAGTTCCGATCGAAAAAAACTATACGGATCCGAAGGGCCGCTAGGCAAGAAATGCAGCGACAGGCACCGGAACCCGACAACATCTTCGATGATGACCAGGATATACCGGACGCTCAAGACTCGGACCTAGAGATCGTCATAGTCGAGGACTACTCCGATGACGAACTACCGTCGGGTCAAATCGTGAGTACACTGCCCCCGACACCAATTGATTCCTCGCCAAAGGCTCCGGTCGAGGCATCGCCAACAGGCCTTAGCCAAGATCAAAAAAGACTTTCGACAGCCCCGCCTTCCGGCTCGGCTCCGAAAACAAAACCGAAACCTTCAGAAACCCCAGGGCCCAGTACCATCGCCTCGAAGAAGGTTCCAGAGCCAAAGAAGGTTACCGACCCAAAGGGCGTCGATCCAAAAAAGGCCGCACAGGCTAAGACTGTCGAGCCAAAAAAGACTGTCGACCCCGCAAAGGCCGCTCAGCCAAAAGCCGTCGACCCCAGAAAATCGGTCGACCCGAACAAGGGCACGCAACCAAAGGGCGTCGAACCGAGGAAGGTCGCCGACCTGACCAATCTGCTATAAGATTGCTGTGCAGTGAAACATGTTGGTTACAGGTAGTGGTACGCAACAATAAGCTACCAGCCTTTTTAATTCAGTAGTATATACCTTGTTTAGGAATAAAGTGGTACAGTTGGTATGACTGCTGATTTTACTTTATTTTCACTCTGTACTGTATGTGGAACTAAGGAGTGATGTTCTGAGCTCCTTCTTTTGCACCATCACCATTTTTGTTTTTCACTTAAATTCTTTTTGTGATACGTTTTGTTCACTGGAAAGGAATGGTAACCAATGATGAGAAAGGGGCAAAGTATTGGTAAACATCTAACCAATTTTCCCCGAGGGTGTTCGCCCGTGAGGTGCCTTCCGCTCCGCCACACTTTTTCTGTCTTCTTTGATTGTTAATATATATGTGTGGTCGTATGTACTGCTCTAGAAGAGTTGACATTATAGGTTGTGTCGAGTTGAATACACATGGGAACCCCCGAGTAGTAGCTGTAAATAGTGTTTAGTTATGGACGGTAGGGCATTAGAGACAATAGATACCCAACCATAGAGGGGGTAGATCTAGAGTCTGACGATTGAGGATTCTAGAACAGTAAGTTCTCATGCCCGCTAGATGATTGCTAACTTAGGTCCTGGGTACAGGGATTTCTTGTGTTGGAACGCCGACCTGACCAAGCCTGCGGTTCCAAAAACTGTCGACCCAGCATCCGGTGCCGTACCGAAGCCATCGAAGCCGGACAAACCTGTCGACCCAAAAGTAACAGCTCCGAAGACACCGGTCGATCCAAAAAAGACCGTCGATCCGGTGAAAGACTCGCACCCAAAAAAGCCTACGGAGCACAAACAACGTGTTGACCCGAAAGTTCCCGTCGACCCGAAACAACGAGTCGAGCCCAAATCAGGGCCCGAGCCGTAAAAAATCGAGCAAAACACCAAAGGTCGTCGACAAACCTGCCTCTGTCGACCCGAAAAGGCCCAAGCCTAAGCCCAGGACTGTAGAGGAAGAACTATTCCACCCAGATCCATCCGAGTACCAAGCTAAGATTTACATTAACCCAGACACTGGTAAAGTTACCATCCTGCATAGGAAAAAGAGACCTTTGGACTTTGCACCTGATTCACCTATCCCACTCAAGAAAAAGGACTTTGGCACTTCTCCCACTAGACCCTCACTCCCTTTTCAACCTATCATGCCCTCCACACCACTTGCACCTACCTCACCTTCTAACCACGATGACGATGAGGGCGACACAGGGTATGAACCACAACCCCTATATGACTTTCCTCAAGATCCAGATCAAGAGGAACCCTGGGAGAAGCCAACAGACCCTTATGCTCTTATATCCTATCCCTGATGTGCCCACTTACCCTACGAAACCATCACCCACTGATGACACAGTAGTATTTAACCAACTCATAGACAGGGCAGCACAGTTCCACAACATGGACATGCACAGTGACCCTGTAGAAGAGGACTTCCTCTTTGACACCTTCACTACTGCAGAGAAGAGTGTCAAAACACTTCCAATGCTAAAGGGCGTTCTAAAACATGCACCTGACATATTCAAGGACACAGCCAGGGCACGGGTAATCAATCCCAGAATAGAAAAAAGGTATAGACCGGCTCCTACAGACCCCACCTATATCAAGGGTCAGCTGCCACTAGACTCCCTAGTGGTTGCTGACGCACGAAAAAGAGCCAACTCCCAGACAACAGGAGAAGCACCTCCCCCTGATAAGGAGTCCAAAATCCTAGAGGCTTCGGGCAAAAGGGTAGCAGCACAGGCATCCAATTCTTGGAGAATCGCTAACACACAGGCACTACTGGCTCATTACGATAGAGCACATTACGATCAGCTCGAAAGCCTTATGCAACATTTGCCCGAGCCGTTCAAAGCACAAGCAAATGATCTCATTCAGGAGGGAAAGTTCATCTCCAACGCCTCCATTAACTGTGCACTGGAAGCTGCAGACACCGCAGCTAGGTCCATTAATACTAGTGTCCTCCTCCGCAGACATGCATGGCTGAGGGTTTCCGGCTTCAAAAATGAAGTCCAGTCCACCATTCTAAACCAACCAGTTAACCCAGACTGTTTATTTGGTCCTGCGGTAGGCACCATCTTGGACAAACAGCAAAATCCAAGGGTGCACTGCAATTTCTGCAACATAGGGGCTCCTTTTGGCGCTCCTCATACAGAGCAAATACACGAGGAAATGCCTCACAAACCTCTACCTCCTACAAGAATAACACACAAGGTTCCTTCACAAAGAACACTAACAGGGGTGGTTACAGAGGTAACAATCCTAAGGGAAGGGGGCGGGGAGGCAATAACACCAGAGCCTCTGCCTCCACAAAACAGTAACTTCATTACGCTGCCTCCGGAACACTTAACACCAGTCGGAGGCAGACTACAACAGTTCCTACCTGTCTGGCATACTATCACCACAGACAGGTGGGTGAGAGAAATTATGCAGTCTGGTTATTGCCTAGAACTGACTTCTACGCCACCAATCATACCACCCAGACATCGTCCTATGTCCATAGAACACATCACCCTACTTCAACAGGAGGTCAAAAGCATGCTGGAGAAGGGGGCCATAGAGCCAGTCCCTTTCAACCAGCAAGGGACAGGAGTATACTCCCTATACTTCCTTATTCCCAAGAAGGACGGTTCCCTCAGACCAATACTGGACCTCAGACCCCTAAATCAATACATACTGTCGGAGCACTTCCATATGATCACACTACAACAAGTGCTCCCGTTGCTACAACAAGAAGACTTCCTAGCAACACTGGACCTCAAGGATGCGTACTTCCACATACCCATCCATCCAGCCCACAGAAAATACCTCAGGTTCACAATAGAAGGGCAACACTACCAATTCAAGGTTTTGCCCTTCGGGGTTACCACGGCTCCAAGAGTCTTTACGAAATGCTTAGCCACAGTAGCAGCGCATCTCAGAAGGCAACACGTCCATGTGTACTCTTATCTGGACGATTGGCTACTACAAGCAAAGTAGTACCAAGAGTGTGCAACACACATGTCCCAAACTATCCAGTTGCTGCACAGCCTAGGCTTTTCAGTCAACTACACAAAATCGCATCTGCAACCTTACCACGTACAGCAATACCTGGGAGCCACTATAAATACCTCAGTGGCAAAGGCATATCCAAACACAGCAAGGATAGCCAGCATGCAGACACTCATTCGCAAATTCCAGCCAGAACACTCCCTGCCAGCTCAAGTCTTCATGCAGCTCATAGGCATGATGGCCTCCTGCATATTCATTGTCCCCCATGCCAGACTTCAGATGCGCCCATTACAGGAATGCCTAGCAAGGCAATGGAACCAGGCTTGTGGACAACTAAAAGACTTAGTGTTGGTGGACAGTCGCACTCACAACTCTCTGCAGTGGTGGAACCCACAAAACCTTTCCAAAGGGTGACTGTTCCAAGAGCCAGTTCCACAACTAGTACTAACAGCGGACGCATCACTGACAGGCTGGGAAGCCCATCTCCTCCAATACACGGTACAAGGGCTCTGGACAACCAAACAGAAAAAATTGCATATCAACCAACTAGAGTTGCTAGCGATATTCCTAGCCCTAATAGCCTTTCAAAAATACGTGTACAACAAGACAGTGTTGATCCGGACGGCAACATGACCGCAATGTACTATATCCAAAAAAGGGGGGGGACGCACTCTCCACAGCTGTCCCAGCTGGCGCAGAGCATATGGAAGTGGGCGATCCCAAAGAACATCTTTCTCCTAGCAGAACACCTTCCAGGGAAGGACAATCAGATTGCCGACCTGCTCAGCAGGCACAGCCAACAAATACACGAATGGGAGATTCACCCCCAGGTTCTCCAGCCATTCTTCGAGTAATGGGGTCACCCAGAGGTAGACCTGTTTGCCACAAAAGAAAACTCCAAATGCCAGTACTTTGCCGCCAGGTTCCCACATCCACAGTCACTGGGCAATGCGATATGGATGAACTGTCCAGGCAGATTTGCGTACGCTTTTCCCCCAGCACCACTGATTCCGCTGGTGGCACGCAAACTGCGGCAACACTCGCTCACCCTAATCCTAGTTGCTCCCACATGGACGAGACAACCATGGTACACAACGTTCCTAGAACTTTCAGTAGTTCCTCGTCAAAGACTGTGCCTAGCACCCCATCTTCTGACTCAGAACCATGGAGAAATAAGACACCCAGATCCCAATCAGATGAACCTAGCGATCTGGCTCCTGAGGTCCTAGAGTTTGGATACCTTAACTTGCCCCCAGACTGCATGAACATCATTCGGGAGGCAAGGAAACCTACCACGCGCGCGTGCTATGCAGCCAAATGGAAAAGATTTGTTATTTACTGCAACAATAACCAAATCAACCCATTAGACGCTTCCATACAAAACATTATATGCTACCTGTTGCACTTAAAAAGATGTAACTTAGCATACTCTTCCATACGACTACACCTCGCTGCTATAGCAGCGTACCTTCAGAACAGGCAACACCTTTCACTCTTCAGGGTACCAGCTATTAAAGCATTTATGGAGGGCTTGAAAAGAGTGATCCCTCCAAGACACCCTCCTTCCCCAGTCTGGAATCTAAATATAGTGCTTACCAGACTCATGGGACCCCCTTTCGAACCTCTACACTCATGCGAATTGCAATTCCTAACGTGGAAAGTCGCATTCTTAGTTGCCATCACCTCACTCAGAAGAGTGAGCGAATTGCAAGCACTGACAATCGAAGAGCCATTCATGCAGGTACATACTAACAGGGTCGTTCTTCGCACAAACCCTACATTCATGCCTAAAATCATATCCAACTTCCATATTAATCAAGCAATTGAACTGCCAGTATTCTTTCAGAATCCACAATCAGTAGCTGAAAGAGCCCTGCACACGCTAGACGTCCAGAGAGCTCTACTATACTATGTGGACAGAACTAAATTATTTAGGAAGACAAAACAACTGTTTGTTGCTTTTGCACAACAACACAAGGGAAATCCTATTTCAAAGTCAGGAATAGCCAGATGGATAGTTAAGTGCATTCAAATATGTTATCTAAAAGCTAAACGCACTTTAACAGTCCCCCCTAGAGCACACTCTACACGAAAAATGGGGGCATCCATGGCTTTCCTAAGAAATATTCCCCTCGAAGACATCTGTAAGGCAGCCACATGGTCCACCATACACACTTTCACTAAACACTACTGTGTAGACGTGCAAGCAAAACAGCAAGCTGCTGTAGGCCAGGCTGTCCTCAAAACTCTTTTCCAAACTGCTGCAGCTGGCACAGGTGGCCACCGCTAGAGGAGATACTGCTATTCAGTCTATGCACAGATATGAATTCAGCAGCCCACATGCCTCGAACGGAATATGCTACTTACCAGTATGCATCTGTTCTTGGCATGTAGGACTGCTAACATTCATATCGCCCGCCCTCCTCCCCAGGGCCTGTCGCAGCTGCGGCATTATCTCTAGCATGGACATCTCTTACTTTCCTATCTCCACCTCTGCCACAATGGCGAAAAACAATCTGAGCATGGAAAGGATGCCCATGCGCACTGTAGTCCAGGGGAGGAGTCACCTACCTCGTGATACTTCGAAGACTCTTCCAGGACAACAAAGTGCAATCATCCGGACCCAACACTAGGCGGCGATCTATGCACAGATATGAATGTCAGCAGCCCTACATGCCAAGAACAGATGCATACTGGTAAGTAGCATATTCCTTCCCCCTCGAAGAGGCACTGGTTGCAAGTAAGTTACCTCTAGGTCAGGGACACAGACCTTAGGGGTTGAGGTCAGGACTGGAGGGACACCAAATAACACTGAGACTGCACCACCAGCGGCACAGGGGCGGATGGGGGCAGCATGCAAAAGAGGCATTGGGGTTGGGGCATTAGAACCAATGGAGATCCTCAGTTGGAGAAAATTGTTGCAGGCTCTGTTCGGAAGGCTGGTAGTAGGAGTCCCATGACTAGAGAGGTAAGTTAGATAGTGGGGGGATGCTGGGACTCTGTTGGGTGGGCACTTCAAGGCCTTAGGGCTCTGTGCGCAGTCTTGTCTTTAGGCATGTGGTTTCTCTCACCAGATCCGTCGGGGAGGATTCTTCAGGTTGAGGCTGCAGGCATCAAGGGGGGAGGGCAGGAGAGGTCGTCCAACACTGAATCCCAGGTCAGGGCCAAGAGCGTTGGGTGCAGAGTGGTGCAAGTGTTACGGATCCGCTGGGATCTGTAGTCCTTGAGGTCGTTTTTGCTGGACAAGTCCAGTACCCATGGAAAAAAGACCCTATGTTGAAGACTGCAGGTCCCCGAGGTTCTTGGAGGTTGCTGGCTGTGGGCCACATTGGTTTCTTGGAGCAGGGTCGCTGGAGGAGGAGACAGGCCGGTAGGGCTGGGGCCAAGTTAGTCGTCATCTTCTTCTCCACTGCTGCACGGCTCTTCGGTCCTTCTTCGTACATCGTTAAATCTGAGGAACAAGATTCAGGGGAACCCTTCAATGCTAAATTTATGAGCGTTACCGAGGTTGAGGGGAGGGGGCAGTAGTCAATGGCTACCGACCCTAGAATGACGACACCTTTTGGGTGCCCCTTCCCTTTGGGGAGAGGGGTACATCCCTGTTCCTATTGGCCTTATTCTACAATACAAGATGGAGAATTACCAGGAGAGGGATTCACCTCAGCTCCTGGTGACGCTATGGGTATGCCAAGGTGAGGTGGACACTTCTACTCTGATTACTAATTTTCTCTGCCTTCCTGCTGCCAAAAGTGGGGTTAGGACGGGGGCTGGCATCTCCACTAGTTAGAACTGCCCAAATCAGCATAACACAAGGTGAGAGCCTTTGAGGCTCACGGCCAAGTGTTACTGTTCCTGCTAGGGGGAAGTGGGAAGCACCTTCACGTAGAGAAGGCTTTGTTTATGACCTCCCAGAGCACAAAGGCTCTCGCCCCATGAGGTCAGAAACCTGTATGGTGTTTTTTGGCTAGCGCGTACCAGTCAGTCAATACACTAGAAGTTTTTCAGGGGTCATCTCTAAGATGCCCTCTGAATGTATTTTATAATAATTATATCACTAGCATCGATGTAGGTTTATTATGCTGACAAACGTCTCAGTCTTCAGTAAAGCCATCATGGAGCTGTGAAGTTCTTGTTGACAAACTCACAGCCTGTGCACTCAAAATGGCTTCACTGCACTTCAAATGTCTGTTAATGGCACAGACACTGTAGGGGCATATTGCTCATGCAGCTATGCCATCACCTGTAGTATGGTGCACCCTACCATAGGGCTGTGAGTCCTGCTAGAGGGGTGACTTACCCATGCCACAGGCAGGGTTGGTGGGCATGGCATGCAGGGATGTGTGCCACATCGACTCTTTAGTTTGGTCTGCACCAAAAAGGCAGTCTACAATGGCAGTGTGTGGACGTTAAGGTGAGGGGTCTCTGAGGGTGGCAAGGCTATTATTTATTCAGCTTATCTCGTCATAGTTATTTGCAGATGCAAATGGCAATATCTTAATCATCCCTAATTGGGAAACAAATCAAGATTTAAATACAAACCCATTCTGAACATAATTGTTGATGTGTGTAATTCAGTATACCCAAATTCTTTATTACTGATAATCATTGGCTCCTCAAAACACTGGGACTTACAGCAGAATCCAACCACTAATGTTTTGTTTTCCCTGCCATTTAGGTGGAGACTGTTTTCCAGCATTCGATGCCCCTAAGTTTCCAGATCCCTCTACAAAGAGGAAAACTGCTCCATCCAAGTTGTGAATAATGTAGCACTAGACAAAGTTGGTCTCCAAAAGGGTTGAATGGGGTACTTTACACCAAGTTAGGCTTGCTGGAGTGATGAGACTAGTTTGATTGCCTGAATTGCAAAGCACACCAGGGATGAGCAAGCTACATCCCCGTGGATGCAAACTCCTCCAGTGCTGTGAGAAAGATATGAGTGCATCTGTCATTCGTAGAAGGCTCTTTTTGCATCTCCTAGAATCTAAGAGCAATTTGGCAGCAAGTGCTAGCAGGAGTTGCATGGTGGAACTCCATGTGCTAGCTATTTCATTATAAAATTTGACGTTTAGATTGAGCGCGAATTCATTACCCAGTTACCTAAATTTGCTGGATCCCACATACAGTGCCTTTAGTACGCTGACGCCCTGAATTGTGCGGATAATCTAGAAATCAATCGTGCCAAAACAAGTCATAACATGTGGAGTCAGAAACAAATGTGTTTCCAGATTTAATTTCTCGACGAACAAATGGTTCTGGAACAAGTGACAAGCCTTAAATATCTGGGCATCTATTTTAGCCAGCGTGGTTTCCATGTCGCACATCTGTCCAGTCTAAAGGATTCTGCTCTGTCAGTGGCAATGAGCTTTTAAAAACTGGCCTCTAGGATGAGCGGTTTTGCTTCAATGGTCATATGTAAAGCAATCTACACCAAATTCATGCCAACGCTTACGTATGGCTCATTGATTTTTAATTATCACTTCTCTTCCTGGCTGGACAAAGCAAAAACAAGATGTTATATATATATTCTATCTTCCAGACGTTGCACCATCATCACAGATGTGGCTTGAATTTGGTCTCTCTAAACACTCTAATATGTTGAAGGCCTGCTGATTTTTGGGATCCTATGTGAAGCTGGTGGCTGCACCCCCAGGGTCCCTGACAGAATTAATTGGGCGCGGTATCCAAGACAAAACATTCATGTGGGAACCCTACCTGAGGTAGCCAATGGTAGCTCTTGATGCACTGAATATCTTTAAAAACAATTTAACCCTGAAGCTTACTGCAAAATTGTTGGTTAAAACGGTGAAGATACAATCTAGAATTGAGGACAAACGAGCTTTCTCGGAAACCCCACGCCAGTGTGAGACACTGTATTGAGATCAGGGGAAACCATCATATCTAGCCAGCCTCATGAAATTGACTGTTAAAAAACATCTCTTGAGACTGAGATGTGGTTTAATTCCTCTAAAAGGCTACAAATGTGGTTATTTAGCAAGATCAACGGAACACAACTGTTGCTTATGTAATTACAAGAAGGAAAGTCTGACTCATCCAGCCATAAAGAATTTAAGATCCTATTGGCTGAAACCGTTAATCCGCAAACTCTGCATAAGACAATGTAAAACGACTATCGCCGAATACCTGAGTGGTGTGGATGTGCAGGTTTCAGTAAGATATGTAAAATTCATTAGAGAACCACTGAAGCTACTGAATCTACCACCGGAGATCCATTAAGCCTGGGAACTTTTAGACCGTTCTTTTTAACCTTGAAGTTTTCACATCTCAGCAAGTAGGTGAGGCACGCAATGGATTTACCTGTTGTCCAGGCACACCCATTCTAGTTGGACCTCTCTTTGATCTCCGTCTCTTCGCCTCTAAAAACAGACACTAGAAGCAAAGCTAAAATTAACCTTCCCATGACACTGCAGCAGCACTTTATTTAATTTAAATCATAAACTTTCATTCGAGTTTCTGGCACGACGGCAGTGTTGCCCGTAAGATTTTATTGCTCCTGTCACTTTACTAAGTTCAGTCTGTTTGCCCGTCTTGTATCTCAAAAGAATCTGGCCAGTATAACACAGCCACAATGAATTTTGCCAAGCTGGTTGCAGTGGCCCTTTACTCAATCGAAGGTCAAATTTCACTTCAGTTAATGGATGTGCTGCAGAGACACCTGCCCCTTCTTATTGCATCCATTACAAGAATGGGGTAACCCTTAAGGTATGGACCTGGGTAACTAGAGATATAAACAAACAATGGTCCGAAACCTATAGATTGAGATACACAGATCTAATCGGAGAATTAAGATATTATTCACAAGACAGTAGCACCTTTGATAAGTCTGCTGACTGCACAATAAAGACTAAATCTTTGGGAAAAGAACCTAACACCACAGTTTTGAAAAAATATATTCTTATTTAATTTTTATATATTCCAATTTTGGCATATTTTTGTCAATAAAAACAAACAGGTTGCCCCAAGATAGGAGAGTGCAAGAAAAAGGTGTGATTCAAGGGGGTGAACGAGTGAAATAGAAAGGAATTTACACAATAGTGAAAAAGAAAAAATTCAATACAATTTAAACAGTCAATCCTGCATATACATAGTTCAAAAAACAATTGCAGTGATGAACCTAGCCAGCAAATATAAATTCATTTAAATCATAGTTGACAACATTGCGGTATTCATGTTTCAATGTCCATAATTTTGCACAGCCTACAATGTTGAAGACACACTGGTCTAGGATATATATAGTAAAATGTCGACGTTTCGACTCGACTTATTCCCAACCGGTGATTTAGACCTGGGGATGGCGAGTCTTCATCAGGACAATAAGCAAACAAACGAGGCAACCAGGAATTATTAAATAACCCTAAAACAGAAAAGAGTTGCGAGTTATTGACCGTGGTGTAAAGGTGCAGCCTATCCCAAGGGGATATGGCAATTCCTCTTACCCTTAGTGGTAGAAGAACCGTTGATATTGATGATCGCTGCGTCTCAGACAGGGTTCCTGGAGAGACAACAGAGGGTCGGGGTAGAATCTAGAATATTCCAATACCCTATTCTATTTAATAATTCCTGGTTGCCTCGTTTGTTTGCTTATTGTCCTGATGAAGACTCGCCATCCCCAGGTCTAAATCACCGGTTGGGAATAAGTCGAGTCGAAACGTCGACATTTTACTATATATATCCTATATATATATTATCCTAGTGTGTCTTCAACATTGTAGGCTGTGCAAAATTATGGACATTGAAACATGAATACCGCAATGTTGTCAACTATGATTTAAATGAATTTATATTTGCTGGCTAGGTTCATCACTGCAATTGTTTTTTGAACTATGTATATGCAGGATTGACTGTTTAAATTGTATTGAATTTTTTCTTTTTCACTATTGTGTAAATTCCTTTCTATTTCACTCGTTCACCCCCTTGAATCACACCTTTTTCTTGCACTCTCCTATCTTGGGGCAACCTGTTTGTTTTTATTGACAAAAATATGCCAAAATTGGAATATATAAAAATTAAATAAGAATATATTTTTTCAAAACTGTGGTGTTAGGTTCTTTTCCCAAAGATTTAGTCTTTATTGTGCAGTCAGCAGACTTATCAAAGGTGCTACTGTCTTGTGAATAATATCTTAATTCTCCGATTAGATCTGTGTATCTCAATCTATAGGTTTCGGACCATTGTTTGTTTATATCTCCCTTCTTATTGCATGACACACTGCACAGACAAACAATCTGTTCTTTGACCATATGTCCTCAACAGAAGCCTTCAGCATACAAGTCATTTGCTGGCCAAAAAAAGACTTTCTTTGGCCCCTAAAGTTGATTAAACCTCTCATGTAGAGGTTTAGTTGATGTCTCCACCGCATTTCACTGGATTTCCCAAATGCATGAGTGTTAGCTCTGAGGATGAAATTTGATCTGTTAGGGCTCCAGAAGATGCTTTTACCCTGGGCTTGAAGCGTGCCGTAACCACTTTGTAGTATGACATTGCACCCTGCACTTTAGAGGATCATGCTTGTAATTAAGTTCATTGTTGCAGTATGATTGGCTGGTTGATCATGACTGTTATAGGACGCTAAATGTAGGAAATGAATAAACTATATTATGTTTTCGCTCTGTTTTATTGTTTTAAGAAGAATGTTTTTTAAATACCCATGTTTTTAAATAACTTGAATCAATAAAAAATGTATCTATATATCCAAAAGGGTTGAATGGGGTACTTTAAACTAAGTTTAGTTTGCTGGAGTGATGAGACTAGTTTGATGCCTGAATTGCAAAGTCCACCAGGGATGAGCAAGCTGCATCACCATGGATGCAAACTCCTTCAGTGCTGTGAGAAAGAGGAGTGTATCTGTCATTCATAGAAGGCCCTCTTTGCATCTCCTAGAATCTATGAGCCATTTCGCAGCAAGTGCTAACAGGAATTGCATGGTGTTACTCCATGTGCCAGCCATTTGATTGCAGAATCTGATGTCTGATTGTTTGCTAATCCATTACCCAGCCCATACGATCCCTAAGACAGGTAGTACAGGCCTCTTTTCAAAGTGTTGAGGCTTCTAAAAACCCAAGCACGTGATTACCTCTACACAACTGCTGGATCAGGAATCTTAAACAGTGATGGGTTCTGTCAGTGAAGTTATTATAGTGTCCCTCTAGGGACCATTTTCACGTCTGCAGGGCATGGGTTGCAGAGGTTTCTTTAAGGATCTTTGAATGTTAACAATGTGTGACTTGTTTGTGCTTGAATATGTGATTGCAGGAGAGCTGCACCGGAGTATACTGTTAGCGCGTGTGGTATCTAAACTTGCAGCACATCTCTAAGAGCTTTCTGATCACGTTAATGTGTAAGATGCAGGCAGGGATACAGTGCTGATAATTCAGGGGTGAGTGTTTGTGAAATTTTGACTTTATTTAACGTGTGTTCCACCTTCGATGTCCTATTTTCAGCTGTAGCTGAAGGCAACAAATTCCGAGTTTGACTTTACACAAGGGTGGGCATAACTGGGGTATGTCAGAGCAAAGCTCAAAGCCCTACTGGCTGCCATTGTTATGTTATATTGAAAGCGGTTATCAGAAAGATCCTGGCTAGATCTTGAAGTCCGTGATGTCAGAGGTCCAATACCATCACCTTATCATTCAGAATCTCTGCTGACAAAGCTCAACATGACACCAAAGCTTCGCTATTCTCCTCCGAATGAAAGCGTGAGTTAGTTCACCATGGGGAATTGCAGAGCACGTATCAGCTTTAATGCTTTTTAAATGTATAATTATTATTATTTTTAAATGAGATTGCAGAGTGCATTGATTCTTAGTGTCCTTGTACTCTGTGAAATGTGTAAAATAGTTAATACAGTTTCTTTTCTTGTAGAAAAGCCTGCCGGCATTGAGGCAGTCTTTACTGAACAGTCAACAGTCCGTTGTGCAAGCGCAACAATCTCAGCAGTCAATGCAGCAAGCCAAATCTTTACAAGCACTTCCTCAGTCTAACTCTGGACAGATGTCTACAGTTGGCACGAATCAAACAATAGGATTAAACCACTCTAACAACGTTTGCACCATCACTGGATCAAACACAGCACAGCTTTCTCAGGTCAATAAAGCTACAACAAGCCACAGCTCTGAAATGGTATGTACAAAAATGGGAAAAATAGCTGAATGTGTAAAAATTGAATTACTTCTGATCATTTTAGTAGTTTGTGTATCTGTTTAATTTTTACCTTATACATTGTTTTTTATCATGTCCCATGATTCACAATCTTTGGAGTTCCACATTTTTGTAAGACCAAACAACGTTTTTATCAGCTAAAATTTCCCTAGCATAATTGCAAAACTAATTCTCATAGAGCAGTAGTGTAAGTTTAATTGTTTCTAGGTGTTTAAAACCACAAGTTAGAAAAACAGTTAAAAATTGATTTAAACAGAACAGTCAGTGTTGTCACTATTGATCAATTCAAAGCATAATACCATTAATTCAGTATGTCACAAAAGTGCTTGACCAATACATCTTTTCCAATCGTAATACAATCATAATATAATCGGTAAACTTTCTGAAACCAATCACTGTTCTGCCTACACAATCCCTTGGCAGCATTCAGTCTGAAGAATAAAATGTAATGTGTTTTAAAATAGGAGCAAGATACAACGAGATAAATAAATTAAGAATTTCGAAAATTTGACAAATGGCACCATGGCGCTGTTAATGCACATGCACCTTTAGCAAACCTTTAATCTAAGGACAGGGATCCAATCCTGATGTCTCGGAAAGCTAGACAGTAAATAACATACATGCTGTATAGAATCAAGGTCATAAAGTGTGGTAGAGAGTGTACAGGTTCCTACAGAGGTTTTAGGCTATATAGATGGTGTCCACCAGCCTGGGAAGAAAAGAGTAGACCAACTAATGAAATGCGTAACGCATTAGCCAGATAGGCTCCATCCAGGATCATTAAGTGCAATTTGCAAATTCAGTGAGCTGACCAGGCCTATTTTGCACAGGGAGCAGCGTGCCTGGAGTAGGCTCTGCGTGCTGGGAGGGGTAGGTCTGTGTGTGCAGCTAATTAAATGGTCTGGGCGATTTAATCAGGCTACGAAAGCCAAGGGGATTCTCATCAGAATTGAAAAATATATTTTCAAAGGACAAAGGGCCACCCGGGCTCACACTGGTCCTGACCGGAATGAAACCACTATAAAATGCAGCGTGCAGTTACTTTGGAGTTAAAAGCAAGCCAGTTTTCGAAAAAGTAAATTTTGCAGTATTGAAGGGCCTATCAGGTCTGTCCTGCCTGAGTCTTTCCTGGCAGAACTAAAAGAACCAATTCTTAAACCAATTGGTGCCTGAATTTCGAAAACAGAAGACTCCAAGCAAACTTATAAAGTGCCTTTGCAGTAGCTGGGCCAGACACACCTAGTTTCCACTGGTCCTAGCCAAGATCTGGCAACAAATCTACAGTCTGGTGAATAAAGTGCATAATGCAATCACATAAGGCTTTAAGAGTCCGATAGTAACAACTGAGTGAATAAAGTGTACTGCGCACTTTCGCTGGTCTTAAAAAGCAAATCCTAATCATAAAGTACATTTTACAGCGTCATAAAGCCTAGCGAATCCAATGTTCGAGGCATGTGTGCTGTAGATACGCATGCTTTGTATACACCTGCCATCTAGTGTTGGGTACGGATGTTTGCAAGTTGTTTTTCTTCGAAGAAGTCTTGCCTAGTCAAGAGATAAGGTGACTCCTCCTTTCGGTGCTGGTGCGCATGGGCATCGACTCCATTGTTAGATTGTTTTTTTCCGCCATTGGGTTCAGACGTGTATTGCTGCGCTCCGGTTCAAAACCATCCTTTGGGTTTCCCTCTGTGTGCAATCCACTGTACCCTCGACGGTATTGTTATCGTACGCGTTTCTCTCTCAGCATATCCATTTGATCGGGAAAGCCTCTCATCTTCAATCGAAAACATTGTGGTCAGCCTTCGGGCCTAGCGGTGTCAAGCCATTCTTCTGCCGATGGAACGGACCCCATTTCAATTCTGTCCTGGGTGTGCACTGATCTACACCAAGTCTGCAACTTGTGCCTCTCACCAGAGCACAAGGAAAAAGATTGCGAGGCCTGTTGGTCGTTCCAATCGAAAAAGACTCCTCAATATCGTCAGGCTCGACAACGGGAAATGCATCGCCAAAGCACTCAACTTACTCCGTATATCTTCAGAGAAGAATCCGAAGATGAAGCCACAGCTGCGGAAGAAGAGGAGGCCTTCTCTGTTGTAGAATCAGATTCCGACCTAGAAATCGAATTGGAGTCTGAAGATATTCCAGCGGGACAGGTGGTTGTAAGCACTAAATCCCCCGTACCCCATAAGCTATCTTCCACTAACATAGGGCTTCGGCACCACCTCTGCCTTTGGGCCTTGGTTGGCACAGAGACTACGTTTCTGATGCCCCCCCCTCGGACCTGGCACCGAAACAAGTAATCAAGCCTTCCGGCTCGGGAGAGAGCCGAGACAGATCGTTTTCCGGCCCGAAACCTTCCACTCGGACAGACATATCTAGTTTGGCACTGAAGTCCTCTGTTTCTAAACAAAAGTCCACTTCGTAGCCGAAACCTTCCACTTCCAAGGACAAGAAGGACCAGTCCGTAGCCGAAACCTTCCACTTCCAAGGACAAGAAGGACCAGTCCGGTTCGGCACCAAAACTTTCAGCGCCTACATCCAAAGAAAATATTTCAGATCCTCTACAACCAATTTTTGACATTATGAAAGACAAATCGGATCCAAAGAAGAAAAAGCTTTATATCAATCCAGACACTGGTCATAATTTAGCAAAAATTCCTTCCTAAAGGAAAGTCAGTTCAGAGGACACTGGTTACAAGATCCCCCCCATAACAAGAAGAAAAACATTACTACAAGTACTATTCATTCTACTTTCCCATCCCCTCCACCACTTCCACCATCTTCACCTTTACCAATACCTCCAGACTCAGATCCACTACACATAACACCACAGGGATCTCCTCACACACAACCTGATTTGGGAGATGGGGATGATAATGATGATGATGATGACAATATTCCTTTACCTACAGATCTGTGGGATGATTATAGTATAGATCCACCTATGGATAATGATCCAGACCTATACCCTGAAAAACCTTGACCTCCAGATGATAATGTTTCCTATCTAGAGCTAATTTCCAGAGCAACAGCCTATCATCGGGTTACAGTGCATAAAGAGATCTTTGATGATGATTTTTTTATTGAGACTCGGGTCTTCACACAGAGTTAGCCAGAGTCTCCCTTTGTTAAAAGGCATGATGAGTCATGCAGATGAAATTTTTTAGGACCCTGTTCGGGCACGAATTTTAACAGCAAGGGTTGATAAAAAATATAAACCATCACACTCTGATACGGTTTTCATTAAAGGACAGCTCCCTCCTAGATTCACTAGTAGTTTCCAACGCTCGTAAAAGAACAAACTCACAGACATCTGGAGATGCGCCTCCCCCAGATAAAGACCCAAAGCTTATTGACGCATCTGGCAAAAGGGTTGCTGCTCAAGCTGCTAATCACTGGCGCATTGCCAACACGCAGGGCCTACTAGCTAGTTATGACAGGGCACTGGGACGAGATGGAAGGCCTACTTCAATACCTCCTAAAAGAGCACCAGAAAAAGGCACAAGAGCTAGTCCAAGAAGGAAACATATCTCTAATACTTCTATTAGATGTGCGCTAGATGCTGCTGGCACTGCAGCGAGTGAAGTTAACACCAGCATTCTCTTACATCGGCATGCCTGGCTTAGAATTTCAGGTTTTAAACCAGAAGTACAATGGTCTATTTTTTAACAAACAACATCTTTTCGGACCTCAGATTGATGAAGCTTTAGAAAAAATGAAAAAAGACACAGTTGTGGTGAAATCTAGGGGAGCACTGCAATCTCCTTCAAGCAGAGGCTCTCTTTATCGCTCATTCTATAGAGCAGTGTCTAAAACTTCATCCTTAGACTCTAACACTTCCTCGTACGCAACCCGCTTCCGGTAGAGGTTTCTTTAGTAGTGGGTACAGAGGAAACAATTTTAAGGGTAGAGGTCAGGGCACGTCAACACGTAGCCAACGCTTCCCCCGAATCATCTAACACCTGTCGGGGGAAGATTTCAACAATTACTTCCCATTTGGCAATCCATAACATCAGACAAATGGGTTCTAGACATTATCCGACATGGTTATTGCCTGGAGCTCACCAACAATCCTCCTAACATTCCACCTCACATTCACAAACTCTCGTCAGAACACCTGCAGCTTCTGAAACAAGAGGTACAAGCTCTTTTAACAAAAGAAGCTATGGAACCAGTTCCATTACAGTACCAAGGTTCAGGAGTGTATTCTGTACTTTCTAATACCCCAAAAGGATGGCTCCTCAAGACCAATTTTGGATCTAAGGATATTAACTCTGTACATACTTTCAGAACATTTCCACATAGTCACGCTTCAATAAGTCCTTCCACTGCTACAGCAAGGTGATTTTATGTCCACACTAGACATAAGACACCTACTTTCATATTCCGGTTTACCCAGCTCATCGCAAATACCTGAGATTTGTGATAGCAGGAAAACACTATCAATTCAAGGTACTCCTGTTCAGAGTAGCTACTGCTTCCAGTTTATTAACAAAATGTCTGGCAGTAGTACAGGAATTTATATATAGCGCAAATCACCAAGCGGTTTCTAAGCGCTTGCTTAGGGAACCCGTCCTGGTATTCCCCTGTGAGATAACCCCGGCAGGGTATCCGCAAGGTGAAAGCCAGGCATCCCACCGCGAGGGGCCGTTGTGGAGATTAAGCAAGCTATTGCCCAGAGTCGCAGAGTGTGAACCCGTGAATCGAGTAGGCACCGGAGCGAGAATTGTCAAGTCCATGGACATTTTAGGACTCAAGACCCCGCCGAGCCGGGAATTGAACCCTGGTCCCGGGCCGACCTCTGCTTCCAGGTCTGCCTCCTCTAACCAGTGAGCCACACTTCTCCAGTGGCGGCACATCTCAGAAGGCAACAAATTAATGTCTTCCCATATTTGGACGACTGGCTCATCAAGGCCAGCACACACCAAAAGTGTCTACACTACACTCAGACTACATTAAACCTAATCTACCAATTGGGTTTCACAGTCCATGGTCAAAAGTCTCACCTTCAGCCTTCACAAATGTAGTATTATCTGGGAGCAACTCTGAACACTTGTACAGCTCTAGCCTCTCCCAGTGCAGCCAGAATTCAGAATATTCAATCTCTGCCAATACAGTTTCAGGCCAATCAATACTTAGCAGCCAGAACGTTCATGCAACTGCTAGGGATGATGGCATCATGGATCGCGATAGTGCCACATGCAAGACTGCACATGCTTCCTCTACAGGTGTGCTTAGCACATCAGTGGAATCCATCTCAGGGTCAATTAACGGATCTAGTGTTGGTAGACAGCCGCACCCATCGCTCTCTGTAGTGGTGAAACACACCAAACTTATCAAAAGGGCAGCCTTTCATCGACCCTGTTCCACAGATCATACTAACAGACGCATCCCTCACAGGTTGGGGTGCTCATCTTCACAACTTGACAGTTCAAGGTCTATGGGACAACAGGTAAAAAAGCTCTGCACATCAGTTATCTGGAGCTTCTAGCTGTATATCTAGCACTGAAAGCTTTTCAGTCTCACCTCATAGGGAAAGTGGTCCTAGGCCACACAGACAACATGACAGCAATGTACTATGTACAAAAACAAGGGGGGACACATTCTCTACAACCGTCACGCCTCTCTCAGACGATTTGGCGTTGGGCAATTCATCACAAAGTCCATCTTCTGGCAGAGCATCCCCAGGGGTGGACAATCGGATTGCCGACCTCCTAAGCAGAAGGCGGCAACAAATTCACGAGTTGGAACTTCATCCCCCGGTTCTCCTTCCATGTTTTAAACAATGGGGATTCCCACAAATAGATCTCTTCGCCACAGTGGACAACTCAAAATGCCCAAACTTCGCCTCTAGGTTCCCACACCCTCTATCCAAAGGCTATGCCCTATGGATGAATTAGTCAGGGATATTTGCCTATGCTTTTCCACCTCTCCCTCTCCTTCCCTTTCTGGTTTGGAAGCTCAGGTAAACATCCCTCATACTGATTCTAGTAGCTCCCACTTGGGCTCGTCAACCGTGGTTCACAACACTTTTAGAACGGTCAGTAGTTTCACATCAAAAGCTACATCTCAATTCTAGTCTTCTCACGCAGAACCATGGGGATGTCAGACATCCAAATCCCAAGGAGCTCAATCTAACGATTTGACTCCTGAACTCATAGTTTGGATATCTTAGCTTGCCACCAGAATGCATGACCATTCTTAAAGAAGCAAGCAAGCCTACTACCAGAGCATACTATGCAGCTAAATGGAAACGGTTTGTATTGTAATAATAACAATATTGATCCTCTAAATTCATCTACTCAAGATAGCAATTGTTACCTTCTGCATTTACAGCGTGCTGGATAAGCCTACACTTCCATTCATTTGCATCTTGTAGCAATGGCTGCATATATGCAAAACAGACCACATCTTTCTCTGTTCAAGGTTCCAGAAATTAAAACCTTTATGGAGGGCCTTAAGAGAATAATATCACCCAGGGTACCTCCTGCACCAGTTTGGAATCTAAACATTGTGCTTATACGGCTCATGGGTCCACCTTTTGAGCCATTACACGACTGTCCGCTACCGTTTCTTTCATGGAAAGTCGCCTTCCTCATTACAATCACTTAATTAAGGAGAGTTGGTGAGCTACAAGCTTTAACCTTAGAAGAACGCTTCTTTCAACTTAATAGAAACAGGGTAGTTCTTCGCACCAACCCAAAGTTCCTTCCCAAAGTGGTTTCTGCTTTCCATATCAACCAATCAGTTGAGTTGCCTGATTTCTTTCCTCAACCTGATTCAGTAGCAGAACGAGCTTCTCATACTCTTGATATCCGAAGAGCGCTATTGTACGACATTCAAAGAACAAAAGATTTTCACAAAACAACTGTTCGTTGCATTTTCTACACCTCACAAAGGCAATCCCATTTCTAAATATAGTACTGCGAGATTGATTTTTTTAAATCTCTTTTTATTGATTTAAGAACAAGAAAGAAAAAAAAAATAAACAATCGGCATTCACATTATCAGAAAATAGCACCCATGATTGAAAATGGCAGCTCCGTAAGGTTAGAAGAATTCACATGGAATATCACACATTTACCGTTACACATTTATGGAGACAGCGGTTCATCGTCAGCAGGAGCAGCAGGTGCAACACATATATCTCTCCTGTAAGAGTTCCACTTATCCCAGACTCGGGACCACTTTCGGGGGCAAATCCCGTGCCACATACTCAGTCTTCTCCTGGAACATGCACCAGTCCATGTTTCGCTTCCACATTTTGACAGTAGGGGGCGTTGTTGCGCCCCATAATTGGGCAATGTCTCTCTTGGCTACCGTGGCCCCAACTGTGGCCCATAACTTTTCGGCTGCAATCAAATCTGTGGGTTCCCACACATTAAGCAAACATCTTTTTGTCTCTGGACTGACGGATTTGTGCAAGACCTCACACATGACTTTATGGATCTCTTTCCAGTAAGTCTGAATGTACTCACACTCCCAAAGAATATGCATGAATGTGGCCACCATTTCACATTGTCGCCTACAGTTTACATTGTCATCCCGCCCCATGTGAGCCAGATGCGGCCCTGTAATATAATCCCTGTGAAGGATTTTCAGTTGTATCAGGTGGAGACGTGCGGAAATCGCTACTTCCGTTGGCGAGGCCACCGCTGCAGTCCAATCCTTGTCATCAAGTAAGAGGCCATCTGCCTCCCATGTCTCACGCAGTTTAAGTAGGGGATCTGGTGTGTTGTTAGTAAGTTTCTTGATTGTCAAAGAGATGGCCTTCTGCGGGAGGAGCTCACCCAGTAGCCTATCTTCCAGTGGGGAGGAGTCAGGGGGAGTGGATCCCTCGCCAGTGGTGGTGGTTAGAGCATGATGGATCTGGAAGTATCGGAAAAACTCTGTGTCCGCAAGCTCATATTGCTGCTTCAGCTGGTCAAAGCTGAGGATTCGGCCCTTCACCCACAGATCACCCACCCAAGAAATGCCGATCAGGTCCCACTTGTCAAAGCCTTTGGAGGAATGAAGACCACCCAGCTGAGCTGTGTCCCAGAGGGGGGTCGCGAGAGTCAACTTGTGCTCCAATCCCAGACTCCTGTTAACTGCGTGCCACACCTGGACCGAGTGAGGCGTTGGTCCGGTCAGATGTAGGGTATTGGGATTAGAGTAGAGGGCACGATTGTATGAGCTGCCGGGTAGTAACTATCTGTCCATGGCATATCCCGGGTCTCCCTGGGCTTGGTACGTACCCTGGTTGATGGCAGCAAGGTGTGCCGCCCAATTGTATTTTTTAATGTCAGGGAGGCTGATCCCACCGTCATACCAGTTAAGGGTTAACTTGTGGAACTCAATCCTGGGTCTCCCGTCCCACAGCAGCTGCCTATGTAATCCTTCTAGCTCCATGAAATAGCACGCTGAGACTGGATCGGGGTAATTCTGAAGGGCATAAAGGAAGCAGGGGAGAGACATCATCTTAAAAAGAGCAGCACGTCCGAGCAGCGAGAGTGGTAGGGTCTTCCAAACTGCGATATCTAGTCTCAGATGCTGCATGGGCGGGAGCAGGTTTCTCTCATACCGGAGCTTGGCATCGGCTGTAACATATATCCCTAGATAGCAGAAACCATCGGTCACCACTTGTATTGGACAGTCCCTGGGAAGAGACGGGGCTCCGCCGGATAGGACATAGAGGAGAGACTTCCCCCAGTTGATAGAGTAGCCTGAGGATCTACCGAATGACGTAAAAATGTCCAAGACGCACCTGAGCGATTTATAAGGGGAGGCCAAATAGAGCAGAATGTCGTCTGCGTAGAGGGAGATGCGGTCCTCCCAGCCCGCCGACCACCGCAAACCCCTGACGGACAAATCTTGCCAAATCCAGGTGGCCAAGGGCTCCAAGGGTAGGGCGAAGAGCAGGGGCGACAACGGGCATCCCTGCCTGGTGCCCCGACCAAGAAGGAAGGTCTCAGAGTGCTTGTTGTTAACCACCACCTGCGCAAGAGGGGCGGAGTAGAGTCTGACCCAAGAGATGAACTGCGGCCCAAACCCGAATTTAGAGAGCACTGCAAATGGGTAAGGCCATTCGATGGTGTCAAAAGCCATTGACGCATCTATAGACAAGTTGACGGCGTCTTCCTGTATCGTGCCAGCTCGTGCTATCACCCCATGGACACGTCTCAGATTTAAAGCAGTACTGCGGTGGGGCATGAATCCAGACTGGTCAAGGTGCACCAGGGAGGCGAGCACTCGTGATAGGCGGGTGGCTAGAAGCTTAGCGAGTATTTTTGTTTCGGCATTGATCAAGGAGATGGGTCGATAGGATGTGCACCTATCTTTCGGCTTTCCGTCCTTCGGGATAACTATTATGGAGGCCAACCGTTGGTCAGGCGGCAGCTCTCCCGCCACTCTGCCATCTTCAAACGTGGCCCGCAGGTGTGGGGCCAGCTTGTCCGGACACATTTTGTAAAGCTCGATGGGGAGTTCGTTGGGCCCCTACGCCTTACCCGGATTAAGGGCCCTGATTGCGTGCGCAATCTCGTTGTTAGTTAAAGCACTGTCCAAGTAGCCCCGGTCATCCTTTGATAGGGACGGGACGGAAGACCAATGTCTGTAAGGAGATCCACCGAATCCGCCTCCCCGAGGGGCAAGTGTGATGTGGACACTGCTGAGTAATGTGCCGCAAACTCGCCAGCTGTAAGGGCCGGTTCCCGGACTGTCTCACCCGAATTGGTTGTGAGTTCAGGCACCAGTCGACTAGCTCGCTCCCTCTTATCCAGCCATGCAAGAAGTTTCCCAGCCTTATCCCCCCATTCATACACCCTACCATCCCTCTCTTTACCCCAGGACTTGGCACGCTCAGTGGCGAGAGCCTTGTATTAATCTGTTTTAGGCGCAAAAGATGCTCCGCGTCTTGGGTCGCCCCACTCCCCACTTCTGCCTCTAGGTGTAATACATCCCTTTCAATCGCCTCAATGTCCATGAAATTCTCCTTCAGGATGCCCGCCACCAAAGAGAGGGCAGCCCCTCACATGACGGACTTGAATGCCTCCCAAAGCACCTGAGGGGAATCCTCCAACCCGAGGTTCTCACCAAAGTAATGGTCTATCGCCTTCTGCAGGTCCTTACGAAGAGATGGGTCTCGAAGGAACCATGGATTAATAGGCACTACCATGTCAACCCGGCACTCTCCCAACATCAATCTTGCCCATTACGACGAGTAGTCAGATATGCCCTTCGCCAGGTGGCGGACCTCTAGCAGGTGAAGCAGTTGGGAGGCAGGCAAGAGTAAGTAATCAATGCGGGAGAAGCTGTGGTGGGCACCGGAAAGGAATGTGTATTGTGTGTCCCCAGGGTGAAGGGCCCTCCAAGCATCAGATAGTCCGAATGCCTCGATGAAGTCAGGAAGCCAACTATTGGAGGATCCAGTGGCTCGCGGGGGCCGACGATCCAGCTCCCCAGACAACACTGCATTAAAATCACCGCCCACCATAAGAAGGCCATCCGGCAAAGAAAGAAGCAGAGTGCCCAGATCGGTGAACGATTGAGCCTGTAGACCTGGGGGAACATACATCGACACCAGGGTCATTGTACTCCCTTCCCATTGCCCAGAAAGCACAACATACCTCCCCTGATCATCAACATGCGTAGACTGGGGTGAGAAAGGAAAGGAGGTTTTGATCATGATACCCACTCCCCGGGACCCACTAGTAAATCCCAAGTGGGCAATGAGCTTGTACCCCCACCTTTTCTGGGCCCTACACATGTTACCAACCAGATGTGTCTCCTGGAGGAGGACTACATCCTGCGAGTGTTGTTTGATGTACTGTAGGACCGCCGTGCATTTTACCTTGTCTCCCAGACCATTGACATTCCAACTAAGTAAGCAGCAGGGAAGGATTTAAATAACCAGTGGTATCCACATTTAGGCCACAAGAGTGTCCCTTCATATAGTTAGTTAACTATCAAACCCACATTCCACAAACGCCAATATTCACCAGGCTCAACGTGGGGAGTGCTCCTCGGGGTCTCTACAGCCCTCCAGCCAGTCTGCTGCAGCCTCCGGTTGATCAAAAAATCAGGCCTTCCCATTAGCCTCTACTCTAAGCCTAGCGGGAAAGAGCATGGAGTACTTCAGTCCTTTTTCTCTCAAGGATTTTTTAACAGCCAAAAATGATCGTTGTTGCCTCTGGACAGCCTGAGTGTAATCCGGGAAAACACTGACTGTTGAGTTTTCGCACGGGAAAGCCGGGCCCTGAAGTTCAGGAGTCTCGCCAAGATGGGTCGGGGTGGAGCCCGCGGCTTTGGGCGGCCTCCCGGGACGCGGTGAGCCCGTTCCACCACAAAGAATTTCGAGAGGCCTCGCAGCTTGAGATGTTGGAGCACCAGCTCCTCGACAAACAGGTCGGGCGCCTGCCCCTCCGATTTTTTGGGAAGACCCACGATGAGGACGTTGTTGCGCCGAGAGCGCCCTTCGTAGTCGTCAAGCTTGTCCATCGCAAACTTTTTGAAGGCATGTAAATCCTGGAGCTCTGTCTGCAGCTGCGAGTCGTCATCCACCAAACTTTGAGTGGTTATTTTCAACTGCTTGATCTTTTCATGGGTCTTCGCTAGATCAGCCCTAATCAAAGTCACTTCCACTGATATGGCGTTGGTTGAGGCGCGCACCCCTGCAATGGCGTCCATGACATCCTTGAGAGACACGCTCTCTGACCCTCCAACGGATACCTGCCGGTCTGGGCGGTCAGGGTCTGGGCTCTTCGGGCAAGTGTACCTGTCCAGTTTGTTCTGCTGCGTCGCCTTCTGGCACCTTCCACTTGCCATGTCTGTCTCAACCAAGGGCCCCAGCCGCCGCTTAGCACACTCAATCTCCCACAGGCAGTCACAGGGGATATGGCTACAGGCACAGGTGTCCCCACCGGTCACTCTATTGTGGCGTCTCTTGGATGTGTCAGGGAGTCACCAGCCACAGGTCAAGGGGCTCCCCGCGGGTCGCTGGGCTCAGGCTCACCTCTGGTGGTTGCTCCGGTCTTCCTTTTTTCCGCCCACTCAGGCTCCAGTTGTCGATGGCTACCGCAGGCCTCCTCTGGCCGAGCTCACCGGGCAGGCAGCGACCAGCAGATCGTAGGGGCCAGGCTATTCACTTGTGCCCCAGTGCAGTCCTCTGATGAGTAGTCAAGGGGTGGGCCGCCTCCAAAAGTGCCGACCGAACAGCAAGGAGTGGACCCAGGTCGCGAACCAGGCCCCGACCGGGACCTCAATTACGTGCGAGCCCGCCTAGCAGTGCGAGACCAGCGGCAACCAGAAGTACTGTGGGTCGCGGTCTCACCGCAGCACTAGGCCGCAACCCACTACCGGCCGTGATTCACTCCCGCACCACCGCCGGAGACCGGAGACAGACCGGAGGGGGTCACAGCACTCGGGGCAGTCTAGTCCCGCAACAGGACTCGGATTATTGTAACGGATGGAGGGGTTTAGGGGTCAGGCAGTGCGGAGCTCCTCTACTACGCAGCCATCACCTAGTCACGCGTAGCCACGCCCTCAAGATTGATTTTTAAGTGCATTCAAAACCTGCTACACTAAAGCTAAACAAACTTTATCTATACCTCCTAGAGCACATTCCACTCGTAAAATATGAACATCTATGGCCTTTTTAGGTAACCTCCCTAAAGCTGACCATTGTAAAGCAGCAACTTGGTCCACACCAGGCACTTTTACCAAACGTTACTGTGTGGACGTGTTAGCACGTCAACAAGCCAATGTAGGCCAAGCAGTGCTAAAAACACTTTTTGAAACAGCTGCAACATCTACTGGTTAGCCACCGCTTTGGGAGAATACTGCTATATAGTCTAAGCAAAGCATGTGTATCTACAGCACACATGCCTCGAACAGATTATGCTACTTACCCCGTAAGCATCAGTTCTTGGCATGTAGAGCTGTAGATTCACATACGCCCTCCCACCTCCCCGGGCACCTGTGGCTGTTACAGTTTGGAATTATTTACATTACATACGCATGGACATCTCTGTACTACACTGAGTTACTCCATTCTCACCCTCTTGCAGGAAAACAATCCAACAATGGAGTCGATGCCCATGCGCACTATCACCGAAAGGAGGAGGCACCTTACCTTGTGACTAGGAAAGACTTCTTCGAAGAAAAACAACTTGCAAACATCCGGACCCAATACTAGATGGCGGGAATATGCAAAGCATGTGAATCTACAGCTCTACTTGCCAAGAACAGATGCTTATTGGGTAAATAGCATAATCCTTACACTGCTGCTGGCCAGCCGAAAAGAGCATATATTTGTATTGATTGGTACACAAATTAATTTTGATAAGGTTTGAAGGACCGATGGTTCCCATCCGATTTGTAAAGTACTTTGGTGCTAATTAAGGGCCTGCCACGCCTACTCTCCACTAGTCATAAACAGTATGTAGCAATAAGGCTGTAGGCTGGATATTAAAGTGCACAGTGCATTCTTGTCCGGCGTAAAGCGTCCAATGGTACAGTGCGCTGTGCTGGTGCAGTTGGTGACAAAAGAATGCAACAACCGCTGTCCTTAAGCTACAGTTGAGTGGAGACCACCAGGATACCACTTTGGATGTCCTCTGGGCTCGAATTCAATAATTTAAGAGATTACCTGAGAAATTTCACACACCTTGCGGAGAGCTGTGCATCTACTCCACTGAAACCTAGATTATTATCCCTCTTACGTTGATTCATGCCCAAACGTCGAAACATTGGCTTTATATGCTTTTAAAGGTATTGGTCTACATCTGTGCCCCATATGTTCTGTTTTGAAGACAAGTTTTATAGGGCTGGATAGGTACGAGTCTTATTTATCCCTGGTTTTGATAGAGAAGCACACCAAGTTCTGCATGGTCTATTAGTGCTAGCTCTTGACTGTCTTCTTTGCCCTATTTTATTTTTGCGTTTTTGGCTAGAATTTTGGGTCTTAACTTTAGAGGAAGGTTGTGTTCAATGATGGTCTGTGCTCCCAAAAGTTTAATTGAATTCCTCATCTAAGATTCCGATTGGAGCTTGTGATCCTGAATGCCTAGCCTTATCAATTCTTTGATGGATCCTTTGGAGGCCACCTTAAGTTTGGCATAGTAGCCCAAAAAACGAGTTTCAACATGACTGTTTGCATAGTCCAAATTCCAGTTGTATTTGAGACAACGGAGTAGCTTTTGGAAGATGAAACATGTGCCAGTAGCATCGAGTTTGAGTTTTATTGAGCGATGTGATGATATGGTCTTTAAATATCAGTGAGACATAGCTTAAAGTTGGAATAAACTAGACATCAATTAGTTTACAAATGCCTGTGAGGTCTGAGTCACACACCTTTTTTTTGTCAGTTTTTTGTAGCTCTTGATCATTGATAGATATTTCTTTCAGGCTGGCTAGCTGTGTTAACTGCGAGTCACGCTGGTGTAAATAAATTTCCAAGTACTTTAAGCTTGATACTTGTTCCAAATGTACATCATTCATTACAAATTCGAATTTGTTGGACGTCTTGGTGATTCTGCCTCCACAGACCATGATTTTAGTATTGGAATGATTAATTGATCATTTGTTTTCCTTATAATACTCTGCAAGTGTGTCCAAGGATCATTGAAGCCCAACTGCACTGTGGTCCAATAATAAGTCCTCTGCATACTGGAGGCAATATGTATGGGTGCCTGCAGTTTTTGGGGAAAAGGCACGTCCTGCAGCTAGTGCATCAATTATATCAACAGAGTAAAGATTATACAAAAGTGGGGCTAAGATGCATCTATTTTACACAAGTGTTGGTCCAGATCGTGCAACTCTGTTTGCCGATATTTTCACTTCACCCAAGTCCTGGTGTAAAGGCTCCTAATGGCTGTCAATAGATTTTCTGGGATACGGCAGCTGTGCGACTTCTGTTAGATTTTCTGTCTGTCCACTTTGTTGAATGCCGTGGTTAAATCCATGGATGCTACGTCCAGAGGAAGGGCATTATTGATGGAGGCAGCCTTAATCGGGGAGGAAAGAATTAAGTGTCCTCCCTCTCGTGGCAGTGTCTGAAGCACGATTTAGAGATGGGGATTAAAGCCTTTGAATTGGCCCATTCCTCTAGCTCGGATTATTTGCGAAGCATCTCCCATCAATGTCAAGAAGGGCAATTAACCTGAAGTTGGATGGTTGATCATTTGTGCATTTTTTGTGTATTGGAGTTAGTATGAAGCCCCTCCAACTGTCCGGCTTATCATTTGGTGTCGTGGGGAAACCATTTGGTCCCTGGCCCATGGCTGCTCGAAAAGACGCCAGTATTCAAATGATCTTCTCTTTACTTGCGATGTCTTCACCCCATGGCTCACAATTTCCATGAAGATGGGCAGTATGTATCAGTCGGCGGTGGATCAATGCCAGACCCCTCCTCCAAGGTATTACACAAGTTAAAAATAATTTCAGTCCATTTGCTAACTTCTGCATCCAAGCTAATCTGGTTGCTGCTTCAGCTGTAGTACGGAGACAGCTCTAGTGGAGGTGGTAGACTACATCAGGGGTACCTTAGATGTTGGGGGCAGGGCTGTGCTGATTATGTTTGATCTGTCAGCAGCCTTTAACACGGTGCACCACTCCACACTCCTGTCCCATCTCCAAACCATTGTAAGCAGGGTGCTTGTGTAGGAATGGATGGCTCTGTTCCTGGAGGATAGAGGCCAAAAGTCTGGTGCCCACCTATTTCGTCTGGCTCTTGTGATCTGCAAGTGGGAGTGCCACGGGGTTCAGCCTTGAGCCCTACTTTATTCAATATACATCTCACTCCTCTTGCATTCTTGGCAGAAGCCCATGGAGCAAAGATATTCTCTTATGCTTATGACACCCAGTTACTTTCCTCTTGGGGTAGGGATTAAGTGTTCCCTGGCGAATAAAATCAGAACCTGTCTGACAGTAGTTTTTCAATGGCTTACTTCCCACCAGCTTAAATGTAATGCTGGAAAGACAGAGCTACTCTTTTTTTGGTGTAAAAGCAGATGAACCCTTGCAGTCTTTTTGGCCAGTGGATGCTCCTCTTCCACTATGTCACACTAGCTCTGTCAAAAATCTAGGCACGAAGTTTAATTATGAGCTCTCTTTTCTGTCTCAGGTTAATGCAGTACTAGGGATCTGTTTTGGTCTGTTACATGTGCTGAGGAATTTCCTGCATTTTCTTTCTTTTTCTGCTAGGAAACTGGCAGTACAGTACTTAATAACATCCAGACGTAACTACGGCAATGCACTGTATTTGGGCCTGCCTGATTACTTGATTAGTAAGCTGCAGTTGGTCCAGACTGCAGCAACCTGTACTCTTCTAGGACTGCCTCTGAGAACTCATGGGTCCCCTTAAGTCAGGGAGCTGCACTGGTTTCCCATTAGGAATAGGATCAGTTTCAAGACCTTTCTCCTGGTTCACATGGCGCTCCATCAGTCTGGCGCTCAGTACCTCAGAGCAAAGATTTGCTTCTATGCTCCAGCCAGGCGTCTGTGTTAAGCCACCCTCTTTCTGGCAAAAATCCCAAGGATTCGGCGGTCCACAATGGAGGGCAGGTCCTTTTAATTCTTAGGATCTTCAACATGGAACAAGCTCTCTTTAGAGTTACGAAGTATTTCAGGTACCTTCCAGTTATGGAAGAAACTAAAACAAAATGGCTTTTTAAGCAGGATTAGTGGTTATCTTTTTCAATCCGTTATTGAGTTGCAGAGTGCCAGGATGCCCCTTGGAGTAACAGAGCGCAATAGAAATGCCCTTTACATTACATTACTTGGATGCTGAACAAAAGGAGTGACCATCGTGATATTTCCATTTGATAGTTTCTTGACGAGTGTCCAACATTTTTGTTGAGATTTTTGTTTTCTAGGCCTAATATAGCACAATCCAAAGTGAATCTTAATTTTGTTTGGCAAGTTCCCATACATTTGCTCTGTATGACTTATTCGCATTCTGAATCATTTCCACACTTGAGGAGGAAGATGCTGGTGTGGATTATCAGATTGTATTCCATTTTTGTTTTATTGCTGGCAGTTCTGGTGTACGATTATTTGCTTGCCTGCTGCCCTCTACTCTACTTGCCAGTGAACTTGTTGAGTAGCTGTTCCAAGAAGCGGGCACAGTGCAAGAGTGAAAATGACTGCTCCCCTAGTCTTGGGGCTTTCATCAGTTCGTCCATGTTTATGGGTGATGGAGTTGTAAACCATTTTATTCTTTGATTCTTTGTTGCCAATTGTTTGTGCGAGTTTAGTAGTTGTCCTGGATAGAGTGTAGATGAGCCTTGCATGTTCACCAGTCAGACTGTTAAGGACTTGAAATTTACTACCCTGAGGATAATTCTGTGTGGATACTCAAATGTAATCAATTAAGGAGGCGCTCAAGCTTGCAATGTGCGTGCAAGATGGAGGTTGATCAAGGGCACCTCTGCCATTAAGGGTTCTGAGACCCAGTGAATTTAAGAGTGGCGGCAAATTTTTCTCCGACTTTGTCTTTATTGATTTTTGCCAAGACAGTCTCCGGGATATGCCAGATGAGGTCTTCCTCATGTTGCATATGGCGGGTTCCCCTGTTCCTAGTAGACAATATCCCGGCCATTACCCACATGGCTGCATGATGTTGTTGCCTTAGGATTCTAATGGTTTTTAAAATTTCTACTGTTGCTGGGTTTTTTCTTAGGCTGTTTGGGGTTAATGTAAATGCATCAGATGTCAGTTGAAGGTGCCTTCCTACCATGTAGTTTGTTTGCAGCCTTTGCTATCACGAAGATATATGAACCCAAGCCACTTGTGAGCTCCTTTACTTCGAGCTCCAGGTATTTATATATCAAATTTATGACTTCTCCAGAAGAATAAAGCTTTTTGACAGAAGATTCGCCTGCTGTAACTAATTTGAGGAAGTCTTGCCATGGTGTGGCTGCCAACTGTCAAGTTTCTTGCAAACAGACAATGTCCTTTTTTAATAATTTCCTCCATTACATTGGAGTTGGTCTTAAGATTGTTTAGGCATCGGATGTTCTATGAGCAAAATTGCTGTTCACACTTGAGATTGGATGAGGTGATGTTATTAAATGTAATGTTTTGTTGCTTAGCATAGTGGTATGGCTATGTAGTAATTAAATGTCACTAGTGTAGCGCTCTAGTGCTCCGAGGGTCTCCCCTGAGCCCCGGAAGCACTATCACACAATGTAACACTTTCTGGCCAGGCGTGGCCAGAAAGAGATAAATAAACGGACTGAAGTGGCACGGCACTTCCTGTCCAGACCAGCACTCTGTGTGTGCGTGTCCCTCTGTGCATGCCTGCAGCGCGCACATGTAGTGACCCCCAGGCCTCGGTGGTCAGCAGTCCCCACACTAGCGACGAGGGTGGGATCTGCCCAAATCCACAAGCGGACCAGCTGACGGAGGCGCCGGAGACGCCGAGCTCCCGGATCGGCCTAGACCCCACAGGCCCAGCACCGGAGGCCAACACGAGGGACCCAGAAGCAAGAAACGAAAGAGATCGCCTACCGGTAAGCAGCGTATGCAAGAAGCTGCGTGAGGGACCGGTACCGGCGACGCTCTGAAGCGGAGCAGGAAGCGCCGGAGGAAGGCCCAGCCAGCAGGCCGAGCAGTGCGCGCATGCGCAGAAGAGAGAGGCCGACGCAGGCTTCAGGCCCTCACCGCGTGAGCACGCGAGTGAGAGAGGAACGGCGCGCAGGCCCAGCAACACCAGACGCCAGGGAGACAGAGGCAATAACAAAGCGTGCACCCAGCAACAAGCACCTAGCAATACAAAAAAAAAAAAAAGGGGACACAAGGCAATCCAACAGTCCAAACAAGCATAAGGCAATACAACTAAGCGCAAGGCAAGTTGAACCAGCACCAGAAGAGCGGGTAGAGCATAACCCACGCAAACATGTCTCAAGACCAAGGAGGGGCCACCGGAGGTGCCCAACAGGTAGCAGCGCCCCCCGCAGCTCAGGCCCCAACACCCTCCACACATGCACAGTTACAAGCACTACCGCCTTTCAGCGAACTGATTGACCCCGGGACAGCGGCACCCCGATGGGCAGTGTGGCTAGGGCAACTCAACAATTACTTCACAGCCACCCGAGAGAAAGACAATGAAGTAAAGCGTTCTCTACTGCTCCACTTCGGAGGCACAGAACTGTACAAGCTATTCAGACACCTCCCCAACACAGGTGCCGCCAATGACTTTGATGCTGCTGTTAACGCGCTTAACGCCCATTTCGACCCCCAACTGAATCCCCACTACGAGACGTTCAAATTCCGACAAGCCAAACAACGGGAAGGGGAGACAATGGACGCGTTTCACGCGCGACTAAGGGACCTGATAAGCACGTGCACTGAGGACGACGAAAAGAAAGAAGTCACAGCACAACTCATCCAGGGCTGTCACAACAAACACCTACGAACATTAATCCTGAGACAGCCACGGATATCCCTCGACGAGATCTTGATCCTTGCACGGTCCCATGAGCTATCTGACGCCCGCGCCACCGCGATGGAGGCGGCCCTCAATCCACACCATGAAAAAGGAACGGTGATCAAGACAGAACGGGTGGATGCAGTGCGCGTATCGAACCGAGGAAGCAGAGGTCGAGGACCGACGCGAACACGACGCCAGACACCGTGTGGCTACTGCGGCAGGGAAGAACACACCCAAGATGGCTGCCCAGCACGAGGGAAGACATGCTCCAAGTGCGGTATCCCCAACCACTTCGCCAGCGTGTGCAGAGGAGGATCTCGAGGACGGAACGCTTCCGGAAGAAAGTCAGCCGCTGGAGCGGTCAAACAACTGTCGCTAGATGAGCCCACAACATCACGCTCAACTAGGTCACACAGAACACAGCAACCACAGTACGATGACTCGTCTACAGACGACGAAGACGAGTGCTATTTCGTATCATTTGTTAGTGAGCTGAAGAAAAGCCGACGGCCGCAACCCAAGTGCCAAATACAGATCCACGGATCACCAGCAATCGGAGTCATCGACACCGGAGCCACGGTGAATGTAATGGGCATTTAACATTACAAAGCACTAAAACCGAAACCCACACTTGTTCCCTCCAAAGCCAGGATCTTCACCTATGGCAGTCAGGACCCCCTCCCACTGCGGGGCAAGATGGTAGTACAGGTCCGAGCAGATGACCAGGAAGTCACGACCACGTTCCATGTGATCGACAAAGAGGCAGACCTGTTGGTAGGGAGCAACACGGCGGAGGACCTAGGCCTCATTGCCTTCGCAAACGCAGTACGAGCGCTGCAGGTAGAAGACATCCTACTCATGTTCCCCAAGCTGTTCACAGGCCTTGGAACTATCAAGCACCCACCTATCAAGCTACACATAGACCCTGCTGTACAACCGATTGCACTCCGACACCAAAGAGTGCCATTCCACCTACGTGCCGCAGTCGAGCAAGAACTGAACCTGCTGGAATCACAAGGAGTGATCGAAAAGGTGTCCGGACCGACGCCATGGGTGTCCCCCATGGTCATAGCCGAGAAACCAAAACAACCGGGAAAAATCCGAATTTGCATTGACATGAGGATCCCAAACAAAGCCATTCGCCGTGAGCGACACCTCACACCTACAGTCGACGACATCCTGACTGACCTAAACGGCGCCCAATGGTTTTCTAAACTGGACCTCAATGCAGGATATCACCAGCTGAGACTAGCCGAAGAAACTGTTGACACCGTGGTACGCCAGTGCCGAGCATGCCAGATAACTAGCTCAGCTGACGCTCCCGCGCCAATAATCACGGAAGAACATGCCCCATCACCATGGTCATGGCTCAGCTTGGACTTTGGGAGCTTCCCAGATGGGAGAGTCACCGTCGTGCTGATTGACAACTATACGAAATACCCGATTGTAGATCTTGCCACCTCCACTAGTTTTGCCAACATCCGCCCACTTTTGAGCAAGTCCTTTGCCATGTTTGGAGTTCCTCTTGTCATCAAGACAGACAATGGGCCCCCATTCCAGGGGAGCGAATTCCGGGAGTTCCTGCACAATCTAGGCATCCGACATCACCGAATCACGCCCCAATGGCCTCAAGCCAACGGTGAGGTGGAGCGGTTCATGAGGACAACCAACAAGATCCTGCGAATCGCCACCGCTGAAGGAAAAGACCCAGAAGAAGCTCTTCAATTATTTCTGCGGGAGTACAGAAGCACACCCCACAGCACCACGCAACAATCTCCATGGGCGTTGATGTTCGCCGGACCAAGAAGGGACTTGCTCCCCATGGCCGACAACTGGGCACCAGCACCCTACTCCCCCAGACGCACCCAAGAGAGACGGAAGAGAACGAATGAAAAAGCAAGCCACAAGAGGCGCGCTCAGTCCCGGAATATAAAACCAGGCGAGACTGTGCTAATCCGGACCAGAAGGCCTGGAGGGAAATTCAACACAGCGTTTGAGCCAGAACCGTGGGTCGTCAAAGAAACGCGGGGCACAGCGGTCACAGCTCGCCGGGACGGAGAAGAAGTAACTAGGAATGTCTCCTGGTTCAAACAAATACCGGCTACTCGACAGCGCACCCCCGACCAAGTGGAACCAGCGGGAGAGGAAACCGAGACAGGAGCAGGAAGATCCAACGATGCGAACACACTTTTGAACACTACGGACCAGGGCGAAGCAAGTACGCCAGCACCTAGCCCGAGGGCTGAGCAAGTACCAGCCCGAGGCAGATGGAGATATGACCTCAGACCTAATCCAAAGCCGAGCCAGAAGCTGGCTGACTTCAGTTGCTGAATTACCACTGACTATTGTTTTCAAATCCAAGTTTTCAAATCCAAGTTGGGGAGGGATGTAGCGCTCTAGTGCTCCGAGGGTCTCCCCTGAGCCCCGGAAGCACTATCACACAATGTAACACTTTCTGGCCAGGCGTGGCCAGAAAGAGATAAATAAACGGACTGAAGTGGCACGGCACTTCCTGTCCAGACCAGCACTCTGTGTGTGCGTGTCCCTCTGTGCATGCCTGCAGCGCGCACGTGTAGTGACCCCCAGGCCTCGGTGGTCAGCAGTCCCCACAACTAGTATGGCTCTGAATACTATTTGCAATGTAGCAGTCAGCCTAATCACCCTTCTTTGTACGGTTAACATTTCTAACTGTAAGACTGGAGGACCCTATCATCTTTGCATTGCAAAGGTCAGTCCCTGTGCATCTTAGGTGCAGTGTGCCTCACCTGTGATCGACCTTCCATGCTGTCTTTTTTTTTTTTTTGATAATCAATTTTATTGGCATTTCAAAACAACAAGGACAATTCATTGGCAGCAGCTCGACAATCATTAGGCACAGATGGAGAAAAATCAGCATCATACATAAAAAAGTTATTAGCAATCTAGTCCGACATCACAACATTTGAATTGGGCAGGAAACTAAACATTGCTCCAGGATTACGGTGGCAGCAGGTTGTACCATTTCCCCCAGACTCTGGAGAAGCGCTCCGGTGAACCCCGGGATTCACAGAGGGCCTCCTCTTGGGCCCCACACCAATCCACCCCTCTCCTCCAGCCCATCACCGTGGGAGCTGAGTCTCCATGCTGTCTTTTATATTACTCGTTATCCTCTACCCACCCTCGGAGAGTAGATAGATTTGGTATGACTTGTGCACCTACCGTGCTCCTTCAAATTTTCATTATTGTTGGCATTTTCCTTGAGTGAAAGTGTTAAATAACCCAACCCCTTCAGCTTCCTTTTGAAAACCTTTTTCAGGCCAGTGAGTTCAAGAAATTAGAATATAAGGGTTCACATTTCTCTGTGGTTTACCACCTAGCAGCTTTGCCAGTTTTGTGTGGAGGTTAGACCAGCACCTTTTGCGCCAAGTTTTCCATACCTCTTTTAACATAGCATAGTGTTTTTGCTGACTTTTCTGTGCAGGTCGTTAAGAGCCACCTAAGAAAGAGCACATCTGGTTTCTGCCGTTTGCCTCTGTAGGTGTTCTAGTAGCCTTACACTAGGAACAATAGGCAAAATACATCACTTTTACACAGGCTCTTGTGGGTAGGGACCGGTGTCGAGTATTGACAGTTTTATAACCAGGTCATCTATATAGCCCTGCATGGATGTATGACGTTACAACGCATACTTTTACCACGCCTACCATTACCACGCATTTTTTACAACGCAGGATCCATGACAACGCATACCATTACCACGCATGTATTTACAACGCATATCCCTTTACAACGCATACAATTACAACGTAAGTATTGGTAAATATATAATATTTTTTAATATTTAATTTAATTAAAATTAATATAATGTAATTTAATTTAATTAATTTAATTTAATTTAATTTAATGTAATTTAATTAATTTAATTTAATTTAATCAATTTAATTTAATGTAATTTAAATTTAAACCCAAAACTGACCTTGAACCCAAAAAATACCCCTTTTACCCAAAAACTCAAAACTAACCCTGAACCCTAAAAATACCCCTTTACCCAAAAACCCAAAACTGACCCTGAACCCTAAAAATACCCTTTTACCCAAAAACCCAAAACTGTCCCTGAACCCTAAAAATACCCCTTTACCCAAAAACCCAAAACTGACCCTGAACCCTAAAAATACCCCTTTACCCAAAAACTAAAAACTGACCCTGAACCCTAAAAATACCCCTTTACCCAAAAACTGAAAACTGACCCTGAACCCTAAAAATACCCCTTTACCCAAAAACTGAAAACTGACCCTGAACCCTAAAAATACCCCTTTACCCAAAAACTGAAAACTGACCCTGAACCCTAAAAATACCCCTTTACCCAAAAACCCAAAACTGACCCTGAACCCTAAAAATACCCCTTTACCCAAAAACTAAAAACTGACCCTGAACCCTAAAAATACCCCTTTACCCAAAAACTGAAAACTGACACTGAACCCTAAAAATACCCCTTTACCCAAAAACTGAAAATTGACCCTGAACCCTAAAAATACCCCTTTACCCAAAAACTGAAAACTGACCCTGAACCCTAAAAATACCCCTTTACCCAAAAACTGAAAACTGACCCTGAACCCTAAAAATACCCCTTTACCCAAAAACTGAAAACTGACCCTAAACCCTAAAAATACCCCTTTACCCAAAAACTGAAAACTGACCCTGAACCCTAAAAATACCCCTTTACCCAAAAACTGAAAACTGACCCTAAACCCTAAAAATACCCCTTTACCCAAAAACCCAAAACTGACCCTGAACCCAAAAAATACCCCTTTACCCAAAAACTGAAAACTGACCCTGAACCCAAAAAATACCCCTTTACAAAAAAAACCAAATAATATTTTTAATAAAATAATATACTTACCAATACTTACGTTGTAATGGTATGCGTTGTAAAAGTACCTGCGTTGTAAATACATGCGTGGTAATGGTATGCGTTGTCATGGATCCTGCGTTGTAAAAAATGCGTGGTAATGGTAGGTCGTGGTAAAAGTTGCGTTGTAAAGGTTGTATACCGCCCTGCATAGACAGTAATTTAACCATTGATTTCTCCGCTGTAGTGCATTTGTGATCTTATACTACAGCTCAACGTATTAACCTACAGGCGTACTGCGGGAAAGTCCTCAAATACCTCAAATAGACTGTTCACCCTTTTTATGGAGTACTTCTAGAGGGTCCATTCAGAGATTCCCTCATCCAGGTCCTGCTACTGCATCGGCCAGCCAATACCATTTCAGTCCTTTCCTCTTTCTGCAGTCATCTAATCATCTGGGCAGGAGGCTGGCTCTAGGTTTTTCAGTCTTTAGGAATACCCCTCCTGGAAAATAAACTTTTCTTCTATTGCCAAGTGTTTAATTAATCTATAGTGTGGGTTATGATATCTATGTATGTCTCCACTGTTTTAGACAAGCACCAACCTAAGACTCCTCAAACCCTAAGATGAAATCTCTTGAATGGTTTAGTATATCATAAAGAATTTCTGCTTTGTGACTGGATTATCCAATTAAAATGGACCCTCAGATGGAGAGTGAAAGAGAACTTATAAACCACCTTCCATAATGGATAGAGCGGAGTCTAACAAACAAAATTGACTGCCCGGTTCAGGAGTTGTGGAGCTGGCATAAACGATCATGTCCCAGTACCTGTGGGCAGCCTCATTAAACAGCCAGGGATTGGGGTGAATTACCCTGTCACCTTCCCTTACTCTGTTCGATATCCTAAGAGCTGATGACAGAGGCCCAGTAGCTGCTGGCTACTTGGAATGTTGCGCTTGTCGCTCTGGATAAAGTGGGCATGTTGTGGTTAAGAAGAAATTTGGGCCTAGATAATCTTGGGCCACCTTATATTTAGTGGCTTTCTTCACAGGGAGTGTT